>NW_023602073.1:52928132-53226544 GCF_014898055.3 Talpa occidentalis | reverse complement strand
CAACAGAAACTATAAATTAAGATTTCATTGCCTTCTCATATGTGGATTTCAGTGTCACTGTGCCCCAGCCCTTCATCATATTGCCAAGTGTTTCCAAATCTACAAATATTTTACTTAAAATTTCCTAGTTCCTTTTGTGACTGTTTTCTAACACCATACATTGGATAAGTCTCAGCCCACATGACTTTGCCCTAAATATGTACTACATAGCAGTGCTGCTACAGGCACTTTTGAACAGATGTGTGCCTTCCTATCTGGTTTCTCTGTTCTTTCACTGATCTTTCTTATGTAGAGGTTGTTTCTGCAATTTATTCTGAAATAAGATAAAACCTCCCATACAGACTTTTGGTCTCTCAGCTCAGTTGATGTAGAGGCAACTTTTCTGTTAATTTTTCATCCATCTACCCCCATACCAATCCACCCATCCATCTACCCATCCACCCATCCATCCACCCATCCATCCATCCATCCATATATCCATTCATCCATCCATCCATCCATCCATCTTTCTACCAGGTATCACCTATTTTTTCCTCTATATATCATGCATCATCATCTATCTATTCATCTATTATCTGTATATCTGTCTTGAGTCTGTCTATATTTAGTAGCTTACAACATGTTTACACTAAGAAATTAAATGGAAAATATTTAGAAATATCAAAATGCAGCAGGAATGTCATAAGTGTGCTACCAGCATTATTTTCCTGTTTGTTTTCTTTTACTCGCTACATCAAATCGATTCCTCCCTTTTCATTTTTGTGTAATTTTTCCCCAAAATTGAGAGCTTCACTCAGTGTACCCTGTATGATCCCGCATACTGTTACATGAAAGTGACACTTGCTAGTGTGTATACTTCTCTGTGTGACATTGTATGGGAATTTTTGCAGTTTCACCTTTATAAATGGGGTAATAGAACATAGGGGTATATCTTGTAATGTATGGGTCAGGCTTCATAAGTCTGCTGGCATGAATGGAGTTTTGAACAAATGGTCTTATCCTACATTCTTCCTGGTACATTGAAAAATCTGCCTCATGTACTCCATTTTCAAACACAGTGTGAACATGAAGGGTTTCAAGTTTTTGCCTCCCTGCCTTTCTGAAACTGTGCCTTTATTTAGCTTACATTGCCTTCTTTTCTTTGATTTTTATCACATAAGATAGAACATAGCAAAGGCGAGTCCCAATCATCTCATTGAATATATTCTTCTTCACTAAATAGGTCCAGATATTACTATCATGTCTCCAGCAATCCCCAATCCCATCCCAAGTACAATGATTCTGATATCTAGCCACCATTGCTCACTGAAGGGAATATAAAGATACTTGAAAACAAATAAAAGAACAAACAAACCATACTTTCAGTTTCAGTGGAAATGTCAAAATAAAGTTGGAAAGTGAGGTAAAACAGGAACTAGGAAATTATAAAAGTGGCTTGAGATGGTTGTCACAGGTCATTGTTTCAACAAGAATGGGATCCTACTTCACAGTAATATTAGAGTAGAGTCATCAAAGCAACAGTGAGTGGGATCCATTCAAGTTCATCAATTTGTTCATGGGCCATAGGTCAGTATTAACACTCAATTGCATAGACTCAGGTTAATTCCTAAGGTCATTATTCCAGAAACAGATAAATTCAGGGGCGTTATTCATCACAATTGTAATGTATTTTTTTTCTGTGCCTAGTCACAATTTCCTGTTCTGTGTTCCTTTGTTTTCATCTACTACTGAGCCCCTTCCTCAACTCCATCAGGTTTCTATTTTCACTCAACTTTGTCATGATCTCCAGTCATTCTGAAGGAAGTTTGAGTCTTAGGTAAGTTAGGGTCAGCATTCAAAGAAGACAGGGAACTTTCCAGTATCACCATGGACAGGGAACTCTGGGAGAAAGTGGACATAAGGGCAATGAATTCCAATGAAAGGACTAACCAAAACATTCTCTGGCGATATGGACAATAAAATCCAGGAGGACTAACACAGAAGCAGTAAATTTCAAAAGCTTCACAAGACGCCCAACTAAGGCAATGAGAGAAAAAAAAACTCTGAGAAAAAAACTGTGAAGCTGAATGCAACTGCCTGGGGAGTGTGTATTACAGTTAAGAGGGAGAGCCATCAAAAAGAGGCTGAAGATATTGCATATATCCCCCTAGGTAGGAAGAAGTCCATCACGGTGTCTTTGCCCTCCCCAGCACAGTGGGCTTGAGATTCTATGCTTTTAACCTTTTTCTTTTCCTTCCTCTGAATTTTTCTTTCACCTACTCTTGGAAATAAGGTTTGCTTCCTCTGCTAATTTACCTGGGAATTAAGGAGTCTCTTTCATGGCTTCATAAGACAGCAACCCATGGTAGTACAGCTGTTAAGTTTCTTGGCTTTCAGCACCTAGACCTAAGCTCAATCTCTGCTTGGGGAAATAAGACTTAGTTGAAAGCTTCTATAATTGGGCCTCCCTAGTGGCATAGGTGGTTGAGCGCCACACTGTGAAGCTGTCCGCAGACTCTGCAGCGCAGGTTCTATGCTGGCTGGTGAGAATCCCACATGGCGAAGCAGACCCCTCCTGTCTTGCCCACTGCTCCCCTCAGCAGTGTATTCTTCAGTCTGCCTGTTCTGTTCCCCACTCTGTGTTCAGTGAATCCTCTCACCCTCCTGCACATCTGGCCTGTACCTTGGTTCTTGTATAAAAATAAATAAATATTAAAAAAAGAAAATTCTGTAATTATGGTAATAGCACCATATATCTCTTACCACTGTGACTTCTTTTATTTTCTTGTCTTGTTGTAATCTATGTAGCAGGTCCTTCTATCAGCTGATTTTTCTCAATGATATGACTTTTAATGTTTGGATTTTTATTTTGTGATGTGTATGTTTTCTCCAAGATAAGCTTATGTAGAACCCCTTTATTATATGGAAGTTTATTATGTATAACTCCCACTTATTATGGTCTGTATGTCATTTTCTGATGTTTTTAAGATAACCTCCATTCAGGCATGTCTTGCATAAAGCCTGAAATGAAATAAAGTGAGTGTTAAGGGTGAAGTGTCACAGAACTTAAGCCTAATATTCTTTGGCTGCAGTTGCACCATGTTCTCTAAATCTAATGTGACTCTTTAATTTAATATGAATAGAGCAACACTATATATTGTAGCAGTCAGAGAACCAGTTAAAGTTAAAACATTGCATAAGAAATGTGTAAATTTGTCAAAAGTATGAAGATTTTTTTCTTTGAGGAATACACCCCAGAATCCATTTTTATGTTTTTTTCTTATTCACTAAATTTTTAAGTCTCTTTGTGGACAAACAACCAAATTCAGATACTCTTGGTAAGTGTGTGTGAACTTGTTCATGTGCCTGTCACTGTGTTGGTGCATGCATGTTGAATCTCCAACCTGAGAAATGTAACTATATGTTAGAAAAAATTTGTGACATATATGTTCTATACTTTGTCTCTCATTGGTAGTTACACTGATAGTTCCATTTTGTTTTCAAAAAGAACTTCAGAAAAATTTGATAAATTATCTTTACTTATATCCATTTTTAAAATGACTTCTTTTACCTATCTTCATTCTTTTCCATTTTAATACTTGCCATTATTTTAAATTTTAGTTACCAGACAAGTGCTGATGACACTACAAATCTTTTTACCCTTCATAGTATTACTATGTATCTTATAGAGTGGTCAGTCATCAAATATCTTGTGATTATGAATTCTTATGTTAGACCATTGACAAATCATATCTACAGTATTTCCAATGCATTCCTTTCCTTTCTTATTTAAGGTTTTGACCAAAGCTATGTTTGTCAAAAACCCTATATATTCATCTTCCTTTTCTTTATAAAGATTTATTTATTTATACACACAAGAACTGGGGTACAGGTTTGAGGTACAGGGGTGAGAGGATTCATTAGAGACAAAGTGGGGAACAGAACAGGCAGAATGACTGAAATACACTAATGAGGGGAGCAGCAGGTGAGTCAGGAGAAGTCTGTAAAGATATGTATGCATCTGTCTCTACGCTAGTATATGAATAAATGGAAGTCCTTATGACCAATGTATCACACACAAACACACACACACACACACACATATATACTATACTATATACAGAATTCTAGATATGATCACTGCATTAGAATCTTTAAATTCTTCCACACTCTAAAATGACCAACTCCACAAAACCTAAGAGTTGACAAATATCTCCAGTTTGCTAAGTATAATTTCATACTCTTAGTCCATGAAAATTCTTGGGTATTACAAAAACTAATTATTTGTAAAATGTGAGATTAAGACTACCTCTTCTGCTTTTATGGTATTTCCGATATCAAATACCTATTTCAAATTCTATTTGCTGTCCCAGTTCTTTTCTACTTTAGTACTCATACAATTTAAAAATTTTCTTATCAGAAAAGTGCTTATGAAAATTAAAATGCTTTTTAATGTCTATAGAGGGTCTATATATCTTACATCGTGGTCTGTCACCTAGTATTTTATTTTATTATGTATCCCTATGTTAGACCAATGGATATATCCATGGTATTTTCAATGTTTTCTTTTCCTTTCTTTTTAGAAGTATTTGTCCAAAGCTATGCATGTCAAAACCTGTGCATATTCCTAAAAGTAATATCCTCCTATCTAAGGAGACTTACTTTTTTCACATTTAATTCCAATGACAAAACAGAACATGGGGATATATCACTTAACGTATGGAGCAACCTTCAAAAACAGTCAGTGCACATAGAGTTCCGGCCAAATGGTTCTATACTGTGTGTGCTTATTGATCACACTTTATGTAATTGTCTCATGTGACTGTTCCTGTTCGTAGTTGATTAGCATCAAAGGACAGATGTGCCTCAATGATTGATCTTGTCCTTCCAAAAGGAATGCTTTTTGCATACTCCCCTAATGTAATTTTCTTTCTTTTCTTTTTCTTTTCTTTTTTTTTTTTTTTTTTTGCAGTATATTTGGGGATGCAAAACAGCATTGTCTTGTTGGGTGATAAACCATTGAGACCTCAATGGCCCCAATACTCTGCGTTTCGAAATACAGTGTGACTGTGAAAGGTTTTCGTACTTTTGTTTCGCTGCCTTACTTTAGGTTATGTTCTTTTTGGACTTTTTTCAGATAAGAAAGTGACAAATACAAATTCCAATCATCTCATTGAATATATTCTGTTTCATTAAATAGTATCAGGCATTGAGATCATGGCTCCAGCAGTACCCACCTTCATCCCAGTCAAAATATTGTGCTATTTAGCCACAGTTTCCCAAAGAAAGGAATATAAATCTTTTGAAAACAGATAGTACTCCAGATTGAGATTGATACATCTAAGTAAATTTGAAACTTCCTGTTAAACAAGCCAGGGAATTGTATGAGATCATTGTCCACACTTGTGTTAACAAGAATCTGATCCCACTACATAGTGATTTGAGAGGTAGAGCCATCAAAGCACCAGTGAGTGGGAACCATTCAAGAAGCTTATCCAGGGCCTCCCTGGTGGTGCAAATGGTTAAGACACAACCTACAAAGCTATCTGCAGCCACTGCATCAGACCTCTCCTGACTCGCCTGCTGCTCTCCTCAGCAGTATATCTCCGTGGATCTGCCTGTTCTGCTACCATGAAGTGGGAGGGTTCCTTGTTTTCTTTTCGCAAGTTATTTCTTTATTAATTACTTTATGATCAGAGAGGATTGTTGGAACGATTTTGATCTTCATATAACTGTTGATGTTTGTCTTGTGGCCCAGAATGTGATCGATTCTGGAGAATGATCCATTCACGCTTGAGATGTTGCTGCAAATTGCATGTGTATATCTTTTTTGATTGCTGTGTAAGATTCCACTGTGTATATGTACCACATCTTCTTGATCCAGTCATCTATTTTTGGGCATTTGGGTTGTTTCCAAAGCTTAGCTATTGTAAATAGTGCTGCTATAAACATAGGGGGACGGGTGCTCTTTGGAATTAATGTTTCTATGTCCTTTGGGTAAATACTAGGAGTGGAATTGCTGGATCATATGGAAGCTCTATGTTTAGTAGGTCAAGAAATCTCCACACAGCTCTCCATAGTGGTTGGACCAGTTTGCACTCCCACCAACAGTGCAGGAGAGTTCCTTTTTCTCCACATCCTCACCAACATTTGTTATTGCTAGTTTTTTTAATATGTGCCATTCTCATTGGTGTGAGAGGGTATCTCATTGTAGTTTTGATTTGCATTTCCCTGATTGCAAGTGATGTTGAAACATTTTTTCATATGCCTGTTGGTCATTTGTATTTCCTCTTTGGAGAAGTTTCTTTTTAGCTCTTCTGCCCATTTTTTGACTGGATTATTTTCTTTTTTGTTGTTGTTGAGTCTCATCAGCTCTTTGTGGATTTTTGTGATCAGTCCTTCATCATAAGTGATGTGTGCAAAAATGTTCTCCCAGTCAGTGGGGTTTCTCTTTGTTTTGGTTATTGTCTCTTTTGCTGTGCAGAAGCTCTTTAATCTGATGTAATCCCAGCTGTTTATCTTTGCCTTTGCTGTTTTGGGTGATGATTCTGTAAAGATGTCTTTGAGGTATATGTCATGAAATGTTTTGCCTGTATTTCCTTCTGTATATTTTATGGTTTCAGATCTTATGTCTAGTTCCTTAATCCATTTTGAGTTGTTTTTTGTGCGTGGTGTGAGATAGTAGTCAAATTTCATTCTTTTGCATGTAGCAACCCAGTTTTCCTGGCACCATTTATTGAACAAACATTCTTTGCTCCAGTGCATAAACTTTGCTCCTTTGTCAAAAATTAGTTGACCATAAAACTGTGGGTTTTTTTTCTGGGTTTTCTATTCAGTTCCATTGGCCCATGTGTCTGTTCAGGTTCCAATACCATGCAGTTTTGGTTATTATGGCTCTGTAGTATAGTTTGAAATCTGGGAGAGTGATGCCTCCATTCCCTTTTTTTTTTTTTTTTTTCCAGGAGAGTTTTGGCTATTCAGGGTTTTTGGTGGCTCCACATGAATTCATCAATATTTTTTCTATTTCTTTGAAGAATGCAATTGCAATTTTAATTGGAATAGCATTGAATCTGTAGATTGCTTTTGGTAGGATGGCCGTTTTGATAATGTAAATTCTTCCGAGCCATGAGCAGGGGATGTCTTTCCATTTCTTTGTGTCTACTTCTATTTCTTTTAACAGTGTTTTATAGTTTTCTTTGTATAGGTCCTTTACTTCTTTTGTTAGGTTTATTCCCAACTATTTGGGTTTTATTTGTTTCAATTATAAAAAGAATGGTTTTCCTGATTTCTTCTTCTTCAGATTTATTGTTTATGTATAGGAAGGCTACTGATTTTTGTGCATTGATTTTGTATCCTGCCACTTTACTGAACTGATTGAATAGTTATATTAGTTTTTCTGTGGAGTTTTGGGGGTTCTCTATGTATATTATCATATCATCTGCAAATAGTAATAGTTTGACTTCTTTCTTGCCTATTTGGATTCCTTGTATGTCTTTCTCTTGTCTTACTGCTCTGGCTAGGACTTCCAGTATTATGTTGAAAAGCAGTGGTGAGAGTGGACATCCTTGTCTTGTTCCAGATCTTAATGGGAATGCTTTCAGCTTTTCACCATTGAGAATGATATTGGCTATGGGCTTGTCATATATGGCCTTTGTGATGTTGAGATATGTTCCTTTTATCCCGAGAATTTCAAGGGCCTTTATCATAAATGGGTGTTGTACTTTGTCAAATGCTTTCTCCGCATCTTGAATATTATTGTTACAGGGCAGGGAGAGGGGCAGCCCAAACCCGCAAACCTGCCTATTCTAAATGGGTTCTGCCATCCGCCGCATCAGCACAAAACATAGGAGACTTTAATGGGAAGGAACTTTAATAAAAGTAGGAAACAATACAGGTAAGGCAAAGAGTCTAGTTTCTAAATGAAGCACCCAAGTTACCCATCCCCTCGTGGGTAAAAGTCCATCCATATGGGATTGGCCCAGAACAAGGCCCCAAAGGCTGCCACAAGTCTAAAGCACCTTCCAGTGGGGACCCACAGAAAAGGGTCAGAAACAACCAGACAAGCCCGGAAGGAAAAGAGCAAAATAAACATCAAGATAAAAGTTGCCATTGTCACCTCCCCACGGGTCTCACCCACATCTGTGTCACCTAGTCCATGACCAAAAGACAAGTGCAATTTCTTCACATGTCTCTAGCTCCATGCGCCTCCTCCAGGTCTCCTTCTGGCTCCATCCTGCTTCCTTCCTCAGTCTCTTCTGCAGCTTCTCCTCTTCCTGCTCAGCTCCACCCTCCCTTGGGTGGGGCAGGGAACCTCCCCCTTTCCTGGGGACCACCCTGTTACAATATCATATGGTTTTTATATTTTTTTGTGTGTGGATGTGTTGGATTACTTTGATTGATTTTAGGATGTCGAACCATCCTTGTGTCCCTGGAATAAATCCTACTTGGTCGTGGTGAATTATCTTATGGATGCATTGTTGGATTCTGTTGGCAAGGATTTTGTTGAGGATTTTTGCATCAGTGTTGATTAGGGAGATTGGCCTGTAATTTTCTTTTTTTGTGCCATCTTTCTTGGGTTTTGGTATTAGTGTAATGTTGGCTTCGTAGAACGTATTTGGTAGCATTCCTGTTTTTTTTCAACTTTTTGAAAGAGTTTGTGTAGGATAAGCACTAATTCACTGCTGAACGTTTGGTGGAATTCATTTGTGAAGCAGTCTGGGCCTGGGCTTTTGTTTTGGGGGAGTGCTTTGATTACTGCTTCAATTTCACTGCTAATAATTAGTCTGTTCAGCTGTTCTATTTCTTCTTTGTCCAGCTTTGGATGATTATATCGTTCTAGGAATTTGTCCATCTCTTCTAGGTTGTTGAATTTGTTTGCATATAAGTGTGCATAGTAATCTCTGATTGTTCTTTTGATTTCTACTGAGTCTGTTGTGATTTCTCCTCTTTCATTTATAATCCTATTTATATGTGTTTTCTCCCATTTTTTCTTTGTGAGCCTTGCTAGAGGTTTCTCTATTTTGTTTATTTTTTCAAAGAACAAACTTTTGGTTTCACTGATCTTTTGGATTTTTTTTTAATTTCTAATTAATTTATTTCTGCTTTGATTTTTATTATTTCCTTTCGTCTACTGGCTTTAGGGTTTTTTTTTTTTTGTTGTTGTTGTTCTTTATCTAGTTCTTTGAGAGTGAGGTTAGGTTGTTTCTTTGAGTTCTTTGTTGTTTGTTGATGTGAGCCTGTATTGCCATATATTTTCCTCTTATTACTGCTTTTGCTGCATCCCATACATTCTGGAATGTGGTATCTTCTTTACCATTCAACTCAAAGTATTTTTTAATTTCTTCTTTAATCACCTCATTAGTCCAGTGGTCTTCCAGTAGTGTGGATTTCAATCTCCATGAAGTGGGAGGCTTCCTTGTTTTCTTTTCATGATTTATTTCTAGCATGATGCCTTTACGATCGGAGAAGATATTTGGAATGATTTCGATCTTCATATATCTGTTAATGTTTGTCTTGTGGCCCAGTATGTGATGGATTCTGGAGAATGATCCATGCACCCTTGAGAAAAATGTATACTCGAATTTTCTGGGTGCAGTGTCCTATAGGTTTCTGTTAAGTCCATGAGTTCTATGTCTTTATTTAGGGCTCTAGTGTCTTTGTTTATTTTTTGTCTCATTGATCTGTCCATTGGTGAGAGTGGGTGTTGAAATCTCCCACTATATATGTATTTTCTTTAATATCTGTTTTCAGAGCTGATAAGAATTGTCTAATATATTTTGGTGCCCCTTCATTTGGTGAGTATATGTTGATGAGTGTTATATCTTCCTGATGTATTGTCCCCTTGATCATAATGTAGTGTCCATCTATGTCTCTTTTTACTTTTTTTAATTTGAAGTCTATTTCATCTGATACAAGTATGGCTGTTCCTGCATTCTTTTTTGGTCCATTTGCTTGTAGGATTGTTTTACAACCTTTTACTTTCATTCTGTGTTTATCTTTTGTGGTTAAATGTGTTTCCTGGAGACAGCAGAAGGTTGGATTTGTTTTTTAATCCAGTCTGCTACTCTGTGTCTTTTTATTGATGAGTTTAATCCATTTACATTTAGAGTTAATATTGATATGTTGGCATCTGTTTTTGCTATTTTGTTGTTTTTTTTTTTGTGATTATATTCCTTGCTTTATTCTGTTCTTCTTGTTCATTCCTCTCTTGGTTTTGGCTTTAGGACTACTTGTAGAATATTTTGGGGCGGGGGTTTATTTGTAATGAATTTCTGGAGTTTCTGTTTGTCTGAGAAGGTCCATATTTTTCTTCATAGAGGAAGGAGATCTTTGCAGGGTAAAGTATTCTTGGTTGACATCTGCTGTCTTGAAGTTTGCTGAATATGTTACTCCATTCTCTTCTTGCCCGTAATGTTTCTTCAGAGAAATCAGAAGTTAACCTGATTGGTTTTTCCTTATAAGTTATCTGTTTCTTCCTCCTTGCCAGTTTCATTATTTTTTCCTTTTCTTGGACTCTTGAAAGCTTTATTACTAGGTGTCTTGCTGTAGTTTTCTTTTCATTCTGGTAATTAGGGGTTCTTCTCGATTCTTGTATGTCTATATTCGTCTCCTTTTTCATGCTCAGGAAGTTTTCTTCAATTATCTCCTTGAATAATTTCTCAGTTCCTTTGTCTCTCTCCTCACCTCCTGGAATGCCTATAACTCTTACATTTTCTCTCTTCATGGAGTCTGATAATTGTCTAAATGTCTCCTCATGCTGCTTCATTTGCACTTCTCTCTCCTTTTCTCTTTTGGCTCTTTTTATTTCTGCATCTTAGATAGTACTGATCTCTTCTTCCATTTCATCAATCCTGTATTCATTGCTTTTCCCAGAGTTCTTTATATCCTCTAGTAATCTTTTTATCTCCTGAATTTCTTTTCTTTCCTATCTTAAGGTCTCAATTTCATTCTTCAGTTTAGTGATTGTCTCAAATCATTTTTTTTCTTTTCATTTTCTTTCTGCTTTTTAATCATGATGATCATTAATTCTCTATCTGATAGGCCGAGAAGTTCTTCCATGTCATTGTGACTGTATTTCTTTTTGTGGTGTGTCCTCCTGCTGGCTTGCTTTGTTATTTATATTTTTTCTTCTCCCTGTTGTTTGCTCTCTAGTTAGTTCTATGTGTTGGGACATTATGCCTCTGGTGTTGGCAGAGATCTCTTTGGAGTGCTCCTTTAGGGGTGTTGGAAACTGTTTACCAGACTGAGTCCAGGACTGGTAGACCAAAACTCCACCATGGTGTTGATGTTGTGTTGCTGGGCTCTGTCCCTTACAGTTCCCTCTCTCTTTATTTACTCAGTTCCAACAAGGAATCAGCTAGCTGGTGATTTAGTTCTGGTCACAAGGTGGCGCCAGAGACCCGTACTTGCTGACCTGTGCTTTTTCCCAGTGGTTCTCTGAGTAGAGAAGGGGGAGCGGAGGGAAGCAACTCAACACAGGGTTCTTATTCAAGCTGGGTGATGTGTCTGGCCCATGTTCACCAGGTATTGTGCCTGCAGCTGTATGGATTCCGTGCCCTGAATTCTGCACTCTAGGCCTCAGATCCAGGGCTATCATATCCAAAATGCTGGCTGTCACCCTGTGCTGTGACAGCTGCTATGGCAAGTGCCATGCCCGGGATCCTGTGCCTGGCTCTCAATTCCAGGATGAGGTCTTGCTTCATGCCTTGTTTCCCTCCGTACTCCTGTTTGAGTGGCTCACCTACTCTCAGTGCCTGAGGGTGTTTTTGGGGATCCCTGGTTTCCAACTATAGGGTGCTGGTGATTTCTTTCTGCTTGCTAGGTGGTGCCAGAGATCTATCCTAATGCCCTCGGGAACTATATTTTTACCCCTGGGTTGCGGAACAGAGTGGGAGTGTCATGGAATGCCTCAATGGTGTGGGGGTGCTGTGTCTGCCCTCTGTCCCACTGTCGTGGGGATCCCATGCCCCAAATTTCATGCCCTGGGTCTCAGTTCCAAAGCCCTCAGGTCCAGGACGTGGGCTGGACTGTAGCCCAGTTCAGTGTCCGCAGAAATGGTGCCTTTTGCACCCTGCTCCTATGTCTGGGCACCTGATTTCTGATTATTCAGTGAGGGACATTCACCTCAATTAGGGCTCCAGCGTGTCTCCCCACAAGCCTAGGTTGCAGGCATGGGGACCTGGGCAACGGGGATCTGCGTATACTTTTCAAATGTGCTGCTTTTCCATACAAACTTACCAGCTGGCCTTTGTCTATTTGTAGGTCTCCTGGGAGTCCAGCACTGTTATATCAAACTCCACCAGGGTGTTGATGTTGTGAATGTTGCTGGGCACTGTCTCTTACAGTTCACTCCCTTTATATTTACTCAGTTCTAGGAGGGAATCAGTTAGTTGGTGATTTTATTCTGGTCAATAGGTGGCACCAGAGATCTTTCCTAGTTTCCTTCCAGAACTGTGATTTTTCCCATTGGTCTCCTGGGAACGGAGTGGAGGTGGCGTGGAGTGTCTCAATGGCATGGGGTTGCTGTGTCTGCCCTGTGCCCCATCATCATTGGGATCCCACACCCTGAATTTTGTGCCCTGGTTCTCAGTTCTGAAACCCTCAGATTTGGGACACATGTGGTAGCCCAGTTCAGTGTCTGCAGAAATGGTGCCTTTTGCACCTCATTCCCATGCCTGGTTGCCTGGTTTTTGATTACTCAATAAGGGTCATTCACCTCAATGAAGGCTCCTTCATGTCTCCCCACAAACCTTGGTCATGGAAGTGGGGACCTGGGCAGCAGCAATCTGCATATGCTTTTCAATTGCATGCATGTTTTTCCACAGAAGCTTACTGGCTGGCCTTTGGCTATTTGCAGATCTCTCTGTGAAGTCCTTATCTTCCTTTAATGGTGCTAAGTTTGTGATTACCCAGTGTCATTTGCTCACCTCCATGGTTATTCCCGCATGTTTTTCCACAGTTCCTGGTCACAGGGTGCGGTGCCTGCAGTAGTTCCTTTCCACTCACTGTCCCGCTTGATCTCTAGTTTGTTCTTGTTTTTATTTATTTATTTATTTTTTTCCTCCTTTCTGTAAGTCTGAGTGTGCCAGCTTTGTCAGTGGGGGAGGGTAGGAGAGTTCTGAAGCTTTTTTCTCTTCTTGTCCTTTTTAATGGCAACTTTCCTCTTTGGGCTGTTTGCCAGAGTCACCAGTTTATCTTCCATGTCCCAGTTCTCACAGAGACCTGCCACTTTTCCTCCCTATTAACTTTTTTTAAAGACTTATTTATTTACACAAGAATGGGGGTACAGGTAAGTGGTGCGGGACCATGACAGAATTCACCAGAGACAGAGCAGGGAGCAAAACAGGCAGGCGGACCCGAAAACACTGCTTAGGAGAGCAGTGAGTGAGACAGAAGAGGTCTGCTGCACCATGTGGGTATCCCCCTGGCTGACCAGGAATTGAACCCATGTTGCAGAGGCTGTGGACAGCTTCACAGTGCTGCGCTCAACCCACTGTACCACCAGGGGGTCCCATAAGTTTTGTTTTTTTTTTAATTTATTTATTCATGCATACAAGAACTGGGGTATGGGCCAGATGTGTGGGAGGGTGAGAGGATTCACCAGAGACAGAGTGAGGATCAGAACAGGCAGGCTGACTGAAATACACTGCTAAGGGGAGCAGAGGGTGAGGCAGGAGAGGTCTGCTATACCATATGGGTATCTCACTGGCTGGCCAGGATTGAACCCCCACTGCAGAGGCTGTGAACCGCCTCACAATGCTGTGCTAAACTGCCTGCACCACCAGGGGAGGCCCTCTATTAACTCTTTATATGTGAGAACTTGTTCGTAGTGTTTCTCCGCTGCCATGGTGATTCTCAGACTTAGGAACTAATTCCATCTTCCTAACTTTTACATGATTTTGAAAGGTAATCTTTATTGATGAGTGAGGTAATATAAAAGTATATAAAAGAAGGCAGTGTTATTAATGGATTCAAATACATTTTGTGAATAGGAGCTGCTGGACCTAACACAGATTTCCATAGAAACAATGGGTCAATGTTCTTCAAATTATTTTTTTGAAGATTTTAACATATAGCACAGTTACTTTAAGTATAAGAAATAACTATTTATCCCTGTATCAATTGATTTTCTATATTATTTTCCATTCATCCATCTATATTTGAATCTATCATCTATCACTATCAATCTGTTTTCTGTCTACTATCTGTCCATGTTTAGTAGGACTGAACACAAACTAATAAAACTAGTAACAGAAATAAAGAAATGTCAAAATACAGTAATATTTTTATAAGTAGCTACCAGAATATATGCTTAATTATTTTCTTCATTCATTACCTGCAGTCATTTTTCTCCCTTTTAATGCTTGTGCAAATTTTCCTAAAAATGAGAGTCAGTTTTCCATGTTTTTCACTACATTCATGTGAGTATATACATCTGCGTTTTTTCACCAGCCACCTGATAGGTTTAATGTTGTATGCATTTTGAACAAAATTTGTAATTTTATTCATGTTTGTTTTCATGATGTTCATGTTTTCTGCATTTCCTTTAACAGATGATATCCAGAAAAAAATGGGTAAATTTTCTGATAGAACTTTAGCCCATATCCCTTTAATAACTGTAAATTTCATGTCATGCAAATTTCATGTCATTCTCTGCCTTTTCCCTTAATTCACTGACTTGTCCATCTTTCCATACTTTACACCTGTTCCCTCAATATTTGCTGATATAATACTGTCACAAAAATTCCATTCATCTATTTTCCATTCATACTGTTTTGTAACTTACAACAATTTTTTTTTATTTCCTCAACTTAATTTATATTGTTTTTGAGAATCTGGTCATAGTTTCCTGTTGCATTAGTGAAAATGAACAGGCTAAGGGCATTAAGAGTATCACTTCTTTCACAAGCACACACATACAAGCACACATAAACATATTGTGTAACATATATATGTATACACATATCAATAGAAAAATATATATATATCATGTTAATAGGTGAATAAAATGAAATCCTTAATGACATGTATTATTCATATTTATATGCAATAATATATACACTAATTTCTGGAAAATTATGATTATATTTGATTTTTTTAAAGATAATATATCATACTTCGAAACAGAGAACTATGCCACCCTAGGAGATCATAAATACCACCAAATTTGCTAAGTGTAGTTTCCATATCCATTGGTCATGCAAAATATGTAGAATTACACCAGTGCTGATTTGTAGAATGTGAAATGAATAATGACAATTCTACTCTTTTTGTGACATTACCTACTGGAACAAATATATTTCCAAAAGTATTTCCCTTTTTATACTTTCCACTTTAGTACTTCCTAATATTTCAATTTTGTTTATAAAACATGAACTAATGAACACCACATGCTTTTTAATGTGTGTAGTGGGGCTATGTACCTTATGGAGTGATTGTTGAACAAATATCTTCTCATTATAAGTCATTAAAGGTATCTTATGACTAAATATTTCCACAGTAACTGTTGTAGAGCAACCCCGATACAAAACGGGGTGCCTGACTGTGGGTCCTCACCCGCCCGCTTAAAAGGACTTATCAATGCTCTACTGCAGGCACACGTGAAAGGTTAATAAAAGGTTTATTTACAAGGAAAGGGGAAATGAGGAAATGTACAGCTCTGGGAGAAAAGCGGGAGACAAAGTTTTAAATGAGTCCTACCCGATCCACCGATCAGGAATCCCAAAATGGCGCTCTCAGAGTTGGCCGCCAGCCAGGAGCGGTGAAGCCAGGAGGCGAGCAATCGTGAGCCAGAGCGCCCAAGGCCCACGTGTTTGGTTTTTTATATCCAACCTGGCTGCCCAACTCCACCCTCAGGTCCCAGCCACCCTCCCTTCGTGGTGATGGGATTTGTCTTTCCCAGAGTCTTGATGGCTTTAGTCTGGAGTGGGGGTGGAGTCCACAAAGTTAATCCTGTATGGGATTAACTCAGGACATCACTTCCCCCTAACATATCTTTTACAATATTTTTCTTTTCTTTTTAAAGCAATATATCAATAAAAGCAAGAGCCTCCAATTCTAAAGATATTTTGCATTTTCACATTTACTTACAAATGCAATAGAACATAGAAATATATCTCTTAACATATGGGCAGCCTTCATGAGGTTGCAGGTACACTTAGGGTTTTGAACAAATAATCTGATACTGTATGCTTCCTGATAATAATTTAAGTAATTATCTCATGAGCCAATTCCTTTATGTATTTGATTACAAAAAAGGACAAAATGCTGTGAAGACTGATCTTGTTCCTCCAAAATTTTATAGTACTTACCTGATGTCACGCCCAATTCCATTTATAGAATGATTAGAGAATGGTAAACATCATTGCTTTCCTGGGTGTTCTTCATTCAGACTACATTGGCCCCAATACTCTGTCTTGTTGATAATGTAAAGAGAAATAGCTTCCAAGTTTTTTCCTTCTGCTTTCCTGAGCTTGAGTTTTCAAGTTTTTAACTGCTTTCTTTCAATTTCCAGAAAAGAATGAACACAAAAAAGGCAAGTCCCAATCACACCTTTTGCATATGATCTGTTACTAGTTAAGTGAAAACAATAGCATTATGTCTCCAGCAATCCCCTGTTTTCAGTCCACATGATATCAAGCAACTGTTATGATATCAAGCAACTGCTGTGATAACAAGCAACTGTTACAGTAAAGGAATGCAAGGCTACATGACAACAAACAAACAAAGAACAATCAACATATGTAGGTAGGGATGGAAATTCAAACTAAATTTTTGACTTGATGTGAAAGCAGGACACTAGGCAATGGTAAAAGTCATCAGAGATCATTGTCAGAAGTCAGAGGTTCAACACAGATAGTGTTATAGGACAGGGAGAGGGGCAGCCCAAGCCCCACAAACCTGCCTATTCTAAATGGGTTCTGCCATCCGCCGCATCAACACAAAACATAGGAGACTTTAATGGGAAGGAACTTTAATTAAACTAGGAAACAACACAGGTAAGGCAAAGAGTCTAGTTTCTAAATGAAGCACCCAAAGTTACCCATCCCCTCGTGGGTAAAAGTCCATCCATATGGGATTGGCCCAGAGCAAGGCCCCAAGGCCTGCCACAAGTCTAAAGCATCTTCCAGTGGAGACCCACAGAAAAGGGTCACAAACAACTGGACAAGCCCGGAAGGAAAAGAGCAAAATCAACATCAAGATAAAAGCTGCCATTGTCACCTCCCCATGGGTCTCACCCACATCTGTGTCACCCCGTCCACGACCAAAAGACAAGTGCAGCTTCTTCACGTGTCTCTAGGCTCCATGTGCCTCCTCCAGGTCTCCTGGCTCCATCCTGCTTCTTTCCTTCCTCAGTCTCTTCTCCAGCTTCTCCTCTTCCTGCTCAGCTCCACCCTCCCTTGGGTGGGGCAGGGAACCTGGAACTTCCCCCTTTCCTGGGGACCACCCTGTTACAATCCCCCCTTTTAATTTTTATTCCACCATATCTATGGTGGCACAGATCTCAGGGTGTAATCTTAGGAGACAGTCTTTTTTTCAGGGTTACAATGTGTGTAAGAGAAGCAACAATTAGTCAGCAGCATTGTCCATGAACGTCCAGTATGACAGTTTCATTACTTAAAAATAGTCCATTATCCAAGCCAAAAGAAAAAAATTTGGAGCATTGGCTAAAACAAGATAGCAAATATATCAAAATCACAGGGAAAAAATGTTAAAATGGTTCAACTGATGTAAAACACAAATTTTCTCAACCTTGATCCCAAACTTTTAACAGCATAGCAAAAGTTTGCAAACTAAATCTACTTTTAAACCATTTTTCCTATGTTTGCATAAAATCACAGGGCAGAAAATAACTAACAGCAGTTTTTAGCTGGCTTTGTTGAAATACTCCACACAGGATAAGAGCGAACCGGTGGCATCCAGTCGATGTAGGCTTCAGGTATAAAGTTGGTCTCATCAGACTCCACCTGGGCTTTCCTCTTCTCGAGGGTACCAGGGCATTTTCGTTGGCCGGGTTGTCCAGTCCTGCCAATGGAGGCAAGCTTCCTCACCTTCTTTGGAGGTCTCTGGAACCCTACAAACAAGGCAAACAGGTTCTCCTCTTCTTGGTTCAGCTCTGTTTCAACTTTCTGGAGGAGCTCCACACAAAGCCACACAATGAAACTTATGTCCAATTTTTTTGTTAAAACAGGCAAAATCCCTATGTAAGTTATGCAAAACAGACTCTGAAATAAGTAGCAAAAATTACTACCACTATTTGTATGCTGTGTTGGTATCAAGGGGAGAGAAAATGTGACAAGTTAGCTTTGCTGGAAAAAAATTACAACCTTTCTGCAGATCCTGGTTACTCAAAACAAAACAAAACAAAACAAAAACTTCGTGGATTCAGGACAAAATGTATAAAAAAATTACCAGTATTATGTCAGAGAAAACTTAGTAAATGTCAGGTGTATTTCCAGGTCTATTGAGTCCTTTGTAAGAAAGTTTTACTCTCAACAGTTCCATCAATAGGAATCTGTTGAGACCTTTTCTCCCTATATTTCCAGAAACAATTTCTGTAGATGTGAAACAATTGAATTATACAATATTACAAGGTGACAATCACCACTGACAATTTACATACATACCCGATACTACTGTTAACATATTGGACATACCAAAGTTTTTTACCATTTTCCCAAGTGACAATGCTTCCCTTCCAGTTTTACTTCATTAGGTAAAAGCCAAATAGAACAAATTTATGTAATGCTTTCCCAGGAGGAAAAGGAGAAACTTCGTGGAGTGTCTCAGGAGCTCTACTGAGGTTCCACAAAATTTCCTTGCATCAGTCAAATGACAGGCCACCAAATTTGTACTTGAATTTAGATTTCTGGGAAGCTTTGCCATAAATATCAGAAAAGTAACAGAAACAACAATATTCAATCTCTATGAAGGCACCGGCTTAGTTCAGTAGCACAATGTTGACAATCAAACCATAACTTTTTGTTTTTCTCATAACTGGAGACTCTTTTTTTCAACTTATACGGGCACCATGTATACCAATTTGTCGATCACTGGAGGTCAAGACGGTTAGACACAAGGACATACAGACAGACAACATGTAGACAAAGACAGTTTTTTTTTTTTTAGTTATGCCACGTGGAATATGTTAAGTAACTGCAGTTTTACTCCATAGGCTCAGAAAAAAAAAATGTCGAAGTCCAAAAAAAATGTGGAGTGTTGCTGGCAGAAAAATTTCCAGTTGTCATCCTGCAAACCTAAGACTTTGGAAATAGGAAGGAAAAGTTTTATTAATCACAGGAGTTACATGACCTTGTTTATCACCTTAGGGTTTTCAGTGTTGAAGACTTTTTGTTAGAAGTCAATCCTGGGGTATTCTGTACAGCAACTGAAAGAATAAAAGTAACAGTTAACTTTTAAGCAAAAGGAGTCATCTCTTGTTAGCCACCAAGCAGGCACTCCTTGGGTTTCCTGGAATAGAACCTGAAAAAGCAAAATCAAAATATCAGTAATTAACTTTCAATTAAAAGGAGTCATCTCCTTACTTCTGTTAGCCACTCTGGGACAGAAGCTGAAAGAGCAGATTAAACATCTAAGAATAGATTACACCTCCCCCACACTAGGGAGGGACAACAACAACACAGGTATGAAAACCTGGTACAGTTACATGATGCACCCTAAAGAGTGCTTTCCACAATAGACCTTCCTCAGTAGGAAGCAGAAACTTAGAATCTTGTCTTACACCAGCAATTGAACAAATCCAGTATTCAAAATGGCAAACATGCCCAAAACAAAATTGTGTAGACAAAATTCACAGCAGCAAATCCTTTCAGACTCAGACAAGATCTTGTTAATTTTTCTGATCCAGACTTTGCAAAAATTCAAGTTATCTCCAAGAATCCATCAAGGATACCAGCAATTACCAGTTACTGATAAGGCTACTCTTTCCTTAACACCCAGGCATACATTTGCTAATTTAAACACCACTGCTCCACAATTGGCTTGCAAAATGCATCAGGCTAAGAGCAGGAAGTAGCCAAAGACAAAGCAACATACCACTGAAGAACCATTATTGCCTTTAGAAATGCTAATGAGACAGCAGAGATTACAAAAAGAAAGAAAAAAAAGTTCCAAAGTCCTAGCAACAAGAACCTCTGAATTTTATAAAAGCACGCCAAGTGGCCTCAGACGCCATCTTTGATCTGGCCACATGGTCCAATGTACTGCCTAATCTTTTGAGTAAAACTGTTGAACAGAACAATTTCCACAAAATCAAATGTCTTAGCAAGTCACTACAAACAAATTACATACAGACACACAGATCTTCACAAAGCCCAAGCCAGTTTTTCAACAGCAAATCGACATATGAAACAAACACACTGGAGAAACCAAAATCACATTTGCGCTTATGGTAGCCAGTGCCATAGGGAAGCCCAATTTCCCCATGGGGCTGACTAACCACGGATGGCTCTGTCCTAAATCACGTTGGACGCCAAATCTGTTATAGGACAGGGAAAAGGGTCAGCCCAAGCCCCACAAACCTGCCTATTCTAAATGGGTTCTGCCATCCGCCGCATCAACACAAAACATAGGAGACTTTAATGGGAAGGAACTTTAATTAAACTAGGAAACAACACAGGTAAGGCAAAGAGTCTAGTTTCTAAATGAAGCACCCAAAGTTACCCATCCCCTCGTGGGTAAAAGTCCATCCATATGGGATTGGCCCAGAGCAAGGCCCCAAGGCCTGCCACAAGTCTAAAGCATCTTCCAGTGGAGACCCACAGAAAAGGGTCACAAACAACTGGACAAGCCCGGAAGGAAAAGAGCAAAATCAACATCAAGATAAAAGCTGCCATTGTCACCTCCCCATGGGTCTCACCCACATCTGTGTCACCCCGTCCACGACCAAAAGACAAGTGCAGCTTCTTCACGTGTCTCTAGGCTCCATGTGCCTCCTCCAGGTCTCCTGGCTCCATCCTGCTTCTTTCCTTCCTCAGTCTCTTCTCCAGCTTCTCCTCTTCCTGCTCAGCTCCACCCTCCCTTGGGTGGGGCAGGGAACCTGGAACTTCCCCCTTTCCTGGGGACCACCCTGTTACAATAGGATCCAATTTGACAGGAATGTTGAAAATGGAGCCATCAAAGAAAGAGTGACTGACATCCATTCAAGATAAGCAGTTGTATTAAACATCCACAGGATGCTAATAAAAAGCAATTTCAGAGACTTAGAAGACTGATGGATCATTAATTCATTTTATCACAATGAAAGAAATTCAGGGGTGCAATCCTTCTCATTTCTATGAACTTATTTCTGTAGACAGTTACAGAGTCATGTGCTCCTTGTCACTCTGTCTTCATCTCTCAATAATTCCCCAAGTCCAATATACATCTATTTTTACACAAATGTGTCTCCTGTCCCAGTGTTTCTGAGACAAGTCTATCCCCATTGTTACTTATCCACAATGGGCTTATTGCTTTGCCTTGTTCTTGTAATCAATGTAGTCAGGTCCCGGGCCTCCCTGGTGGTGTAAGGGATTAAGACACAACCTATGAAGCTATCTGCATCCACTGCAGCATGGGTTCGATCCCCAGCCAGGGAGATATGCACATGGCACAGCAGACCTCTCCTGACTCACCCGCTGCTCACCTTAGCAGTATATTTCAGTCAATCTACCTGTTTTGTTCCCCGATCTGTCTCTGGAGAATCCTCTCACCCCCCACACCTCCGGCCTGTACCCTGGTTTTTGTAAGCATATATAAATAAATCTTTGGGGAAAAAAAGAAAAAAAAGTAGTCAGTTCCCTCCTGTCAGGTGACTTTATGAAAGATAGGCTTTTTGAGATTTCTAATTTTTACAGTGTCTATCATAGAGGTTTTCTTCAAATTTTCTCATATAGATCTTCTTTTATGTCACACTATCCGTGATTTTCCTTCATTATATGTTATCTTGTGAAGATAAACATCACACATATATAACTCATAAAATACTAACGTGAAACAAGGTGCTCCATAATGGGTTCTAGGTAGAATTTTGAGTAGAAATGTCTGGTAACAAAAGTCTGGATTTGATCAGCACCACCTTCATGTTAGATCTTACTGAGAAGAATACAAATGTGTGACCCTTTACATAATAAGGCCACAGAAATAACCAATTGTATAACAGGGATCAAACTAGCTATGGATCAGAAATTGTGTAAATCAAGATGAAATGATGTCGCAAAATATTAAAGCTTTGCTTATTAGGAGGATATCAGAGCTCCCCTTTATATTTTTGTCCTATATTTACTAAATTCATTCTGCTTAACATTTTTATGGTTTAGGCTATCTTGTTGAGAAACAAGTAATACCAGATACCCTTGGTAAGTGTGTGTGTCTGAACTGATTCTGTGTCTATGTGCATTTGTGAGTGTAATTGCAAATTTCAGGTTGATATTTCTCCAACAGTCACAACATATTTGAAATTTTTTCCATATATGAAAATTCCTTGCTTATACTCCAGACATCATTATTTGTATTATCTCTTCACTTTATCTGCCATTTCTCTGTATGATGTACTTTGAACTGCCTTCTATTGAATCAATAAATCACCAACCCCATTTCGGTTTATACATTCTGCATTTATAGGTTCAATCCACTCACTTTTCATCATTCTCTCCCTTGGCTTACATCCACTTTGTTTCTTCCCAAGTATGCTTGTATTCTGTATTCAAGAGACTGGTTTCATTAAAGAATCAGTATCGTGTACACACCTATGGCTTCTAGAATTTCACTTTGTACAGATGCATGAAAGTACAGACACACAACACAGATACATAAAGTCAAACATATCTTCCTACACATAGAAAAACAACAGATATCCTACACATAGAAAAACAACAGAATATTTTGAGATTTTAAAATACAGCATAACTACTGCACACACAAGAGACTGCTGACTATCCATGATCCAGGCAACACTCTACCACCATTTTATTCCCTGCACATATATCTGACAGTCTGTACGTACACCTACCCATCCTTTCATCCCTCTGTCCACCCATCCATATGTCTGCAATACATGTATCTGTCATTCTATTAATCGGTCTCTTGAACTATCTAACTATCTATCAATCATCACTGTCAATCTGTTCCTATCAACCTGTCTAACAGCTGTCCATATTTAGTAGCTCAGAATACGCTTAAGATAACAAACCAAATAATAAGACTCATGGGACTGTCAGAAGGAGAGTTTGACACAAGGTAGAAACCAAGTTCATGCACATAGTAGTTTATTTTTTCACTGCATTCATCACTATTCTCCCTTGTAATTTTTGAAAATTGCTCAAACTTGAGTGCCTTATGCCCTTGTTTGTACTGGCACACAAGAATGTGCATCTATACTCATATGGGTGTAAACAAATGCTACATGTGTGTTCAGCTATCGCCTGATAGGTTTTATTCTGTATACATATATAGCAATGGATTTCATTTATTTACTTATTTATTTACTAATGTATTTTTAAGAATTATTTTATTTATACAAGAGCAGGGGTACAGGCCAGATGACTGGGAGGGTGGGAGGATTCACCAGAGAGAGTTGGGAAGAGAACAGGCAGACTGACAAAATACACGGCTGAGGGGAGCACCAGGTGAGAAAGGCAACAGGTGCCATGTGTGTTGCTCCAAGGTCAGGGGGATAAAACCAGCACTGCAAAGGCTGCGAAGACCTTCAAAGCACTATGCTCTACCACCTGTGCCACCAGAGAGGCCATAAAATGAATTTTAATCACATTTGTTTCCATTACATTGACGGTCTCTTTCCTTCCCTCTTCCAGATGGCATGCAGACAAAATTGGGTATATTATCTGTGGAAATTTTCCCCCATGTCCCTTGCAAATAACTGTTCATTTCATGATTCAACTTGCTCTGCTCTTCTTTGAGCTGCCCTTCTTTTGAATCCATACACCACCATGCCCAATATGTTTATATAATTCCGTGTTAAAAATATTCTGGCAATCTGTTTTCCCTGCCTTCTTCTCCCTAGCTTACACCCGTTTTGCTGACTCCTAACATACTTGATAGTCTTTCCTCTGGAGACTAGTTTCCTTGTGTACTGAGAAACCTGCACAGGCTTAGGTCTTCAGGAATTTCACTTCAATAGACACATTCAAACACAGACACACAAAACACGGACATGGCTACACAGGGATATGTGTCGATTGCATATATCACATATGATAGAAAATGTATAGAGATGGAAAAATTGCCTATAGATCTGTGTTAGCATATAGATAAATGGAAACCTTGAACACATAGTATTCACACAGATACAAAAAAAATGTTATACAGTGAACACTGGAAAATTTACCACTCTGTTACAGTCTTTAAAATGCAAACATCAGTGCTATGAAACGCACAATTCCCATGACCTTAGAGATGATAAATATTCTGAAGAGTGCCAAGTGTAATTTCAATGTCCTTAGACCTGAGTCTGTGGCATTGCACATTTGTTTGTCATGTCAAATGTGTGTGTGAGACGGAGTCTCTCCTCCTTTCAAAAACTCTCCTATTGATTTCCAGGTGTACACACTTTTCAAAGTCTATGTCCTGTTTGTAATCCTCTCCATTATACTACTTGCGGCTACTTGCCATTTTGTTTAGAGAGCAGTGCTACTACAACTACAAAGATTCCTAAAGTGTGTAGAAGACTGTGGGATCTTACCAAGTGATTGTTCATCAAATGCCTTTCACCAAGTCTCCCGACTTACTATACCCATAGATTCTCCCATGATTTTTCTTTCTGTTGTTTGTCCAGAGATTTTATCCAAAAAGATATAGCCAAATGCCCTAATGCATCGCTAAAAGTAATGTCCCACTTTCTGAGGACATTTTTCCATCTCCACATCTGTTTCACTGGCTCTCAGAGCACAGGGCTTTATCTACTGACCCTTGGGGCAGCGTGCATAAGGCTCTGGTACACAGAGTCTTGAATAAATGGTCCAGTGCTCACCAAGTTTTCCCCTCCCATGGGCCTACAACTAGTGGAAATTCAGATTGCATTATGTGGCCATGGGATTTCAGTCTCACCTTCATCCTATTGGCCAAGAATTCCCACATACCCAAAAGTATTTGATGGAAACTTTTCCTGGGTCTATGTTGTGGTTGTTTCTAACTGTCGTCAATGGGAATGAGTCTCTGCGCACGTGCCCTTTTCACTAAAGGTGTTTGACATAAGACGTCTGCTACAGATACTTTTAGGAGGCGTGTGCCTTCCTGCCTGCTTTCTCTTAACTTTGATGTGCATGTCTTTTATAGAGATGTTGTTTGCATGTTTGTTCTAAAATTAAGGTGATGCCCCCATGCCAGCACTTTGAATTATTCTCTCTAATTGGTTGATGCAGAGGCATCTTTTCCCTTAAGCCCATGTTTTTCAGCGAGAACATCAGTACCGCTATTGACATACTGGCGGCACTGTAAGATTTTGCAGATTAGTTTAAGACATCTGTCTCAGTAGGCCCTTATGACCTGCCATGTTGCAAATCATCTTCCTTTCCTTAGTGTGATTTCAAAAGGGGGGTTCTGTTTAGGAGTGACCTGAAATATAACTACATATAAGAAGGCTACTTAAACATGGATATGATTTATATTGTGAGTGGGTGCTGCTATCGCCTGATAGGTTTTGTTCTGTATGCACATCTAGCAATGAATTGAATTTTAATCACATTTGTTTCCATGACACTGATGGTCTCTTTCCTTTCCTCTTCCAGGTTTGATCCAGACAAAATTGGATAATTATCTGTGGAAATTTCCTCCCGGGACCCTTAGAATAACTTCATTTCTTGATTCCACTTTCTCTGCTCTTCTTTGAGCTGACCTTCTCTTGAATCCATACACCAAACCACCCCACATATGTTACCTAATTCTGAGATGAAAACTTTCAAGAAATTTTTTTTTAAACAAAGGTTTGTTTATTTATGTACACAAGATCCTGAGTATAGGCAGGATTAGCGGGAGTGTGAGAGGATTCACTAGAGAAAGAGCAGGTAAAGATCAGGCAGATTGATGAAATACACTACTGTGGAGAGGAGTGGGCATGACAAGAGAGGTCTGCCAAACAAGGTAGGACACTAGCAGGCAGGCCAGGAAAGAACCAGTGTTGCACATGCATAAGAGAGCTTCACAGCACAGAGCTCAACGACATGCGCCACCAGGGGAGGAAGTGGGCCAAGACGTCTATTTCCTGATATGTCTGTCATATGTCTATGTTCTTGTCAACCAAGCTGCCTGTCCATCTGCCTCTGGACCTACCTATGTACGAACGACTTGGTCAGCGCTCGCTATCCTCCTTCTTCCTGGCCATCCCATGAACGTGGACCCGTTTGCTCTCTTTAGTCCCCACACTCTGCCATCTCCCACCCTTGCACATTCTGTGCCCATTTGCCTAAAACATGAGAAAGGCTGGAGTCAGTTTTCTGCGTGTGTGCCTATACCTCGTGTTCACGTGACCCTCAACTCATGTGAATGTGTGGGTGCCTGCGTGTGAGTTCAGCAGAAGCCCTCGAGGAGTATTTCTGCATGCACATTGAGCAAGAGCTTTAATTTCATCACACGCGTGGTCCGTGATGCTGATTTTGCCATTCCATTTCCTTTTTCAGATGACATCCAAAAACAATTGGGTAAATAAATGATCTGCTGGAACTTCACCCCCATGTCCCTCTGAGACCTCTGTTTCTTCACGTCCTCTGCTTTCTCTGCCATGGCCCCACGGGACATGCTTGGAGCTGCCCTTCCTTCCAGTGCCGACACCCGCGCACCCCCAAATTAGGATGAGGACATTCTGTCCTCAACGCTGCCTCCATCCCCTTCCTTCCTTCCTGTCTGAGCTTACACCCACCCTGTCCTCTCCTGAACCATTCTCATCCTAAGCCTTCCGCGGAGTAGGTTTCTTGCACGCCAGGGAACAGGAACAGGCCCAAAGCCTGAGGAAATGCTCTCCCTGCAGATGCACACCCGCCCAGACTCCCAACTAGCCACATACACATTGTGCAGCACACTCGTGTGCACACACACTCACTCACTCACACACGCATGCTCACCGTGCTCACAAAAACAGAGGTCTGCTCAGAGACGCATACATCCGTACCCCAAAAGATAGCTGAGTGCCGATGCAATGTAAGCAGCTATGCGAGGTTTTGGGTAAAATGGAAACCTCCGGGACATGTGAAACTCACACGTGTGGACGATATTATTCTGTCGTGTCAGGGCTGGGACTTTATCACAATGTGAGAGTATCTAACGTATCGAACTTCCACACTGTGTCGCATTCCACGCCGCCAACCCAAGCCAGGAGCACCAGGTGCAAACGTGCTCACTTTCCTTTCCATGTCCATGCACCTGGAGCGGTCTGAGCAATTGCGCACACGCTGGCTGACTCGTGGAATGTCAGCCTGAGCTTGGCTCTTTTTCCGCTTTCATGCTTCCTCTATTGACTTGCAAGTTGTCACCTGCTCCAGATCTCTTTCCTTTTGGCATTGCTCTCCAGCACACGGCACTCCCCGCTGCTGTTTGCAGCATTGTTGATAGGGATGTGCTACTGAACATGGCATAGCAGGTTCACATCTGTAGCAGGATAGGGATCCTATGGAGGGATTGTGGCACAAGCATCATTGCAGAATGTGCCCTCAGGCTAGTCTCATGGCCTGCTGGAGCCATTGGTTTCTCCTATTTTTCTCTCCTTTCTTGGACTGATGCTTTTGCCCTCGGCAGGTTTGGTTCCGAAGGCGCCATATGTCACTGGAGACAACATGGTCCTTTTCGAGGGACCATGTTGCAGCCTCACAACAGAGCAACTGGCTCAGTGGACCTGGGGACATTGTCTGCCCCCACCAATGCAGCAGGTCTCCAATGGCTGTGGGGACTGGGACGCCCAGAGTCCCACGTGAAGGGCCAGGTGTCCCTGCTTCCTGATCATGCTTTTCTCACTGGGGTCTCCTCTGTGTGCTCCTGTCTCTCTGTCCTGGGAGGCAAGACAAGTGTACACTGAGCGCTGATCTCGTTCTGTTCCGCCACAGACCATTCGAGTCTCTACAGTCCCCTGGTCCCCTCCCCCATTGCTTCCCCTGCAGTGGAAAGATTGGGGGAATTCTGGGTCAAAATTGCCCTCCAGGGTGGATCAGTCTTTCCCAGGGCCTTGGGCCCAAAGCTCCGTGTGGCAACAGTGTAACCCCGTCTGGGCTTGGCCTTTCGTCTGACTGCTCTGCTCTGCGGAAATTGTGCATTCCCTTGATTGAACTGGAATTGAATCCTTGCCTTCTTTCTGTTTCCAGATAAGAACGAACAGGACAAAGGCAAGTCCCACTCAGTCCTTTTGTTTGTTGTCTGGGTCTCTGGCCAGGTCCCGACATCACTGTCATGTCGCCAGCTGTGCCCTGTCCACGGTCCTCAAGGTGTGATGATATCCACCCACTCTTTCCCTGCGAAAGGAACGTGGGACTCCCAGAAAACCCACACACTGACTACAGACAGCCAACCTAGAGGGTGGGGAATGGGCAAGTCAAAAAGACCTTGGTGAGGGGATGGGATGCACGATGCCATGTAGTGGTCAAAGTCGACTAGACCCTTCTCAGGGAACACAGGTTTCAACCCGGATTGGATCCCCTCGATAGGGCTGTTGGGGGTGATGCCAGAGGAAAAAGAAACAAAACAAAGCAAAAGGAAGCAAAGCAAGGCCAGGTCAGGCCAAGGCCAAGGCCAAGGCCAAGGCAAGGCAAGGCAAGGCAAGGCAAATCTTTTGACTGGCAAGATTCGCGACCCTGGTTGCATTCAGGAGGAGCAGGATGGTAACAGAAAGCTATTCCAGGGTCTTCGGTAGAAGACTGTTGGGCCCTGAGTCCCTCTGACCACAAGGTCAAGAAAGAGGAAAGAATCTGAAGCGCCACCCATCTCAGTTCCAATGAACTTCTTGGTGCGGCTGGCCACAGGTTCACCTGCTCCTTGTTCCTCTGTCTTCAGCTGCCAGTGATTCTCATGCTCCAGTGCAACACCCCTCGCTTTCCGCAGATCTTTGTGCCCCCAGGCCAGTCTTTCCGCGACCCGGCAGGCCCCTCCTTTGCTCAAGTGGTTCCCGCCGCAGGGGCTGCTGCCTTTGCCTTGTTCTGGGAATCGGTGTAGGCCGGTCCCTGCCGTCAGGTGACGTTCATGCGCCATGTGCCTTTGGAGGTCTCCGATATTCATCTTCTGAGGCGGAGCTGGTCTTCAAGCTCAGCATGTGGAGAATCTCGAGTTTGGTCCCCGACCACGTGCTTGCCCTTCATTTCCTGCCATTGCGTGAAGCAAAACCTCACGCAGGCATCTTAGCCCAAAGGAAACTGAAACCAGATGGCCCTTCGTTATGGCAGGAGTGTGGCTTCGGGGAGGAATGATGAGTAGAAGTGTCCGGGGAGGAACCGGGTCCGGTTTCCTAAGCAGCACCCTCAGTAGCTGCTTGACGGCCGCCATGGCCGGCCAGAGCTAAAACTGCCTGAGGAGCAGCGGCTGGGCCAGCCGTCGGTCAGAGGCGTGCCAAAGAAGCCTTCAGGGACGTGCCCGGGTATATGGCAAGTTGCAGCAGAAGAGGCAGCCGAGCGTCCCCGGCTGCAGGGTTTGTCTGCCGACTCACGTCCGTCCTCCTTCCCCTCTTCCTTTGCCAGGCTCTCTGGAGGAGAAACACGCGATCACAGGCAGCCTCGGTAAGTCGCTGTGCCTGAAGTTCTTCCTCCGCCCGGGTTCCCGTGAGGCTGCATGGGAGCGTGCGGTGCAGCTTCCGAATGCCTTTGAGGGACTTTAGAAAACGTCAGGGTGCTTTGCCTGGTCTCCCGTTGGTATTGACGCTGTCTGTTCTACGTTCTTTTTCAGATGCTCTTGTGAAGAAAATGGGTAAAGCCCCGTCCGCCCAATGCTCTCCCACAGCCCTCTCCCACGACGACACTCCTGGTGTCCGTCTCCCTCCCTGCCTGAGGCCCTGCAGCCCGCCTCTCGACCCACCCCACCCCTTCGTCCAAAAGCCTCTCCTCAAATTCCTGGTGTGGGGACCCCCGCCACCCCCTTCTCAGCTTCCCCTTTCCCTTTCCCTGCATCTCACACCTTCACACGGCGTCCGCTGTCCCTTCCTCCTCCGTCCCTCTGTGTGCACTCTTGCTTCCCTTCCGTGTGTGAGCTACGCCCCTGGGTCAGGCTCATTTGCAGGCAGAGCCTTCGGAAGGCAAGGTCGCTGAGGGCCTCATGTCACCGGCACACAGGGGTGCTGGCAGTACCATGGCTTCAAGCCCCCTGAGATGCCTGGCGCTGCTGGTAGGAGCGCCCCTTGGAAGGTATGGGCTTTGGCCCAAACCAGAAAGATAGGCGAGAAGACCCGTCAAGTATCCGACCAGGTTTCTGGCTCCGGGCTGGCACCAAGTCTGTCAATTCAGGTGGCGCTCCATGTCGCCTGGAGATTTCAGTCCCACTGCGCCCCCCGCCCCGCGCCGTGTGGGCCCAGCGTTTGCACGGACACACATGCTTCACTGGGAGCTGTCTTCCGGTTCCGTGTGTGTCGTGGCCGTCTCTGCCCACCGTGGAGGGGAGCCGGTCTCTGCTCGTGGGACTTTACACGCAGCAGTCCGGAGGCACCAGTTGCGCTGCAAACACATCCTGGAAGGGCGTGTGCCCTTTCCTGTCCGCTTTCTCCTCACTCCATGGACCCTTCCGCCCACGCCAGCCCTTTGAAAAGTCCTTGGGATGAATCCCTGTCGGGAGAGCCCTCTGTTCCCTGAAGGATCCTTCTCAGCGTGAAGGTCCAATGCGGTCAGGTACATACCAGCCCCTGTGCTGCAATATTCCAGAGTAGCTGACACCTTTGACTTACCACGCCCTCACAGCGCTCTTGTTTCCTGTGTCATCACACTTCCTGCCCTGTCATTTCCGAAGTTCCCTGTGTTGCGGGAGGGAGCCGAATTCAAAGGGCAGCCAGCAGGAAAGCATCTTCCTAGATTTAAATGTGATGTTGCCAGTGGCAGGTTTTGGCAGGCAACCTCAATTTTGCAGTGCAGCCTGGGGCCAGAGGTTGGCAAATCAGTACTACTGAGAGTTTGGCGTCCAGCACGACCACTGTAGCTCCCAGACAGCGCTCACCCGCCAGCTATGCCCGCATTGGTCTTCCACGAGTTTCCCTTTTCTGATATGTCTGTCACCTGTCTATGCTCTTGTCCACCAAGCTGCCTGTGCATCTGCCTCTGGACCTACCTATGTACGTACAACTTGGTCATCGCTCGCTACCTGCCTTCTACCCGCCTGTCCCATGGACATGGACCCATTTGCTTTCTTCATTCTGTGCACTCTGCCAGCTCCCTCACTTGCACGTTCTGTGCCCATTTGCCTAAAACATGAGAGAGGCGGGAGTCAGTTTTCTGCGTGTGTGCCTACACCCCGTGTGCAAGGGCCCCTCAGCTCATGTGAGTATGGACGGGTGCCTGCGTGTGAGTTCAGCAGTCGCCCTCTAGGAGTATTTCTGCATGCACACTGAGCAAGAACTTGAATTTCTTCACACGTGTGGTCCGTGATGCTGACTTTGCCTTTCCATTTCCTTTTTCAGATGACATCCAGAAACAATTGGGTAAATGATCTGCTGGAACTTCGCCCCCCCTCCCCCGTCCCTCTGAGACTCACTCTGTTCCTTCAAGTCCTCTGCTTTCTCTGCCATGGCCCTACAGGACATGCTTGGAGCTGTCCTTCCTGCCAGGGCCCACACCCGCGCACCCCCAAATTAGGATGATGACATTCTGTCCTCAATGTTGCCTCCATTTCCTCCCCTTCCTTCCCTCCTTTCTGAGCTTACACCCACCCTGTCCTCTCCTAAACCTTTTTTTATCATAAGCCTTCTGCAGAGTAGGTTTCTTGTGCGCCAGGGAACAGGAACAGGCCCAAAGCCTGATTACATGCCCTTATGCAGATGCACACCCGCCCAGGCACAAAGCTAGCCACACACAACCTGCCTCACACAACCAAACACACACACACACTCACTGTACACACTGAAACAGGTGTATCCTCAGCTACATGTATATCTATATCACAAAAGATACGTGGGTGTCAATTGAATGTACGTAACTATGTTAGTATATGGGTAAAAAGAACACCTTCAAGACTTATGGGATTCACGCATATGGAAAATATTCTATAGTGTTAGTGCTGGGACTTTATCACAGTGTAAGGATCTCTAAAAAATCAAGCTTCCATAGTTTGTCACATTCAACTCCGCCAACCCAAGCCAGGAGCACTATGTGCAAACACACCTGTTGAGGTCCAAGCAATTACACATGGGTGACTTGTGAAGAGTCAGCCTGAGCCTTTCTCTTCTGCTTTCATACATTTTCTATTGGTTTGCAGGTACCCACCTTCTCCCATTGCATTTCCTTTTGCTATTGCTCTCCACATTTCTACCTGCTGCTGTTTGCAGTGTTGTTGATGGGGAAGTCTACTGAACACTACAAAGCAGGTTCACATCTATAGCAGGATATGGATCTATAGAGGGATTGCTGCACAAACATCTTTGCATAATGTGCTTTCAGGCTATGCTCATGACCTGCTGGAGCCATTGGTCTTTCTGCTTTTCTCTCTTTTCTGTGATGCTTTATCCCTCAGAGATTTTATTTCAGTAGCCCTCAAAGGTCACAGAAGGAATCATTGTCCTTTTCTAAGGACCATTTTGCAGTCTCACAACTGAGTAACTGGCTCATGGAACAGGGGACTTTATCTCCCCCCACATATGCAGCAGTTTACAATGTCTGCTGGGACGCCTAAAGTCCCACATGAAGGGTCCAGGTGTTCCTCCTTCCTGATCACACTTTTCTCAGTGGGGTCTCTCTGTGTGCTCCTGTGTCTTTGTCCTGGAAGCAAGGGCAAGTGTACAATGAGCGCTGATCTCATTCCATGAAAGGCAATTCTACTTTGTATAGTCACCTGATGTCCTCTACCATTGCATCCCCTTTTGTTTAAAGATTGGGGGAATTTCTGTACAAAATTGCCCTCCACAGTGATAAGTCCTTCCCTGTACCTTGGTTCCACAGCTCCTTGTGGAATCACTATAAATGTGAGTGGGCTTGGACCTTTTGTCTGTCTGTCTGTGGAAATTGTGCATTTCCCTGATTGCATTGGAATTTAATCCTTTCTTTCTTTCTTTCTGTTTCCAGATAAGAACAAACAGGACAAAGGCAAGTCCCACTCAGTCCTTTTGCATATGTTCTGTGTCTCTAGCCAGGTCCGGACATCACTGTCATGTTTCTAGCCATCCCCTGGCTGCAGTCCACAAAATGTGATGATATCTAATCTCCCTTTTCCCTGCGAAAGGAATGTGGGGCTCCCTGAAAACAAACACATGGACAACAGATCATTCTTGAAGGGCCTTGGTTTCAACCCAGATTGGATCCCCCCTGATAGAATTGCTGTGGGTGATGCCACAAAAACAAAAACAAAAACGATGACTGGCAAGATTCAGGACCCTGGTTGTGTTCAGTAGGTACAAGATGCTAAGCAAGCAATTTCAGAGCCTTTGGTAGAAGTCTGTTAGGTCTTGAGGCCGTTTGACCACAAGGTTAAGAAGGATGAAAAAATTGGAGGCACCACCATCTCAGTTCCAGTGAACTTCTTTGGGCAGCTGGCCACATGTTCATCTGCTTCTTGTTCCTGTCTTCAGCTCCCAATGATTCTCATGCTCTAGTGCAATACCCCTCGGTTTGGACAGACATTTGTCTTCTGTTCCAGTGTTTCTGACAAGTCAGCCCCCTCCTTTGCTTATCTAGTTCCCCCTGCATGGGCTGCTGCCTTTTGCTTGTCCTGGTAGTCTGTGTAGTTAAGAACCTGCTGTCAAGTGACGCTTGTGCACCATGTGCCTTTTAAGGTTTCCAACTATTATCTTCTGGCATTGAGGTTTCTCCAAGCTCGTGTTAGTTAGAACCTCTTTTCTTCCATTTTCTCCATGATTATCCTTTTTTTTTTTTTTTTTTGGTCATTTTGTTAAGATAAACTTCGAGCTGTATGTCCTTTAGAAATCTGTTCTGGAATTTGTCACCCCTCCTTTATGGGATATATATGGCCTATGACAAAAATATTGATAAGACTATCTCTTAGATCCTTAGTTTGTTCTTCTTCAATAATTCCAGCCCTCTCGGTTCTAGTCAAATGAATCCATGTGTATGACTCATTTATATTACATGGCCATAGCTAGCAATAATTTGTTTCGTAACAGTGACAGAAACACTCTTGGTTAGAAATTGTATGGAAGTAAATTTATGGAAGTAATTTTAATGATTACCAAGATATTAGAATGTGTTTATTCAGAGAACACCATCTTTACCTTGCTCATGTTTTTCTGTATTGACTCAATTCAGTCCTGTTTCTATCTTTCATTGTTGAGGTTGTCTGTGGAAAATCAAGTGTTATCAGGCACTCTTTGCAAGTGTGTGTTCCTGACCTGCATCTTATGATGTTTGCCTTGAGGGTGCAAATTCACCCACAAATTGTGTCTATTTTTCCTCCATCCTTATAAGGCAACATGTCTATTAAATTTTTTTCCACATTTGCACATTTTTGCTTTATCTCCGGATGCTTTTCTTTCACTTTGTTTTTCAGAAGAACTTCACAAAGATTTGGGGGAGGTAAATCACCTCCCCCAAGCCATTGCTCCTATAGCCCTTTACCATGAGTGTACTCCTACTGAAATAAATTTCCCCTGCTTTGAGTACTGTAGTCCATCTCTTGACACACCCTTCTCCTGATTTCTATAATCCCCTCCTCAAAATCTGGCTTATGAAATCTCCCCATAATAAGTATTGTCAGTTTTTTCTTTCTCTACATCTTCTTTCACATCCATTCTTTCTTTTTTTCATTTCAATTTTCCCTCTGCTTAAACTTTTACTTTTTTTTTTTTTTGTATTATATATACCACTGGATCATTGACATGCAGAGATATGAAGAAAATTTGGCTGATTTGCACATGTTATCATTATAAAGTTGTCCTGAATAGTGACTATTATCTCAAGCCCTCTTTGCTTCACTGCATGTAGGAGTGCCCAATGCAACGCATTTGGTTTCAATGAAAGCTTAATAAATTAGAGAAAAACCCGCAATATTTTCACAAAATTTTTTCCTCTGTGGCACATCAAATTCTGTAAATACAGATTGCATTTCATAGTCATGTGTAGATTACAGTTTCACTGCAACCTGCACTTCATCTTCTGGACAATGTTCTCACATTCACAAATGTTTTATTTAAATTTTTCCTGGTTATGAATTTTGGTTTTTTCCAACTGTCATTCTTATAAACATGTCTATGCTCATGGGATTGCACTAAAAACATTTGACATGCCAGTTCTGCTGCAGATACATTCTGAAAGGATGTGTTCTTTCTCTTTGTCTTTGATGTAATTTTTTATATGTAGGTGAATGCTTACATTTTATTTATTCATGTTGCATTTACTAATACCGTCCATATCTTTCCTTTCTCCTTTTCCTTAACTTACTCCTATTTTTAAGTTCCCATCATTCTACCACCACTAGAAACATTACCCAAATGTGCAAAGTTCAGTAATTTCCCAGTAATTTCTTGGAAATTATTATTTTTTATACACAACAATACGTACTGGTTTCACACTGATTTTCCATGATACAACTTAAATTTTAGCAAGTTGAAATCCCTGTTAAATATTTGAACAAATATCTTTGATGACAGGGAATTTTCTATTATTATAAATACTTAACACTCTGTTTTTCATGAACATATCACCTGAAAACAATTACCCTAGGAATTGCCAAAGATTTGTTCTTACAATATAAATAAAATCTTCAGAACTTCATTACCTACCTCGTATGGCATTATTTCAGTGATATCTTTTATTTCAAATGGAATTCCATTTAGGAACATATCAACTTAATTGTGTAACATGCTTTATGTGATTAAAACTGCAGATTGTGTCTTCATTTGTTCTGATAAATGTAGAAGACCCTTGGAAGGCCCATGATTGATGTATTTGACCACACTAGAAGGAGTGGTATTCTCTTTTCATGCTACCATTCCCATTCTTATTTTCTTTGGTATCAGGGGATATATGAATTAAACTGCATTACTTCTGATAAGAAAAATGCCCTTTGTAACCTGGTGGCTACAATTCTTTTTTTTTTTTTTTAAAGAATTATTTATTGTTATACAAGAGCTGGGGTATAGGCCAGAGGCGTAGGAGTGTGAGAGGATTCACCAGAGGCAGAGCAGGGAGCAGAAGAGGCAGACTGACCGAAATACACTGCTGAGGGGAGCAGCGGGCGAGACGGGAGAGGTCTGCCGTGCTGTGTGGGATTCTTGCCGGCTGGCTGGGATCAAACCCACACTGCAGAGGCTGCAGACAGTTTCACAATGCAGCGCTCAACCCACTGTGCCACTGGGGAGGGCCCTGGTGATTACAATTCTGAGAAATGTTTGTTAGGTCCAAAATGACAACTATGAATGTGTTTGAAATTTTGTTTGCCTCTGCCTCCTCAATTTATTGGTTATCCTATTTTGTCTATCTCAGTTTCCCACCCTTTTATATATTTTCATCCTCTTTTTATCCATTCCACACCATTCTTGCCCTATCACACATCTATTTGAGTCAAATAAACTTTAGTCATCATATGGCCTAAAGTATTGGCATTTTCAAAGTGGTAGACGTGAAAATTTGTCCAAGATAGCTTGATATTTCATTTACAGTTTCTGTATTGCCATTTAATTCTTATTTACCATCCTTTATTAGGATTTAATATAAAATGACTTCATTTAGGCATTGGTGAAATTAAAAAATCACATATTCCAAGGTGGTTATGCTTTCATCATTGATAAAAATGTAGTGAATAGAGGGATCCAAAAAAAAGTAAGTCCCATATTACCTACTGAAGCATGGTTTCAAGATCCTATGATGTAGGACTAGTTTGTGGTTATTTAAAAACTAGCTTCTGTAAAAACTAGCATTCTTCTCTCAATTCAATCAAAAGCCAAAGAACTTAATAAAGCCACACAATGATTAATTAAAATTTATATAACATCAAAAGGAAGATAAATATTTTAAAGATGAGCATGAGATCTGCTAGTCATAAAGTGTTATTTCAATTCAGTAAATTCATCCTGTGTTCATTTCATTTTGGAGAAGAATATTATATGGGCAAAACTGGGCACTCACTGTCTGTATTGATGTATATGTTTATGATTTTTTGTGTGTTGACATGCAATGGTGTGTGTCCATTTGTCAGTAAGTGTGATGTTTGCTCATGTGAATCTTGTTAATCATATTAATCTTGTTAATCATATTAAATTAATGTTTAATTACACAAATTATTTTTTAATTAAAAATGAATTTTCTTTGCATTTCTTTCAATAATGTTTACTTTAATCTTCCTTTTTTTTTTTTTTTAAACCTCAGGGAAATAAAGGTAAATTTCCAGAAGTGTGTCACTCTCAGACCCAATCAAATGGCCTGTATCATGGTACCTTAACATTCCTTCCCTTGTAATCTGTATGCAACCCATTGATTCACTTCTCTTGTTGTAAACCTTTCTTTACCATTAATTGGTGATGAACGTCTGCCATGTTAAGTCTTCCCATTTCAATGCTCTAGCATTCCATATTTTATTATTTTTGCTCTCTCCATTCCCTATCATTCTTTCCCTTTTCCTGTTTTCTAGAAACTTTCTATAATTTAACTAGCACATTAGTGAGATGGGGGCATTAGATAGATAGGACTATTGTTTCCAGTCTGCATATATTTCTGGAACACATTTGATGTTAAGACCACTGTCACTCAGTAGACATGAGTGACATGTCCATTCCATACATGTATGGAATCCTATTACTAGCTTAATGATACTATCATAATCTTAAGAGGAAAGCGTGGACTCTTAACATTCTGAGTAAAGTTTGTGTATCCTTTATCCTCAAGACTTGTGTAAATTTTATCATCCCATGGCCATGTGAGCCAAGTCTCACCATACTTTCCTAAGGAGTTGGTGAGAAAATGGGTTTTAAAGTGGAATACATGGGCCTCCCTGATGGTGCAGGTGGTTGAGCACAGCGCTGTGAAGCTGTCCTCAGCCTCTGCAGTGTGGGTTCAATCCTGGCTGACCATGGAGATACCCATATGGTGTGGCAGATCTCCTGTCTTGCTTGATGCTCCCCTCAGCATTGTATTTCAGCCAGTCTGCCTGTTCTGTTCCCTGCTCTATCTCTGGTGATTCCTCTTACCCTCCTGTATATCTGACCTGTACCCCGGTTCTTGTATAAATAAATTAATCATTTTTTTTAAAAACAGTGGAATACAATATCAGTGTTAGGATTGTTGACATAAATAAATTGAGGTAAGTAAAAGTAAATGAGTTTATTAAATAAGCAGGATTGAGGACTTGAGCCCAGAAACACCCTCCAGAGAGTTCAGAGAAAGATGCCTCAATGTAAGCTTCTCAATGAAATATTTCAAAGAAAATCCAGGTTAGGGTCCAGATAATGTATATACAAGATGTAGATCTGTGTATGCATTGAGGACAGCAGACATTGTTGTTAAAATGTACCCAATAATGAGTCTTCTGGAAGCTAAGAGATTTAGCAATGCCACATCTCTTGGCGTTGATATTCTTCAAAGTTAAAGATTTGTGTGGAGGCGCCAGATCCAAAATGATTTTTCACAGAGAGATTTTTCCTGGGCACAGTTTCTTTACAGAACAAGACAAGCCATGTCCTGAGGTTTGTGCCCTTTAGTTGGAATTAGAAGAGTGTTAGCCACCTAATTCTTCTCTTTGATCATTTTCCATCCTTCTTACTACAAGCATTGATGCTCACTTGGATGGTGTTTTGTCAGATCCTGCTGGTGATCATTGTACCCCATTTTCTTATTTTCCAACCAATCAGTCATGTTTTTGATCTACCTTTTGTAGTATGTAACCCTACTTAGTTCATTTTGCTAATCTCAATGGTAGGCTGCATCCTACAATCTTTTATGCAATGTATCAATATGGTCAGTTATTTTAGCATGATTTCTACAGTGATGTGATTGAATTAACAAGATCTATAACATTTTCATAGTGACATTATCCTCAACAGTAAACTTTTCTTTTGTCCAATCAGTTTCAATAGAGGTTATCTGGATAGGGTATTAAGAGTTATACATCAGGATACATAGTCTTTAAGTTTTGCAAAAGAAAAAGATTTTGCTGAGTTCTCTTAGTCCTAATATTGTATCACATTTACTGGTTTGTTTAGTGTGAAATAAATAGTTAAAAAAACAATTTCATTCCTTGAATTATAGTGTTTTTTTTTTCCCTTCCCAGCTGAAATTGACTTTTCCATATACCATATGCTTTTTTGTACATTGGTAATCATTGTTGCCAAAATTTGAGTAAATTCTGAGTCCCAAATGTTTTTTGGGGGGGAAGCCAGAAATCTTTCTATTTTGATATTTTAGTAATGGTTTTCTTTTTGGATTATTCAAGAGTATGGCCCATCTATTGCCAAATATCCTACAAAAGATTTAAAGGTAGTATTACTACATATCTCACCAACTTTTAACTCCTCAAACATCTTTCAAATATGAAATTTTATGTTAATTAAATTGCATTTAACTTGGATTTCCTAAAAACATTTTTTCCAAAAGTATTTTTTCATAAACACTTATCACTAACTTTTTCATATTCCCATTTTGCAAATAACATATTTAAATTAAATGTTTGGTTCCAGGGGTAATGGAAAACAAGAACCAATCTCTTAAAATATAAAGCAAGCTTCTATAGGTGCTGGTACATATAGACTTTTATATGTAGTACTACTGTATTTAAATCTTTTCTAGGATTCAGTATTACTTACTTTGTAAATAAAATGAAAAGATTAAAAGTACTAAAATCCAAAGGGATTAAAAAAAAAGAAGAAATTAAAAAAAAAGAAATCGTATTTAAAGTACATGGATACCTGGAAATGCTTAGCATCCATATGCTAAATATATCCATAGGTTGCTAATGATACACAATTACATTACTTAAAGTAGGAAGCTGTTAGAAAATTAAATCATTATTTCAGAAAGACAGACATTATCAATCAATAGAATGTACTTCCCTCTGCACCTAATTATGGTCTCTCCTGCTTCTTATACTGTTCTTCTCTGTGTTTATGTTCTTCAGTGTGATCCACATTTACTTTTCATTGATTTGGTTATTGTCTAATTTAAATGTCTGAATATAAAACTCACATAAATCTAGTTATGTGTTCTAGGACAATGGATCTTGGGAATAGAGGCACCCAGGAAACTATGAAATTCTCTACAATTATTGTGGTTCACTACTTGCACAGCACAGTTGCCACAATAATGAGAATCAACTATCATATTCATAGCAGTTAATAACTTAAGCAAAGGTAACAAACTGAATAATAAAGGTCAAATAAATCAATGCCAAGAAAATCAAGGACTTTTTTTAATAAGTTACCATTATAGCTAGTATTTCAGAAAAGTTTTCTCTTTTATCTAATTGCACATCCATTTTTTTTTTTTAATAATCTTTGGACAAAGGTGGATTATTAGTCCCAGCAGATGCAGGTGCGTTAGTGTGTCTGAGTATGTGTTTTGGTGCATGATATTTTGTATCTTGATAGTTTTAGACTGGAACTTATGAGTATTTTTTTTCCATTTTGCAATACATACATTTATTTATTTCTCATTTTCAGAGAAACTTCTGGAAAAATATGGTAAAATGTATTTTATAGCTCTCTACTTCCCAAACTACGTAAATGACGGCTTTCTTTGTGTATTAAATGTGCCCTGCCCTTTTCATCACAGGGGTCCCACACACTTCTCATGAATACCTACACTTCTTTGTCCCCCTTCTTTTTTTAATGAACATCTTCATTATTACATCATTCCATTTCTTTTGCCTTAACTTTTATTGAATTTTATTCCTTATTTTTGACTCTATTCCTATACCTCCCTGTAAAAATTAGCTGCTTCTGTCTTTCAGAGATTTACCAGTTTCATTTATGACATTTGGGAAATGTAGGGAACTAGGTTGACAGGAACATGGTTTTCATTCTGCATATACTTTCCCAAAAATGTCCATGCATTTAGTGTCCCCGTTGTACATAAGGGCCCATTACTATACAAGACTTTCCCAAGTCTTAAGAAATAATGGAAAGCTCCTAATTTTCCAGATGAAGTTTCTACCGCTTTGTTGTTTTGAAAGCATCTATATTTTGTTGCTTAGAGAGTGTGAACTGAGGTTCACCCTTCCACTGCTCATGAAATATTCATGAAACTATTCTCAGTGATTAAAAATTCTTTACATAATCTTCCTTTGCTTACTTTCTTTTTTTAACCATAGTGATTAGACATATCTTCTGCACCAAGGTATGTATGTATGTGTGTGTGTATATATACATATGTACATATATATATATACACACACACACATATACATATATATATAAAGGCATTACATATAGAGAAAAAAAAATGTTGCCTCTTACTATTCAAGTGGCTTTTGGTGACTTTTGACACCGGAGTAATGATCAGTTTGAACCATAGAGAAGTTTAAGCATGTGTTATAATCTGTGTTTATTCTCTTGGTTTACTGAGATGTGTCCTCATTTTGAAAGAATTAGTCTTTTTTCATCTATTGGTAAGATTGAACAGAAAAAGTACATGTTCCATTTATGTTTCACAATTCACTTCATCAGAGATAATTTTGCCCTTGTCTTTGGTGCTTTGTGATTAGATAAATATATGAAATATATTGCTTTAGATGATCTTTTGTCATCCTGTTTTTAATGAAATTTTCTGCTTCACATGTCATACAAATCCCACTATAATTCTTTTTTTTTAAGATTTATTTATTTATTCATACAAGAACTAGGGTACAAACCAGAGTGTGGGGGGTGAGAGGATTCACCACCAGAGATGGGGGGGGTGAGAGTATTCAGCAGAGAAAAGAGTGGGAGCAGAATAGGCAGATCTACTGAAATGCACTGCTGAGGAGAGCAGCAGGCAAGTCAGGAGAAGTCTGCTGCACCATGTGGGTATCTTCCTCACTGGGGATCAAACTCATGCTGCAGTAGCTGCAGACTGCTTCATAGCAAAGCTGGGTCTTAACTCCTTGAGCCACCAGGGAGGCCCCTCCACTAAATTTCTTTATTTTCATCAAACACCATGATAATCATTAAAAGTTTTAAATTCTTCCTTTTTATGAATTATTTATTTATTATTCTAGTTTAAAATGTGATTCAGGCCAAGGTGCCCAGATGTGAGAGGATTCACCAGAGAAAGAGTGGGGAGCAGAAAAGGCAGATCTACTGAAATACACTGCTGAGGGGAAGAGAGGATGAGACGGGAGGCATGCTGCTGTGCCATGTGGCTTAGTTCCCTGCCCAGGAATGTAAGCGGACCCTGTGGTGGGACTTCAGTGTGGTGGCACTGAAACTTAACCCCTAGGCCACCAGGGAAGCCCCATTCCTTTTTTCAAATGACACTTTTCTATTCCATTCTTGTTTTCAGAAGGAAAGTATGGTGCAGGCTTTGTTTGCTTACTGCTACCCATAGCGATTTGAAGAGATGGGTGCTTTCTCTGGATGCAACCTCACAATATTTTAGTATCTGCCTTATATCTGTGAATTTCTGCATTTTATTATGAAATGTGTAGATCACCATGTGAAAGACCAATGGTTGATACTTTTAATAGAAAAGAAACTCCATTTTACATACTCACTTGGTATCATTTCATATCTCGTATCCTTTTGCACCAAGCATTGGGAAAGCAAAATTGCATTCTCTATATTCTGATAGATTGTTTATGTCCTTAGGTAAAAAAAAAAAAAGCTATATTTTGAATCAAAAATGAATCTATGAAGGATTTCAAAAGTTTCCCCCCAATTTTTTTTGTGTGACTTCATTTTATATTAATTTCAACTTTCTTCCTCTCTGATCAGATGAAAAGAAGAAAAAAAAGCAATCTGAAACACGAATTCAAATAGATAAATATATATCTGTACATCTGAACATATGCATATGTGTATATATACATTTATACATTAGGACTTAGATATTAGGATCAATTCCTCAGAGTTCCCCAGTTCCAATCCATGATTGTGGATCCCTAAAAAAAAAAGTTCTCAGTTTAAGATTATAAAGAACATGAAAGAAAAAAAAAAAAAAAACCTGCAATTTCTAGAGAGGATATGTGACTATTGCTTTAAAATATCTTGTTAAATGGGCCTCCCTGGTGGTGCAGGCGGTTGGGCGCAGTGCTATGAAGCTGTCCACAGCCCCTGCAGTGCCAGTTCGATCCCTGCTGGCCTTGGAGCAACCCACAAGGCGCAGCAGACCTCTCCTGTCTCCCCCGCTGCTCCCTCAGCAGTGTACTTCATCAGCCTACCTGTTCTGTTCCCTGCTCTGTCTCTGGTGAATCCTCTCACCCTCCTAAGCATTTTGCCTGTACCCTGGTTCTTGTATAAACAAACAAACAAACAAACAAACAAATAAACAAACAAATAAATAAAATATCTTGTTAAACCAGCCAATGCAGATTCCCTAAAAGACTCCTGGGATCAACTTAACAGGACATATTTACACACTAAATGGGATCTCACTTTACAATGATGTTAGGGAATATTCATCAAAGATTCAGAGACTGGAGAGTAGTAGAAACTCATCTACTTGTTAAATATCCACAGCTTGTTAGTCATACACTATTACATTACAATAGGGAGCAAGTTAGGGAATTAAATCATTACTTCAGAAAGACAATTAAAGACATATTACCAAACAATACTTTAACATACTTCCCTCTTAACCTAATTATGGTCTCACCTGCTTCTTGTACTGCTGTGTTCTCTCTCAGTGACTATCTTCTTCAGTTCCAAACCACATTTACTTTTCATTGATGTGCTTATTGTCCACTTAAATGTGTTAAGATAAAAATCAAATAAACCCAGGCTATGTGTTCTGGGTTCATGGAAATATTAGAGAGGCACCCAGGAAACTATGAATTCTTTTCTAGAATCATTGTGGTTCATTAAACACTAAGTGTGATCATGGCTGCTTCGCACAGCACAGTGGCCAAAATAATGAGAACCAACTATCATATTTCACAGCAGCTAATAACTAAAGCAAAGTGAACAACTGAATAATAAAGGTCAAATTAAAGCCAAGAGAAATCAAAAACATTTTTTTTTTTAAATATTAAATTTTATTTTTATATTCCCCCATACAATTGCAAACGCCCCATTCTGACCCCAATCCTTCCCTCCCGCCCCCCCCCCCCCACCCCCCAAAAAGTGTCTCTGGTTCATAGTTTTTTGTTGATTTTGATTTTCACTTTCTTATATTCATTTTCCTGGTCCCTTATTTAAGTTTTCTAGATTCCTGCTATGAGTGAGACCATCCGGTATTTTTCTTTTTCTTTTGGCTTATTTCGCTGAGCATGATCCCTTCCAGTGCCATCCATGTTGCTGCAAATTGCATGTGTTTATCTTTTTTGAATGCTGAGTAATATTCCATGGTATATATGTACCACATCTTCTTGATCCAGTCATCTATTTTTGGGCATTGGGTTGTTTCCAAAGCTTAGCTATTGTAAATTGTGCTGCTATAAACATAGGAGTGCAGGTGCTCTTTGGAATTGATGTTTCTGTGTCCTTTGGGTAAATGCCTAGGAGTGGAATTGCTGGATCATATGGAAGCTCTATGTTTAGTAGGTCAAGAAATCTCCACACAGCTCTCCATAGTGGTTGGACCAGTTTGCACTCCCACCAACAGTGCAGAAGAGTTCCTTTTTCTCCACATCCTCGCCAACATTTGTTGTTGCTAGTTTTTTTAATATGTGCCATTCTCACTGGTGTGAGATGGTATCTCATGGTAGTTTTGATTTGCATTTCCCTGATGACAAGTGATGTTGAACATTTTTTCATATGTCTGTTGGCCATTTGCATTTCCTCTTCAGAGAAGTTTCTTTTTAGCTCTTCTGCCCATTTTTTGACTGGATTATTTTCTTTGTTGTTGCTGAGTCTCATCAGCTCTTTGCAGATTTTTGTGATCAGTCCTTTATCATTAGTGTTGGGTGCAAAAATGTTCTCCCAGTTGGTGGGGTTTCTCTTTGTTTTGTTATTGTCTCTTTTGCTGTGCAGAAGCTCTTTAATTTGATGTAGTCCCAGCTGTTTATCTTTCTCTTCACTATCACTGCTTTGGGTGATGTGTCTGTAAAGATGTCTTTGATGTGCAAATCCGTAGTGTTTCGCCTATATTTCCTTCTATGTATTTTATGGTTTCAGGTCTTATGTCTAGTTCTTTAATCCATTTTGAGTTGATTTTGTGTATGGTGTGAGGTAGTGGTCAAGCTTCATTCTTTTGCATGTAGCGACCCAGTTTTCCCAGCACCATTTATTGAACAAACTTTCTTTGCTCCAATGCATAGTCTTTGCTCCTTTGTCAAAGATTAGTTGACCATAATCTGTGGGTTTATTTCTGGATTTTCTATTCGATTCCATTGGTCTGTATGTCTGTTCTTGTTCCAATACCATGCAGTTTTGATGATTATGGCTTTGTAGTATAGTTTGAAGTCTGGGAGTGTGATGCCTCCATTTCGTTCTTTTTTTTTCAGTAGAGCCTGGGCTATTCGGGGTTTTTTGGTGATTCCATATGAATTTCATCAATAATTGTTCTATTCTTTGAAGAATGCCATTGAGATTTTGATTGGAATAGCATTGAATTTGTATATTGCTTTTGGTAGGATGGCCATTTTAATAATGTTTATTCTTCCAATCCATGAGCAGGGGATGTCTTTCCATTTCTTTGTGTCTTCTTCTATTTCTTTAACAGTGTTTTATAGTTTTCTTTGTATAGGTCCTTTACCTCTTTTGTTAGATTTATTCCCAAATATTTGATTTTTTTTGTTTCAATAATAAAAGGGGTGGTTTTTTTGATTTCTTCTTCTTCAGATTTATTGTTTGTGTATAGGAAGGCTACTGACTTTTGCATGTTGATTTTGTATCCTGCCACTTTACTGAATTGATTGATGAGTTGAATTAGTTTTTGTGGAGATTTTGGGGATCTCTATGTATATTATCATCATCTGCAAATAGTGATAGTTTGACTTCTTCTTTTCCTATTTGGATTCCTTGGATGTCTTTCTCTTGTCTTATTGCTCTGGCTAGGACTTCCAGTATTATATTGAAAAGCAGTGGTGAGAGTGGACATCCTTGTCTTGTTCCAGATCTTATGGAATTGCTTTCAGCTTTTCACCATTGAGAATGATACTGGCTGTTGGCTTGTCATAGATGGCCTTTATGATGTTGATGTATGTTCCTTGTATCCCAGAATTTCAAGGGCTTTTATCATGAATGGGTGTTGCACTTTGTCGAAAGCTTTCTCAGCATCTATTGATATTATCATATGGTTTTTATATTTCTTTTTTTTTGATGTGTTGGATAACGTTGATTGATTTTCAGATGTTAAACCATCCTTGTGCCCCTGGAATGAATCCAACTTGGTCGTGGTGAATTATCTTATGGATACATTGTTGGATTCTGATAGCTAAAATTTTATTGAGGATTTTTGCGTCAGTGTTCATTAGGGAGATTGGCCTATAGTTTTCCTTTATTGTGTTGTCCTTATTCGGTTTTGGTGTTAGTGTAATATTGGCTTCATAGAACGTGTTTGGTATTGTCCCTTCCTTCTCAATTTTTTGGAAGAGTTTGTGAAGGATAGGCACTAATTCGTCTCTGAATGTTTGGTAGAATTCATTTGTAAATCCATCAGGTCCTGGGCTTTTGTTTTTGGGGAGGTTTTGATTACCATTTCAATTTCACTGCTTGTAATTGGTCTGTTTAGGTGTTGTATTTCTTCTTTATCTAGCTTGGGTGATTGTGGAGTTGTAGGATTTGTCCATCTCCTCTAGATTGTTGAACTTGTTTCCATATAACTGTTCATAGTAGTTACTGATTATTCTTTTGATTTCTGCTGTGTCCGTTGTGATTTCTCCTCTTTCATTTATGATCCTGTGTATTTGTGCTTTCTCCCTTTTTCCTTTGTGAGCCTGGCTAGGGGTTTGTCTATTTTATTGATTTTTTCAAAGAACCAGCTCTTGGTTTCATTGATCTTTTGGATTGTTTTTTTAGTTTCAATTTCATTTATTTCTGCTTTGGTTTTTATTATTTCTTTTCTTCTACTGGTTTTGGGGTTTTTTTGTTGTTCTTTTTCTAGATCTTTGAGCTTCGAGATTAGGTTGTTTCTTTGAGTTCTTTCTTGTTTTTTGATGTGAGCTTCTATTGCTATATATTTTCCTCTTATTACTGCTTTTGCTGCATCCCATACATTTAGGATATTGGTGTCCTCCTTGTCATTCAATTCAAAGAATTTTTTAATTTCTTCTTTGATCTCCTCGTTAGTCCAGTGGTCTTCCAGTAGTGTGGCTTTTAATCTCCATGAGGTAGGATAGTTCCTTGCCTTCTTTTTATGATTTATTTCTAGTTTGATGCCTTCGTGGTCAGAAAAGATGGTTGGTATGATTTCAATCTTGGTGTATCTGTTGATGTTTGTCTTGTGCCCCAGTATGTGATCGATCCTGGAGAATGATCCGTGTGCGCTTGAGAAAATGTGTACTCCGTTTTTTTGGGGTTTAGTGTTCTATAGATGTCTGTTAAGCCAAATGCTCTAGACCCTTATTTAGAGCTTTAATTTCTTTACTTATTTTTTGTCTTGTTGATCTATCCATTGTTGATAGTGGTGTATTGAAGTCTCCCACTACGTATGTGTTTTCTCTGATGTCTGTTTTCAGAGAGGACAAGAGTTGTCTGATATATTTTGGTACTCTTTCGTTTGGTGAGTATATGTTAATGAGTGTTATTTCTTCTTGAAGTATTGTCCCCTTAATCATAATGTAGTGACCATTGGGGTCTCTTTTTATTTTTTTTGAGTTTGAAGTCTGTTTTATCTGATATAAGTATAGCTGTTCCTGCTTTCTTTTTGGCCCATTTGCTTGTAGGATTGTTTTCCATCCTTTGACTTGAGCCTATTTTTATCTTTTGTAGCTAAATGTGTTTCCTGGAGACAGCAAAAGGTTGGGTTTTGTTTCTTAATCCAGGCTGCAACTCTGTGTCTTTTTATTGAAGAGTTTAGTCCATTTACATTTAGAGTTAATATTGATATGTTAGCATCTGTATTTGCCATTATGTTTGTCTTTCCTTTGATTTTATTTATTCTTTTAATAACTTTTTTTTTTTTTTTTTTGGTCTTCTTTCGTTGTTATTCGTCCCTCTGAGGTTTTGGCTTTAGGATTCCTTGTAGTATTTTTTGGAGTGGGGGTTCATTCGTAATGAAATTCCAGAGTTTCTCTTTGTCTGGGAAGGTCCATATTCTTTCTTCATGGAGGAAAGAGAGCTTTGCGGGATAGAGTATTCTTGGTTGGCATCTGTTTTCTTGGAATCTATTGACTATGTCCCTCCACTCTCTCCTTGCCCGTAGTGTTTCTTTCAGAGAAGTCTGATGTCAGCCTGATTGGTTTTCCTTTGAATGTTATCTGTTTCTTCCCTCTTGTCAGCTTCATTATTTTTCCTTGTCCTGGATTCTTGGGAGCTTTACTATTATGTGTCTTGCTGTGTTTTTCCTTTCGTCGTGGAAGTTTGGTGTTCTTCTTGCTTCTTGTATATCAATTTTCAGCTCCTTCTTCGCATTTGGGAAGTTCTCTTCAATTATCTCCTGGAATATTTTCTCTGTTCCTACATCTCTCTCCTCTCCTTCTGGAATTCCTATAACTCTTATATTTCCTTTCCTCATGGAGTCAGATAGTTCCTGAAGTCTTTCTTCATTCTTTTTCCTTCGTACTTCTCTTTCCTTTTCTGTTTTGGTTCTTTTTATTTCTGTGTCTTCAAGAGAACTTATTCGTTCTTCCATTTCATCTATTCTGCTTTCCTTGCTTTTCCCGGAGTTCTTTAGTTCCTCCATTAATTCTTTGATCTCCTGTATTTCTTTTACTTCCCTCTTTAGGGACTCAATTTCATTCTTCTGTCCATTGTTTTCCCTCTTTAGGGACTCAATTTCATTCTTCTGATCTATCACTTTTTAATCATGGCAATTTTAAATTCTCTTTCTGGAAGGCTCAGAAGTTCTTCCAAGTTGCTGTCGTTGCAATCTGGGGAGTGGTTTTCTTTTTGTGGTGTGCTTCTTTCCTGAGGAGTTGTTAGGTTGCGTGTGGTTCTTCTACTCCCTACTGTCTGTTTTCTAATTTGTCGTATGCGTTGGGACACTGTGTTGCTCGGACTGACTGACATCTTGGGTGAACTTCTCCGCTCCCCTCTGGCTCTTCCAGGAGCCCTCTCTGTCTTCTGGGGGAGCTTTCTGCTGGTTTTAGGCAGTTTTTACTGAAGAAATGTCCCTGTTCTCAAATAGCGAAGCGGGACGCAGTCCCTGCGCCTCCGGTTTCAGGCACACTCTTCTGCGCACCCGGTCTGCCCCGGACGTGGGTGCCTGCTCCCTCTGTGGGCTCAGACTGCTGGTCGGAAGGGGCCTGGCGTGGAATAACTTCCCGGCTGGCCACTGGGTCCTCCAGAAGCCTTCTGCCCTTTTCAAGCAGTCTTAAGAAATTTCCTGTTTTATGGGGTGTTAGTGACTTTTTTTTCCTGGTCGCTAGGTGGCATCAGAGATCTCTCCTATTGTCCTTGGGGGGCTGTTTTTCGCCTCCCCCCGCCCCGTGGGACAGGGAACAGAGCGGGAATGGTAGGGTACACCTCAATAGCTTTGGGGTGCTGTGTCTGCCTTGTGCCCCACCGTCATGGAGAACCCACGCCCCGAATTTTCGTGCCCCGGGTCTCAGTTCAAAGCCCTCAGTTCCAGGACGCGGGCTGTAGCCCAGTTCAGTGGCGCGGGAATGGCGCCTTTTGCACTGCTCCCGTGCCTGGGTGCCTGGTTCCTGCTTACTCAGGGAGGGACTTTCACCCCTGTGAGGGCCTCCGCGCGTCTCCCCGCAAGCCTAGGTTGTCTCCCCGCAAGCCTAGGTCGCAGGCGCGGGAACCTGGGCAGCTGCGATCCAGGTCTGCACTTGCTTTTCAAGCGCGGAGCGCGCCGCTTTCCGCGCAAGCTTACCGGCAGCCCGGGCTGTGTGCGAGTCTCCCGGGGTCTTTGTTCTTCTCTAATGGCGCCCGGAGCCGTTCGCTCACCTCTGCGGCGGATCCTGCAGGGTTCTCCACAGCTCCCGTTCACGGGGTGTGGTGGCTGCAATAGTTCCTTTCCACTCACAGTCCCGCTTGCTGCGTAGTTTGTTCTTGGTGGCCGTTTTGGTTTGTTGTTTTCCTCCTCTCTGCTGGTCAGAGAGTGCCGCCTCTGTGGGCGGGGGAGGGGAGCAGGGTTCTGCGCTTTCCTCCCTTCTAGTCCTCTTTTATGGCCACTTTCTTCTTCGGGCAGTTTGCTGGCGTCACCCGTTTATCTTCCGTGTCCCAGTTCTCACTGGGACCTGCCGCTTTTCCTCCCTATTAACTTTTTTTAATGGGAGATCTTACTCGCAGCGTCTCCTTGACGCCATGTTGCTCCGCCCCTTTGTGTTCTGGAGTTTAAATAGAATCTTTAGGGCTGTGGGGTTGCCGTAGAATGCTCCTCTAATTTTTTGGTTTGTGGTTCCTCTTCCAGCTAGGTGGTAGTTTTAGAGTCTGCACCCTGGAAATTTTCTGGCATATACCTGGAATATACCCAGGTTAGCTTTCTAATGCCTTCAGTGGGGATCATGATAAGAGCAGAGCAAGTTTCTCTGCATAAACACAAGGAGTAGCGGGGGGGTCTGAAGTTCTTCCAGTTGTGATCTCAACTGCATGCCTGCTTCTGGTGCATTGATCAAAGTAATGTTCACCTCTGTGGTTGGGCAAGGATATAGTCATTTTCTCCTGCCATCATTGGTGTCTTAATTTTTTTTCCCCCATCCATGTTTGCCACTTCTATTATTAGTACAATACTGGTGAGAGAAAGAGGCAAGTCACAGCAGGTTTGACTAATTTGTGCCTCAGCAGCAATGAGTAAGAAAGTGCAGATTCCCATACTTGGGAAGGTTTCTCCCTCCTGCTTTTGCATTGCCCTAGAAGCTTGTAAATGGGAGAAAATGATTGGGTAAGTTTGCTGGAATGTTGAGGTGCTGGGAAGATAATTCTTCCTAGAAGAAAATGCTTGTTATCAAATACATATTTTCTGGTTATTGAACCATGTGTTACAAGATTTTAAGCCTGTAGGAATATGACAATTCCAACTTTTATGGATGTTTAAATATCAGGTTGCAGTTATGCAACATTGAGATATGTTGTAAAACTATCCACACTCCCTGAAACAATCCTCTGAAATTACATAGTCTATTGAAATATTAAAATGTATAAATAAAAAGAAAAAAATATTTTTCACATTTTTTCTCTAAATAATGTAGTGGCAGGATGGGCACAGGGCAGGATTTTATGATTCGAGCAGACAGGGTAAAGAAGGAGTCCTCGGTGACCCTCAGTGGCTTTTCAGGCTTTTATTGGGATTTACCAGGTCCATGGCAGGCAAGGGTGCCGGGGGGCCAGGAAGCTGGCAGGCCTCCCAGGCCTTGGGGAGTCTTCACTCTTTCCGGGCTCTCTGGCCTTCTCTCTTCGCCTCTGCTTCTCTGTCTTCTTCTTCTTGTCTGCTTCTCTGCTCTTATCTGTAGCATCCCTGTGATGCACCCTTATGAACCCAACTACATGTGCCTACACCCTACTCCAGTGGCCCTCCATCAGGCATGCATTCAAGACCACAGTGTTCCATAATCAATCCTAATGGCGGGAGGTCAGAAAAGCCTGATAAATATTTGCCCTACAATAATCATGCTCAGAGAATATTAAAAGTGCTAGATATAACATAAACAAATGGTTTGGCATTCTTTGAAAATGTAATTTACAACCACAGGAGAAAATTTGAGAAGCAGTAGTGAATTCATGTTTGATTATGCTGAAATTTAAATAAAGAAGATTACCAAGAGGATATGCCCTAGAGATAGTTGAATATGTCTGCTAAGACATGTAATGTATAAATTATATATGTTTATAATATATAAAATATAGATGATTGCTAGATAAAACTAAAAGAAATCATACAGGTTAAGAAATACAGCACAAATTTGAGTCTAAGCTTAAGGAAAGTGTAATTGATCTGGCTATTTTCTACCTTCCTGCTACTAGCTTCTATGAATAGCACCTGCAGCCTTGTAATCCTCTTAGGTTGCTCCATGGATACTGGGGCAGAGAAACATGGGCATGGGTCACAAGCACCTGTAATTATGAACACTTGGGTCTAGAGGGCATGGGCATGTGCACATGTAAATATGGACCCAGAAGGGAGGGATCAAAAGGGTTGCTTAACCCTGGTGATCATGGCAGCAGCATCACTTTGAGGCCAGCATGCTCAGGCGCAGACTCCCTGCCTGGTCTGCCAGTGTACCTGGTCCCATGATTCAGCATTAAAGGCATGATGGAGATACTGAAGACTCCAAAATTCTCTTTTCGTCTGTGTGAAACAATGGACCTACCCAGGCTAGGATGGTGGTATAACACTAAGTAAGAGGCATTGGGATGAGGGAAGGAGCTTAAGGATCAGATTAAAGAGAAAAATCCTGCGTCCCATTGTATGGTAAATGGTTTGGTCAATGGTTTTCAGGCTTTTCTGCCCTCCCACCATTGGGATTGGCCCACCTGATGAGGTACCTGTAGTTGTTACATTGTTGCAAACTATCTTGTTTACTTCTGTGGGCCATGGGAGGAGTATTGAGTTAGTCACCAGGAGAAGCAGAAGCAGGAGAGAGGCAGGAGAGAAGCAGGTGAGAGAAGGAAAGAGGTCAGAGAAGCCCAGAGTGAAGACTTGCCCAGGGTCTGGAGGCCTACTGGCCTTCTGGCCCCCCGACTCCCCTGCATGCCATGTACCTTGTTGCTGCAATGCATGTAAAGCTCAATAAATGCCTGAGAAAGCCTCCTAGGGCTCCAAGATTCCTCCTTTACTCGGTCTGTGGGATCATAGATAAACTGCTCAGTGGCCCATCATTGCCACTACACCCATAGAGAACCATAGAACATAGAGTGCTACTTCAGGGAAATCAAACAAAATGCAGATGTAAAGATGTCGCAATTTTGTTCAATACTGGGGAGGTATAATGGCAGGATGACACGGAGCAGGTTCTCTATGATCCGAGCAGATGGGGTAAGGAGAAGTCCTAGAGAGAGTCTTGGAGCCCTTAGTGGCTTTTCAGACTTTTATTGGGATTTACCAGGTACATGGCTGGTAAGGGGACCCAGGGGGCTGGGAAGCTGGCAGGCCTGCCAGCCCCCAGCAAATCTTCACTCTTTCTGGGCTCTCTGGCGTCCTCTGGTGGTCTCTGCTTCTCTTTTGCTCTGCTCGTGGTTCTCCTCATGGTTCTGCTTCTCTGCTCTGCTTCTCGTGGTTCTGCTTCATGGTTCTGCTCTTCCTGTGATTCTTCCAGCATCCTGTGATGCTGCCTTTATAAGCTCAATCTCTCAGCCCAGGTGTACCACATATGCATGCCCACACCCTATTTCAGGTGCCCAACATCAGGCATGTATTCAGGATCGCAGATTCATCATCAATCCTAATGGCAGGAGGGCAGAAAAGCCTGATACTTTTTTTACATTACCCTACAATCCACCCCTTCAGGGTTTTCTGCCATACAGTCTATATACAAGTCATGCACGTTTCTCTTGGCAATGTGAACACTGCAGCCTTGGCCCATAAAAGTAAATAGTATACCTCACAATATAACAAAACACAAATAAATCCAGGCAGGGCACCAACCTAGTGGCAAAAGACATCATTGGTACCAGCAGATGATCCACCACTTCTGCTGCCGAAGGCATTGCTCATACAAGGGGGGAACTCAGGCTTCTGCAGTCACATGCCAGGAGCTGACAGGTTTCCTAACCTTCTCTGGCTGTAGTCCCGGCCGCAAGCCACACACTGCATCCACCCCCAGGATGCACTCACTCTTGGATTGGCAATTCTGTACTGTTGGGGGTAATCGCCAACCCTCAGGGTTTCTGTCTGCAGTTGCTCCAACACTGGGCTTTCATAGCCACAAATGTGACACACAGACCCCTGCACTCAGGCCAACCCATTGCACAAGCATATGGGTCGTGGGTCTGTGGATACAAGCTCCACATGCAGCCTCTCTTGGGTCCTCTCTTTGTCTGTGAGCTCCACAGCCAAAGATGGGTTCCTCAACAATTCACCCTCACTCGACAGTGAGCAGGGCATCACCCACAGGTGATTTTAAGAGACTCACTGGCCTTCTTCCACATATTGAGGCTGCATAACAGCCGCTCAGGGCTTCCTAATTTCAGCACCAGCTTTTGCCTTTCCAAATAGGTCTTTTTTCCTCTGCCTACCTGCTGGGCAGTACACAGGCTGCTTTCCCCCCCCCCACATTCCCATCTTCTGGAGTTTACAAACAGTACCATCCACTCTCAGGGTCCCCAAAACAACATTAACTTGCCAAAGTTTCCCAATCTTCGGCGGGATTGTCAGTCCAAGTCCATTAGTCCAAGTCCATTGGCTTTTTCCTTGTGTCAGCACTGGCGAGCTCTGAATCGTGGTCCTTTCTTCCTGATGATTCTGCTGCCTCGGAGGTCTTGGGCTGGTCCTCTCAGGCATCTCCTCTTCCAGACGAGGTCTCGTCCTGCAGCTCCTGGACCTTGTTCACCTCCTGTGCCACCAGCAAGTCTTCACTGTCTGGGCTCTCCAGCGTTCTCTGCTTCTCTCTCGGCTTCTGTTCATTCTCAGTTTCTACTGGCATCCCCAAGACGCCGCCCTTAAAAGCACAGTTCTTAGCCTAGGTGAATCCCATCTACCTAGGCCCACACCCTATTCCAGGTGCCTGCCATCAGGCATGCATTCAGGACTGCAAGGATCCACCATCTATCCTGATGGCGGAAGGGCAGAAAAGCCTGACATTTTTCCTTTACCATACAACACTCCACCACACTCCTCCATCCTTGACACCGCACCACCACACCACATTCTGCTGCACCACTCTTATCAACCAGTCTCTCAGCCCAGGTTTACCCACCTATGCATGCCCACACCCTACTCCAGATGCCTGCCATCAGGCATGCATTCAGGACCGCAGGTCTCCGTCATCCATCCTAATGGCAGGAGGGCAGAAAAGCCTGATACTTTTTACCTACCCTACAGTCCACCCCCTCAGGGTTTTCTGCCAGACAGTCTACACAAGTCATATATGTTTCCCTTGGCAATATGAACACTGCAACCATGGCCCATAAAAGTACATAGAACACAACACAATACAACAGAACACAAGTTAGTCCAAGCAGGGCACCAACCTAGTGCAAAAGACAATTATGGCACCAGTTATAGCCACCAAATCTGCTGCCGAAGGCACTGCTCATATGAGGATGGATAACCACTCATAGCATCTACCATCACTTGCCTGGCCTTCTCTGGCTGTGGTCTCGGCCACAAGCCACACACAGCATCCACCCCCAGGATGCACTCACTCTGGGACTGGCTATTCTATGTTGGGGGTAATCGCCAACCCTCTGGGTTTCCTATCTGCGGTCTCTCTGACACTCGGCTTTCATAGCCACCAATGCTACACCAGACCCCTGCACTCAGGCCAACCCACTGCACAAGCATATGGGCCAGGGATCCGTGGACACAGCTCCACATGTGGCCTCTCTTGGGTCCCCTCTTAGGCTTGGGCTCCACCACAGCCATGTTCCCCACCCATCCCCCAAGGACAGGTTCCTCAGCTCCTCACCCTCACTCAACAGTGAGCAGGGCATCACCCACAGGTGATTTTAAGAAACTCACTGGCCTTCTTCAACATATTTAAACTGCTTCCCAATCTCAGCACAAGCTTTTGGCTTGAGGAATTGGTTTTATGATACATCTCCTCTGCCTGGCTGCAGAGAACTTGGTGAGAACTTCCTCCCTCAGGCGATATTGGCCTCTTCTCATGCCTGCCCCTTCCTCTACTCTGGCCATTGCCCAGGGTCCCCAAAATGTAGCAACCTGCCAAGGTTCCTCTACTTTCTGGAAGACTGTTAGTCCAAGTCCAGTAGTCCAAGTTCACTGGCCTTTCCCTGCATCAGTACTGATGGGCTCTAAATCATGGTCCTTTCTTCCTTGATGATTCTCTTGCATCGGGGGTCATGGGTTGGTCTTCTTAGGCTGTCTCCTCCTCCACTCAAGGTTTCATCCACAGCTCCCGGATCTTGTCCACCTCTGGTGCTGCCATGATGCCTCCAGTGTTGTCATAGTTTCAGTCTGTTTTTCAGTCCCTCCCAAGGTCGTCAGAGGGCTCCATACCTGTCTACATCAGATCCATCTTGCCAACTTACACCAATTGTAGGATCAGGAAGGCCAAAGAGCAGGATCTCTAGGATTAAGCAGAAGGATGAAGGAGGAGTCCTGGAGCCCTCAGTAGTTTTGTGGCTTTTATTGGGATTTACCAGGTGTAGGGTAAGGTAAAAAATCAGGCTTTTCTGCCCTCCCACCATCAGGATAGATGATGGATTCTTGAGGTCCTGAATGCATGCCTGATGGTGGACACCTGGAGTAGGGTGTGGGCATATGTAGATGGGATTCACTTCAGCTAAGACTGTGTTTTTAAGGGTTGTGTCACGGGGACATCAGTAGAAGCCGAGAGTAGAAGCTGAATGAGAAGCCTAGAGAGAACAGAGAAGAACAGAGAGAATATGAGAGAAAGCCGCAGAGCCCAGAGTGAGTACTTGCTGGGGGCTGGGAGGCTGGCAGGCACCCCAGCACCCCTGCTGCTGTATCCCTGGTAAATCCCAATAAAAGCCTGCAAAAGCCACTGAGGACTCACTCCTCCTTTATCCGGTCTGCTGGATCAGAAAACCTGCACTGTGTCCTGTCCCTGCCTCTACAATTGGCATTAGTCAGCAAGATGATCCATGCAGACGGGTATGGAGCCCTCCAAAGACCTCTGGAGGGACTGAGAAAGGAGCAGACTGTGAGCCTGTGACATTGCCAGAGGCTTTATGGCAGTACAGCAGATTTGGTGGATCATGCTGGTGCCAATAATTGTCTTTTGCCACTAGGTTGGTACCCTGCCTGGACTTATTTGTGTTCTGTTGTATTTTGTTGTTATATTGTGATGTATTTGCTTTTGTGGGCCATGGCTGCTCCTCCTCGTGGGAGGAGATGCCCGAGAGGACCAGTCAATGACCTCCAAGGCAGCAAGAATCGTCGGGGAAGGATGGACTATAATTTGGAACTCCCCAGTGTGGACAAAGCGAAGAAGCCTATGAACTTGGACAAATGGAATGATAATCCCGCCACAAGGCGGAGGACCTTGACAAGTTTGATATTTTTGGGGGACCCTGTGGAAGGAAGCTGTAGGATAAGGTAAAAGGTATCAGGTTTTTCTGCCTTCCCACCATTAGGATAGATGACAGAACTCTGTGGTCCTGAATGCATGCCTGATGGCGGGCACCTAGAGTAGGGTGTGGGCATAGGTAGATGTTATTCAACTGGGCTTTTAAGGGCAGCGTCATGGTGATGCCAGCAGAAGCCAAGAGAGAAGCAAGAGAAGCAGAAACCGAGAGAGAAGCAAGAGAAGCAGAAGCAGAGAGAAGGCTGGAGAGCCCAGACTGAAGACCTGCTGGATGCTGGGAGGCCTGCCAGCCTACTGGCCCCCAGAACCCCTGCCTGCCATCTACCTGGTAATCCCAATAAAAAATACCTGCAAAAGCCACTGAGGACTCTGACTCCTCCTTTACCCGGACTGCTGGATCAGAAAACCTGCCCTGTGTCAGTCCTGCCCTTACAATTGGCATAAGTCGGCAAGATGATCATGCAGATAGGTATTGGAGCTCTCTGAAGACCTGGAGGGACTAAAGAGTAACAGACTGTTTGCTTGTGATGACGATGGAGGTGTCATGGCAGCACAGGAGATGGACAAGCTCCGGGACCTGTGGCATGAGACCTCAGCTGGAGGAGGAGACGCCCAAGAGGACCAGCCAAAGACCTCTGAGGCAACAGAATCATCAGGGAAGACAGGACCATGATTGAGAGCTCGACGGTGCTGATGGCAGAGAGAGGCCTAATGGACTTGGACTGATGGACTTGGACTGACAATCCCGCCAGAAGTTTGAGGAACTTTGGCAAGTTAAGTTTTTGGGACCCTGGGGGAGGGTACTATTGTTTGTACACCCCAGGAGATGGGAATCTGGGATTGGCCAGTGGGGCCTTGATGGCCAAAAGCAGCCTGTGTATGCCCAGCAGCTAGGCAGAGGAGAAAAGCCAACTGAGAAGGCAAAAACTAGTACTGATGCTAAGTTTGGGAGCCCTGAGTGGCTGTTAAGCACTAAGTAAGCTGAGGAAAGAGACTGAGTCTCGTGAAATCACCTGTGGGTAATGCCCCACTTGTTGTCAAGTGAGGGTGAGGAGCTGAGGAACCCATCCTTGGGGGATGGGTGGGGAACATGGCTTGGGGTGGAGCCCAAGCAGAAGAGGGGACCCAAGAGAGGCCGCATGTGAAGTTTGAATCCTGACCCATGTGCTTGTGCAATAGGTTGGCCTGAGTGCAGGGGTCTGTGAGTCGCATTGGTGGCTGTGAAAGCCGAGTGTTGGAGCAACTGCAGACAGAAACACTGAGAGTTGGGCTATTTCCCCCAAAGAGTAGAGAATCCCCAATCCAGGAATGAGTGCATCCTGTGGGTGGATGGATGCAGTGTGTGGCTTGTAGCCGAGACTACAGCCAGAGAAGGTCAGGAAGCCTGACGGCTCCTGGCATGTGACAGAGATGTCTGAGAGATTCCCTTCCTTCGTATGAGCAGTGCCTTCAGCAGCAGATTTGGTGGATCATGCTGGTGCCGATAATTATCTTTTGCCACTAGGTTGGTGCCCTGCCTGGACTTATTTGTGTTCTGTTGTATTTTGTTGTTATATTGTGATATATTTGCTTTTGTGGGCCATGGATGCATTGTTTATGTTTGCTAAGAAACAAAATTGTATATATGTAGATTGTCTGGCAGAAAACCCTGAGGGGGTGGACTGTAGGGTAAGGTAAAAGGTATCAGGCTTTTCTGCCCTCCCGCCGTTAGGATAGATGACGGAACCCTGTGGTCCTGAATGCATGCCTGATGGCAGACACCTGGAGTAGGGTGTGGGTGTATGTAGATGGGATTCACCTGGGCCAAATCTGGGTTTTTAAGGGTGGCGTCATGGGGATGCCAGAAGAAGCCGAGAGTAGAAGCCAAATGAACAGCCGAGAGAGAAGCAAAGCCATGAGAAGAGCAGAGAGAATATGAGTGAAGGCCGGAGAGCCCAGAGTGAAGACTGGCCGGGGGCTGGGAGGCCGGCCAGCCTTGTCAGCCTGTGGGCTTGCCCCAAACCAATTGGTGTAGAAAGATCATTAAAGCCTGAAAAGGCCACTGCAGGCTCCAGGAGTCTCCTTTGCTCGAATCAATAGAGAACCTGCCATGTGCATGCTGGCACAACATTAGGATCTCCACAGTCAATGTTGGATCTATCTGTGCAGAAATAATATTCTGAAGTGGATAAATGGTCGTATTCAGAAATACATTCTGTCATCTCCACCCAGGTAAGTGCTCTTCAGTCTTTCTGAAGCTCTTCTGACCTGTATAATCTTTTGTAAGGTTCTTTTCTGTAATTTTCTGCATCATTTTGTCATAATTTTGCCTCTGAAATGATTCAATATTTTATCTTTATGTTGGTGAATTCCAAGGTTCTTTAAGTTTTCAACATGGGAACACATATAGTTTCTACATCAAATTACTTTTCCAGCAATGAAAATTATGTCTTCCCTTCCTTAACCCTGTGGACTGAATAAATACGTTAGCCAATTTATATCCCTATGTCTTTGTCATTGGCTCTAACAAATTTTATTGCTATGATAATTCTTATCTAGACAATAAAAACTTTGCATGACTTTCTCATGCTATCTGAAATAACATGTTCAAAGATCAACATTACACCAAGAAGAGCTCTAAGAGAGGATGACAGAGAGGCAACCTGCTAATAATACTCAGGAAAGAATTTATGGAAAGCAAATGGAAATGTGAAAATTATCAATAGCAAACTTTGAAAAAAGTAATAATTTTATTTTTATGAAAGATTATTCTATATTACACTAAAATATGACAATAGAATGACAACACTAATAAATATAAAGGAGTAGGGATTTCATTTAATTGCTCATTTGTTCTAAATCTATTTAGTAAGATTTTATCTTCCATATTGTACATATAGTGAGACTCAAAAATTAAAGCAAGCTCTCCATGAAGGAAATTATTCCTTTATATTTGAAGGGATAAATTATTGTTACTTGATATATTATTAAATTATATTGTTGAAAATAAGCCTTGTGAGAATACCTTGTACATATCATGGCATTTCCTTTATCTATTGGAGGTATGGTGCCAACAGATCATGGGGTTCACACTAAAGGAAACCTAAGTATAAACTCTAAATCAAGAAGAAAATAATACAGATCAGCAGAATTGCCAAAATCTAAAATACAAGAGGAATGTACAGAGAATTTATATATCTCACTGAGACTTAGTCTTAATATAGTAAATCAGAAACAGTTGTCTTTACTATACAAGGTGAGGACTTAAAATGAAGGACCTCCAGAAATGCCTTATTATTTATTTTTGCCAAATAAATAGCTAAGCAAATGTCAATAGTGGAGAAGCCAACCCATCCACACTGCTTCATTTAGCAGTGTTCAAAGTCTCACCTGAGCAGCTTGCATTTATAAATGATTTACTTGTTAGAGATTCCTGATACTTTTAGTAGAGCCTTTGTGGTAGGGCTTTATTTTTAATTTTTGCTACACTTCTTCACTTTCATTTTTTTTTTTCTACATTGGCCATGGACCTAACAATTTCAACAATAATAAGAATTACTAGGAATTATTAGTCTCCTAATTCAGAGAAACAGAGAAAACAGCACTTGAAAGTATTGTGTCTGTGTGTTTGCAAGCCATATTTTTTTTTTCATGTTCCTGAAATTCTTCAAAAAGGGGGGTTAGTTTTTGGAATAGCTTGATCTTCTGAGGTCCCTGGTACATGCAAGACCATTAAATGATGTTCTTATCTTGTCCATTAATCTAAAAGACAAGTCTTCAAATAGCACCATTCTGCATTTCTCACTTGTGCAGAGGAGTGTGATCATGTTTTCTAAAGACTGGGTAATGGGAAGGCAGGGTAGGTTAAAGAACATTTCTTACTAAGGCATCCAAATTTTCAAGCTGAAATGACCATTCTTTTAGTAGGATGTTCTCAGGCATAAAAAAACTATTTCAAGGACCAAAAAGTATATGATACTAACATCAATGAGAGGAAGTGAGAGTATAGAAGTTCAGTTTGGATCTTTCATCAGAGGTCAAATCCAAAGAATCAAAAAAGAGCTAGTTAATTTAGGCAATTAACCTTAAATTTTAGTTTTATGTCTCTAGAGATTAAATTGAATGCAACTGATCCAACAACACATGAACATGGGTGATTCCTGAGTTCTTGCCTACACCAGTCATTAGAATTTCTAATGTAGTTTCATGGTCTGAAAATATTTAATGCATGGGTGGATCTTTGGAAAACAAACTTGCTGACTGTAAAATCTGCAATAGTTTTTTTTTTTTTTTCATGTAATATCTTTATTGCCGTCAACTGGACATAGAAGAGCAAAGTGCAGTCTAGAGTCCCCTTCCCTGCTATCTCATTTCCTTGTGCTACTCATATCTCTGTTGGTTGCAGTACAAGAAGGAAGACAACTGGGTGGTCGAGGTTTAGTGCTCAGTAATGTTAGGGGGCTTAAGAATTCAAGAGAGCTGTTTAATGTATCCAGAAAACTGATATTTTTACTGTTAAGTGAGGTAAGTAGAATAATTTTTTATTCATGGAGACGAGCAGGGTTGGGTTCTCTGTGTGTAGTGGTGTCGTTGGGTTATGGGTGTCCTGAAAGCCAATGGAGGGCCTCCCCTGGTGGTGCAGGCGGTTGAGCGCCGCACTGTAAAGCTGTCCACAGCCTCTGCAGCGCCTGTTGGATACCAGCTGGCAGGTTAGACTCTCACATGGTGCGGCAGACCCCTCTTGTCTCACCCGCTGCTCCCCTCAGCAGTGTTTTTCATCAGTCTGCCTATTCCGTTCCCCACACTGTCTCTGGTGGATCCTCTCACCCTCCCGCAGATCTGGACTGTACCCCAGTTCTCGTATAAATGAATGGATAAATCTTTAAAAAAAAGTCAATGGTGGGTCTCCCCGGTGGCGCAGTGGTTGAGTGCTGGGTTGAGAAGCTGCCCGCAGCCTCTGCAACGCCAGTTCCATCCCCGGCTGCTCCCGGCCACCGGAGGAGGGTCCCACATGGCGCACAGACCTCTCCTGCCGCCCGCTGCTCCCCTCAGCAGTGTACTTCGGTCCTTCTGCCTGCTCTGCTCCCCGCTCTGGCTCTGGTGAATTCTCTCACCCTCCCGCACTTCTGACTGTACCCAGTGCTTATATAAATAAATTAATTAATTAAAAAAAGTCAATGGAGCTGACAAATAATCTAGGAAGAAGGATCATTGACAGTCATGATTTGTCCATCATTGTTTATTCCTTTTCCTAATTCATTCCTTTTCCTTGTTAGAAAATCCTAAGGATTGTTCTACAAAAGGTTTAATCCTCCCCAACCTTACATATGGATCTTAAATCTTATTCTTTCTTGTCCTCTTAACTTCTCTAGCACTATTGCAAAATATTCTCATTTCATTCCATGGTGCTTATTTTATAGTTATATCCCTTAATTTTCCTTCCATCATGACCTATAGAGCAGGAACATTTATGTCCTGTCTGATGAAAACACTCAAGTTTTTATTCTTCCCTGTACCCCTTACCCTGACCTCAATCAGTAACAACACATAAGAATTCATTCAGGCAAATCATCTAAAGAGCTGGCATCTTTCCATCTCTTCTAGCTTCTCAGTCCTCCTTCAGGAAGAAAGAGGAGGATGAGAGCGGGCCTGTGACCAGGCAGCTTTGTCTTCAATCCCTTGAGATAACCTTGCTCAAAGTGCACACCTGATCCAGGAGCAAAGCTCTTTCATAACACAGCCCTCTCAACCTTCTCCACCATGGACAAAACAAGATAGCAGTCTTATATCCCGAGGGAGTGAAGGAGGTCAGGATTCTTAAGGGAAACATCCCTGGACTGTAATTCTCTTGTTTGCTTGCAGGAAAGAAGTGGAGAAATACATTGTTTACAGGAATCAATAGAAAAGTCCCCTGGGATTCCATTTTACACAACTTGCACCAAAATGACTAATTTATACAAGATTGTGTTAGTTGCCCTTCTAATCATGGTGTCAACTTTATTTAATCAAGTCACATCTGATGAGGCTAATGAAAATGGTAAGTTTAATAATGAGTAAAGTGATAGATCTGGATATTTTTGTGGAGAACTAATGCGTAGTGTCAATAAAATTTTTAGACAGCTTTACTGCATCTATAAAGTAATTTCCAGAGGGCATCTGATCATCTCATTCTATCATTTCATCATTCAGTATCACATACAACCCTGAAAATCAATGTTGATAAGGACATGAAGTTACAATTTCCAGAAGCTACAGGGTCCACAAACTCTGATGGGGGAAGAATGATTAAATAAATGGAATATATTTAGTCTGTAGAATGGAAACCCTAGTGAGAGGTTATAGTCATTTTACTTTCAAGTATATTAGGACTAATAAATAATTTGGATGTGATGTTAAATTAAGTGGGTCTCGAAAAATTTAGACTATTCCATGTGAAATTTAACCACCTCAAATATAAAAACCCTTTCTGATGATTATGATTATGATCAATGACTGTGCCTAGAATGCATGCCTACACATGCAGGAAGACTGTTTTCTTCTTTACTAGGGACTTTCTGGATAATCACACATTGGAGAAGTTATTGATCAGATTCTATCGTCAGACAAAAGGCAAGGATCAGAACTTTAGGGATAATTATTTTTCTGTCCCTTTTACTGTTCCTCCCCTTTTCCTCCCTTTCCCACTCCTCCTCCCCAACATCCTTCTGTAGCTTCAGAATCAGGGTAATGTTGGCTTCATGAAAAATATGCTTAGGAATTGTCCTTTTCTGTTTTTTGTAATATTTTGAGAATGATACTTATAAATTCTTCTTTGAAAGTTTGCTAGAATTCAGTAGTAAAGTCATTTGGCCCTGAGTGTTTTTATTTCTGGAATGCTTTTGATTGTTGTTTCATTTTGTTTTCAAAAATAGATCCAATTAATGTTTGTTTCTTCTTTTGATTCAGTTTATCTGTGCACTTCATGCTCAGTGAAATATTTTAACATCATTTGAAATTCTATTTGCCTTTGACCCAACATTCTCTCTTCCATAGTCCAACACCCACCTGTGTTCTCTGTTTTGATGCAGAGAAATGGGCTTCTCCTGTCATGTCATCTCCAGTTGAGATAAGCAGGAATTCACTCCCTGCTTTCCTCTTACCTCACATGAGGTGCACTGTGATGGATAAATTAATCAAAATAATTTGTTCCCATGAAGTGCTTTACTTGTTTATTTGTATTAATTTATCTCTGCACTTTCAGTTCTATTCCATTGATCTGAATTTTGTTTTTGTTCTAGTACTATATAGTTTTGCTTAATGTTGTTTTGTAATATAGTTTGAAGTCTGGAAGTTGATGCCTCCATTTTTGTTATTTTCTCTCAAGATTGTTTTAGCTATTCAGGCTTTTCATTGTTCTACATAAATTTGATATTTGTTTTATTTACTTAAAGTCATTGGTATTTTGATAGGTATTTCATTGAATCTATAATTGTTTTGGATAATACCACCATTTTAATGATGTTAATTCTTACAATCCATGAACATAAAATATCTTTCATTTGTTTGTGTCTTCTTTTATTTCCTTTAACAAGTTTTATAGTTTTCAACTTCACAGTCTTTTACCATGACTGTACATAGAACTGTGTTCTCCATTTCCCTGACATCTGATACATTGTTTGACTATAGAAATGCTACTGATTTTGTGTATTGATTTTATATCCTGTCACTTAAATGTATTAATTTATTATTTCTAGGATTTTTTGTAGAGTGTTTTGGTTTGTCTAAGTAAATTAACATGTCATCTGCGAATAGTGACAGCTTCACTTCTTTTCCAGTCAGGATTTCTTTAATGAGCTTTACTCTTTTCTGTAGTCACCTCAGCCTTCTCAGCTCCCTTCTTACCTTCCTTGGGAAGGTTCTGGGTCTCTATAGCTGTAATAAGCATGTGAATTTTCCTATAAGCCAATATTATTTTGTATAGTTGTTTTTAAGAAAGAGTGTTCCTGTTTTTCTATCCCACTTTATGTGGGTGGAGTCTCAACATCTTCTATTTATAATGTCTATTTATATCACCCCCATAGTTTTTGATTGGGTGCTATTAATTTTTGAGTTATATGAGTTTTTTATATCTTTGGAAATTAGCCCCTTTCTCATATGTATGATGTGCAAATATATTTTTCCAATAATATGTTGCCTTTTTATTTTTGTGGTGATTGCTTTTGTGTATAAAAGCTTAGTAGTATAGCTAGGTTTCATTTGACTATATTTTCTTTTGTTTCCCTTGTCATTGGATTGCATTCCCAAATGCATCTCTGCAGTTGATTACAGGAAGTTATTACCTATGTATTTTTTTTGTGTATTCTATACTCTTATATGTTGTGTTCACATCTTCAGTCCATTTTGTATTAATTATTGTGTATGGAGTTAAGAAGAAATTATGTTGACTTTATTGCATGCAACTGTTCAACTTTTCAAAGTCAGTTGTTAAACAGGTTTTCCTTCCTCCATTCTATATTTGTGACTCCTTTGTAAAAAAAAACAAAAAACTAAAAGCTTCGCCATATTTCTGTAAGTTTATATCTGGGCTCTCTGTTCTATTCCATTGATCTGTTCTATTATTTTTTTCCTGCTGTTGTTATAACACCTTACAATTTTGTTTGTTATTGCTGTGGAATAAAGTGTGAAATTAGGTAGTGTGATACATTTTCCTTCTTTTCTCACAGAACTTCTTTTCTCACAGAATTGCTTTAACTTTTCAGAGAAAGTTGTGGTTCCATACACATTTTAATATTATTTGTATTATGTCCTTAATAATTCCACTGAATAGTCATTCGATGAAGTATATATTACTGATTTATTATCCAATTGTATGTAATTAGGCATTTATTTAGTTTAATGACTTAACTAGTGTGAATAATATTACTGCGAGCATAAGAGTGCATTTTTTCTATTAGTATTTTCTTAAACTTTGGGTAAATATCAAGTAATGATATTGCTGGATCATATGGCATTTCCATATTTGTAAGGAATTAATCATTATTTTGCAACGAAGCTACATAGATTTCATTTTCAAAATAGTAAATGAATATTCCTTTATTTAGACATTACCAACATTTGCCATTTCCAGTATTTTTTGATATAGGCCATTTTTTAAAAAAGATTTATTTTATTTATTTATTTAGATTTATTTATACAAGCACTGGGTACAGTCAGAAGCGTGGGAGGGTGAGAGAATTCACCAGAGCCAGAGCAGGGAGCAGAGCAGGCAGAAGGACCGAAGCACAGTGCTGAGGGGAGCAGCCGGGGATCGAACCGGTGCTGCAGAGGCTGTGGGCAGCTTCGCAACCCAGCGCTCAACCGCTGCACCACTGGGGAGGCCCTAGGCCATTCTTATACAAGTGATGTGATATATAGTTTTTATTTCAATTTGAATTTCTCATGACAAGTTAAGTTGAACATTTCCCATGTATTTATATACTAAATATTTAAATTTTTATTAGATGACATGTAAATTTAGACATTTGCTGATTTTTTTGAATCAGATTTTTAGTTTTGTGTTATTGAGCTGTATATGTGCCTTATATAGTTTGGAAATTAAACCCTAGTCAGATGTGTAATTTATAAGCCTCTCTTCCTGTCCATCAGTTGCATTTTTGTTTTTGTATGGTAACTTTTGCAATACAAAACCTTTTTAATTTAATATAATATCATTTGTTATGTTTTTATTTTATTCCCCGGTTGTTGGAGTTACAAATATCTGCAGTTATGTCCAGGAGTATATCACTTGTGTTTTCTTTTATGTGTTCCATGATTTCAACATATTTAACTCATTTTGTGTTAATTATTGTATATGAATTTAGGTAAATATTTAGTTTCATTTTGTAGCACATTGCTGTCCCAGTTTCACAGTATCATTTAAAGAATTGCTTTAAGTAATATGGCCTATTTAACAATGTTTAGTCTTCCAGTCCATAAACATAGGGTATTTTTTCATTTCTTTTTTTTTCTTGATTTCCTTTAATGTTGTCTTGTAATTTTCAATGTAATGGACCTTCACCTTCCTAGTCAAGTTTACTCCTAGGTATTTCTTTCTTTTGGGTTTGATTGTAAATGAGGGTTTTCCTTAAGTTCTTATTCTTCAAATTAATGATTTGCATAAAAAATTTCAATATGTTTTTATTGTTGATATTATATCCTGCCAATTTATGAATTATTATATTTATGATTTTTCAGTAGTCTTTTGGACTTTCTTTTTTTTAATTTTATTTTTATATTCCCTATACAATTGCAACCCCCTTATTTTGACCCCAATACCTCCTTGCCCCGGCCACTATAGTGTTTCTCTGGTTCGTAGTAGTTTGTTGACTTTGATTTTTTTCTTTCGTATAGTTATTCTTTTTCCTGGTCCCTTATTTAGGTTTTCTAGATTCCTGTTATGAGTGAGACCATCCGGTATTTTTCTTTTTCTTTCTGGCTTATTTTGCAGAGCATGATTTCTTCCAGCTCCATCCATGTTGCTACAAATTGCATGTGTTTACCTTTTTTGATTGCTGAGTAATACTGCATTGTGGATATGTACAACATCTTCTTGATCCAGTCATCCATTTTTGGGCATTTGGGTTGTTTCCAAAGCTTAGCTATTGTAAATAGTGCTGCTATAAACAAAGGGGTGCAGGTGCCCTTTGGAATTGATGTTTCTGTGTCCTTTGGGTAAATACCTAGGAGTGGAATTGCTGGATCATATGGAAACTCTATGTTTAGTAGGTTGAGGAAACTCCACACCGCTCTCCATAGTGGTTGGACTAGTTTGCACTCCCACCAGCAATGCAGGAGAGTTCCTTTTTCTCTACATCCTCGCCAACATTTGTTGTTGCTAGTTTTTTTAATATGTGCCATTCTCACTGGTGTGATATGGTATCTCATTGTAGTTTGGATTTGCATTTCCCTGATTACAAGTGATGTTGAACATTTTTTCATATGCCTGTTGACTATTTGCATTTCCTCTTTAGAGAACTTTCTTTTTAGTTCTTCTGCCCATTTTTTGACTGTATTATTTTCTTTGTTTTTGTTAAGTCTCATCAGCTCTTTGTAGATTTTTGTGGTCAGTCCTTTATCATTAGTGTTATGTGCAAAAAATGTTCTCCCAGTTGGTGGGGTTTCTCTTTGTTTTGGTTATTGTATCTTTTGCTGTGCAGAAGCTCTTTAATTTGATGCAGTTCCAGCTGTTTATCTTTCCCTTCACTATCACTGCTTTGGGTAATGTGTCTGTAAAGATGTCTTTGAGGTGCATGTCATGTAGTGCTTCACCTATATTTCCTTCTATATATTTTATGGTTTCAGGTCTTATGTCTAGTTCTTTAATCCATTTTGAGTTGGTTTTTGTGTATGGTGTGAGGTAGTAGTCAAGTTTCATTCTTTTGCATGTAGCGACCCCGTTTTCCCAGCACCAATTATTGAACAAACTTTCTTTGCTCCAGTGCATAGTCTTTGCTCCTTTGTCAAAGATTAGTTGACCATAAGTGTGGGTTTATTTATGGGTTTTCTATTTGGTTCCATTGGTCCTTGTATCTGTTCTGGATCCAATACCATGCAGTTTTGATAATTAGGGCTTTGTAATATAGTATGAAATCTGGAAGAGTGATGCATCCATTCCCTTCTTTTTTTTTTTCAGGAGGGTTTTGGCTATTTGGGTTTTTTGGTGGCTCCATATGAATTTCATCAATATTTTTTCTAATTCTTTGAAGAATGGCATTGCAATTTTAATTGGAATAGCATTGAATCTGTGGATTGCTTTTGGTAGGATGGCCATTTTGATAATGGTAATTTTTCTGATCCATATGGAGGAGATGTCTTTCCATTTCTTTGTCTGCTTCTATTTCTTTTAACAGTGTTTCATAGTATTCTTTATATAGGTCATGAATTTGAATTTTTTTCTTTCAATAGTAAAAGCAATGGTTTTCTTGATTTCTTCTTCAGATTTATTGTTTGTGTATAGGAAGGCTACTGATTTTTGTGAATTGATTTTGTGTCTTGTCACTTTACTAAACTGATTGATAAATTAGTTTTTCTGTGGAGTATTTGGGTTCTCTATGTATATTATTATATTGTCCACAAATAGTGATAGTTTGACTTCTTTCTTGCCTATTTGGATTCCTTGTGTGTCTTTCTCTTGTCTTATTACTCTGTCTAGGACTTCCAGTAATATGTTGAAAAGCAGTTTTGAGAGTGGACATCCTTGTCTTGTTCCAGATCTTAATGGGAATGCTTTCAGCTTTCCACCATTGAGAATGATGGTGTGGGCTGTGGGCTTGTCATATGTGGGCTTTGTGATGTTGAGGCATGTTTCTTGTATCCCAAGAATTTCAAAGGCTTTTATCATAAATGGGTGTTGTACTTTGTCAAATGCTTTCTCAGCATCTATGGATATTATCATATATTTTTTATATTTCTTTTTGTTGATGTGTTGGATTACATTGATTCATTTTTGAATGTTGAACCATCCTTGTGTCCCTGGAATAAATCCTGCGTGGTCGTGGTGTGTGGACTTCTAGTGAGTCTGAGACCTGGGACATGATGGTGAGGGAAATCAGACATGGGGACTGACATGTCCAGCATGCAGCAAATCTTTATTGTCTTAGTGCTCATTATGTACTATTTTAATTACAGCAGGTGTAACATCAAAGCATACCATATAATGATAACACATGTGAGTGATTTGTCTGCTTTCTTACTATTATCTATTTACTTCAGACAGTAGGGTACCAGGTGGTTAGTTCTCACGCACATAATCTTATTGCCCCCTAGCTAGAGCCTGGGAAGTCCACTCATTATTTTTGTTATTCTCAAACTGTGGAGATGTACACAGGTCACTTTCAGGGCACTCAACACCAGGTCCTGTCACCCAGAGGTTTTCCTCCAAGATGCATGTGTTTTCACATGCCTTAGGGACTTGGGTCAAGGCCCTTCTGCTCACTATGCTGGGTGTCTCCCAACAGTGGTAAATTATCTTATGGATGCATTGTTGGATTCTGTTGGCAAGGATTTTGTTGAGGATTTTTGCATCAGTATTCATAGTATTCATTAGGGAGATTGGCCTGTAATTTTCCTTTTTTGTGCTGTCTTTGTTGGGTTTTGGTATTAGTGTAATGTTGACATCCTAGAACGTATTTGGTAGTATTCCTTCTTTTCAATATTTTGAAAGTCTGTGTAGGATAGACACTAATTCACTCCTGAACATTTGGTAGAAATCATTTGTGAAGCTGTCTGGGCATGGGCTTTTGCTTTTGGGGAGTGCTTTGATTACTGCTTCAATTTTGCTGCTTGTAATTGGTTTGTTTAGTTTTTCTATTTCTTTTGTCCAATTTTGGATGATTATATCATTCTAGGAATTTGTCCACCTCTTCTAGGTTGTTAAATTTGTTTGTGTATAAGTGTTCATAGTAATCTCTGATTATTCTTTTGATTTCTACTGAGTCTGTTGTGATTTCTCCTCTTTCATTTATAATCCAATTTATATGTGTTTCCTCCTCTTTTTTTTTTTTTTTTTTTTTTTTTTTTTGTGAGCCTTGCTAGAGGTTTGTCTATTTTGTTTATTTTTTCAAAGAACAAACTTTTGGTTTCATTGATTTTGGATTTTTTTTAATTTCTTATTCATTTATTTCTGCTTTGACTTTTATTATTTCCTTTCTTCTACTGGCTTTAGGGTTTTTTTTGTTTTTCTTTTTCTAGTTCTTTGAGATGTGAGATTAGGTTGTTTCTTTGAGTTCTTTCTTGTTTGTTGATGTGAACCTGTATTGCTCTATATTTTCCTTGTATTACTGTTTTTTTCTATTTATTATTTTTTATTATTGTGGTGAAATGGAATGACTTTTTAAAATTTCTTTTTTTTCTTTTCTTTTTTTAATTTAAATTTTATTTTTATATTCCCCATACAATTACACTCCCCTTATTTACCCCAAGCCCTACTTTCCCTGCCCCCCAACCCCCATAGAGTGTCTCTGGTTCACAGTTGTTTGTTGATTTTGATATTTTCTTTCTTTAGTTTTCTTTTTCCTGATCCCTTATTTAAGTTTACTAGATTCCTGCTATGAGTGAGACCATCCGGTATTTTTCTTTTTCTTTCTGGCTTATTTCCCTGAGCATGATCCCTTCCAGCACCATCCATGTTGCTGCAAATTGCATGTGTTTATCTTTTTTGAATGCTGAGTAATATTCTACTGTGTCTATGTACCACATCTTCTTGATCCAATCACCTATTTTTTGGCATTTGGGTTGTTTCCAAAGCTAAGCTATTATAAATAGTGCTGCTATAAACATATGGGTGCAGGTGCTCTTTGGAATTGATGTTTCTGTGTCCTTTGGGTAAATACCTAGGAGTGGAATTGCTGGATCATATGGAAGTTCTATGTTTAGTAGGTCCAGAAATCTCCACACAGCTCTCCATAGTGGTTGCACCAGTTTGCACTCCCACCAGCAGTGCAAGAGAGTTCCTTTTTCTCCACAACCTCACCAACATTTGTTGTTGTTAGTTTTTTTTTAATATGTGCCATTCTCACTGGTGTAAGATGGTATCTCATTGTAGTTTTGATTTTCATTTCCTTGATTACAAATGATGTTGAATATTTTTCATATGACTGTTGGCCATTTGCATTTCCTCTTCAGAGAAGTTTCTTTTTCACTCTTCTTCCCATTTTTTGACTGGATTATTTTCTTTGTTTTTGTCTCATCAGCTCTTTGCAGATTTTTGTGATCATTCCTTTATCATTAGTGTTGGGTGCAAAAATTTTCTCCCGGTCGGTGGTGTTTCTTTTTGTTTTTGTTATTGTCTCTTTTGCTGTGTGGAAGCTCTTTAATTTGATGTAGTCCCAGCTGTTTATCTTTGCCTTCACTATCATTGCTTTGGGTGATGTGTCTGTAAAGATGTCTTTGATGTGAATATCATGTAGTGTATCACCTATATTTCCTTCTATGTATTTTATGGTTTCAGGTCTTATGTCTAGTTCTTTAATCCATTTTTAGTTGGTTTTTGTGTATGGTGTGAGGTAGTAGTCAAGCTCCATTCTTTTGCATGTAGCAACCCAGTTTTCCCAGCACCATTTATTGAACAAACTTTCTTTGCTCCAATGCATACTCTTTGCTCCTTTGTCAAAGATTAGTTGACCATAAATCTGTGGTTTTATTTCTGGATTTTCTATTTGATTCCATTGGTCTGTGTGTCTGTTCTTGTTCCAATACCATGCAGTTTTGATGATTATGGCTTTGTAGTAAAGTTTGAAGTCTGGGAGTGTGATGCCTCCATACCTTTCTTTTTTTTTCAGGAGAGCATTGACTATTCGGGGTTTTTGGTGATTCCATATGAATTTCATCAATAATTGCTCTATTTCTTTGAAGAATGACATTGAAATTTTTATTGGAATAGCATTGAATTTGTATATTGCTTTTGGTAGGATGGCCATTTTAATAATGTTTTTTTCTTCCAATCCATGAGCAGGGGATGTCTTTTCATTTCTTTGTGTCTTCTTCTATTTCTTTTAACAGTGTTTTATAGTTTTCTTTGTATAGGTCCTTTACCTCTTTTTTTATATTTATTCCCAAGTATTTGATTTTTTTGTTTTGATAATAAAGGGATTTTTTATTATTTTTCTTCTTAAGATTTATTTTTGGTATATAGGAAGGCTACTGATTTTTGCATGTTGATTTTGTATCCCGCCACTTAACTGAACTGATTGATTAGTTGAATTAGTATTTCTTTGGAGTTTTTGGGGTTCTCTATGTATATTATCATATCATCTGCAAATAGTGACAGTTTGAATTCTTCTTTTCCTATTTGGATTCCTTGTATGTCTTTCTCTTGTCTTATTGCTCTGGCTAGGACTTCCAGTATTATATTGAAAAGCAGTGGTGAGAGTGGACATCCTAGTCTTGTTCCAGATTAGTGGAAATGCTTTCAGCTTTTCACCATTGAGAATGATACTGGCTGTTGGCTTGTCATATATGGCCTTTATGATATTGAGGTATGTTCCTTGTATCCCAAGAATTTCAAGGGCTTTTATCATGAATGGTTGTTGCACTTTGTAGAAAGCTTTCTCGGCATCTATTGATATATCATATGTTTTTTATATTTCTTATTGTTGATGTGTTGGATAACATTGATTGATTTTCAGATGTTGAACCATCCTGTGTCCCTGGAATGAATCCTACTTGGTCATTCTAAAATTTTATTGATAGCTAAAATTATATTGAGGGTTTTTGCATCAGTATTCATTAGGGAGATTGGCCTGTAGTTTTCTTTTTTTTGCATTGTCCTTGTTCGTTTTGGTATTAGCATAATGTTGGCTTCATAGAATGTGTTTGGTATTACCCCTTCCTTCTCAATTTTTTTGGAATAGTTTGTGAAGGATAGGCACGAAGTTGTTTCTGAATGTTTGGTAGAATTCATTTGTAAATCCATCAGGTTCTGGGCTTTGTTTTTGGGAGGTTTTTGATTACCATTTCAATTTGCTGCTTATAATTGGTCTGTTTAGGTGTTCTATTTCTTCTTTATCTAGCTTTGGGTGATGGTAGAGTTGTGGGAATTTGTTCGTCTCCTCTAGGTTGCTGAACTTGTTTCCATAACTGTTCATAGTAGTTTCTGATTATCTTTTGATTTCTGCTGTGTCCATTGTGATTTCTCCTCTTTCATTTGTGATCCTGTTTTTTGTGCTTTCTCCCTTTTTCCTTTGTGAGTCTGGCTAGGGGTTGTCTATTTTATTTATTTTTCAAAGAACCAGCTCTTGGTTTCATTGATCTTTTGGATTGTTTTTTTTTAGTTTCATTTCATTTATTTCTGCTTTGGTTTTTATTATTTCTTTCTTCTACTGGTTTTGGGTATTTTTTTGTTGTTCTTTTTCTAGTTCTTGAGCTTCAAGATTAGGTTTTTTTTTGAGTTCTTTTTTGTTTCTTGATGTGATCCTCTATTGCTATATATTTTCCTCTTATTACTGCTTTTGCTGCATCCCACACATTTAGGAAATTGGTGTCCTCCTTGTTATTCAATTCAAAGAATTTTTCAATTTCTTCTTTGATCTCCTCATTAGCCCAGTGGTCTTCCAGTAGTGTGGGCTCAATCTCCATGAGGTAGGAGAGTTCCTCTCCTCTTTTTATGGTTTATTTCTAGTTTGATACCTTCATGGTCAGAAAAGATGCTTGGTATGATTTCAATTTTGGTGTATCTGTCGATGTTTGTCTTTGTCCCAGTATGTGATCAATCCTGGAGAATGATCCGTGTGCATTTGAGAAAAATGTGTACTCAGATTTTTTTGGGTTTATTGTTCTATAGTTGTCTGTTAAGCCCAAGCGCTCTAGATCCTTATTTAGAGCTTTAGTGTCTTACTGATTTTTGTCTCATTGATCTATCCATTGTTGATAATGGTGTGTTGAAGTCTCCTACTATATATGTGTTTTCTCTGATATCTGTTTTCAAAGATGACAATAGTTTTCTGATACATTTTTGGTGCTCCCTTGTTTGGTGAGTATATGTTAGTGAGTGTTATTTCTTCTTGAAGTATTGTCCCCTTGATCATAATGTAGTGACCATTGGGGTCTCTTTTTACCTTTTGAGATTGAAATCTGTTTTTATCTGATATAAGTATAGCTGTTCCTGCTTTCTTTTCTGGCCCATTTGCTTGTAGGATTGTTTTCCAGCCTTTAACTTTGAGTCTATTTTTATCTTTGTGTAGCTAAATGTGTTTCCTGGAGACACCAAATGGTTGGGTTTTGTTTCTGATCCAGCCTGTGATCTGTGTCTTTTTATTGAAGAGTTTCGTCCATTTACATTTAGAGTTAATATTGATATGTTAGCTCTGTATTTGCCATTGTGTTTGTCTTTTCTTTGATTTTATTTATTTATTCTTTTAATATATTTTTTTTTTTTTGGCCTTCTTTCGTTGTTATTCGTCCCTCTGAGTTCTGGCTTTAGGACTCCTTGTAGTATTTTTTTGGAGGGGGGTTTATTCATAATGAAATCCAGAGTTTCTGTTTGTCTGGGAAAGTCCTTAGTCATTCTTCATAGAGGAAGGAAAGCTTTGCAGGATAGTGTATTCTTGGTTGGCATCTGTTGTCTTGAAATCTGTTGACTATGTCGCTCCACTCTCTCCTTGTCCATAGTGTTCTTTTCAGAGAAGTATGATGTCAGTCTCATTGGTTTTCCTTAATATGTTATCTGATTCTTCTCTCTTGTCAGCTTTATTATTTTTTCCTTTGTCTTGGATTCTTGGGAGCTTTACTATTATGTGTCTTGCTGTATTTTTCTTTTCATCATGGAAGTTTGGTGTTTCTTCTTGCTTTTTGTGTATCAATTTTCAGCTCCTCCTTCACATTTGGGAAGTTCTCTTCAATTATTTCCTTGAATATTTTCTCTGTTCTTAGGTCTTTCTCCTCTCCTTCTGGGATTTCCTATAACTCTTGTATTTCCTTCCTCATGGAGTCAGTTCCCGAAGTCTTTCTTCAATCTTTTTCATTCATACTTCTCTTTCCTTTTCTGTTTTGGTTCTTTTATTTCTGTGTCTTGAAGAGTTTATTCATTCTTCCATTTCCTCTATTTTGTTATCACTGCTTTCCCCAGCATTCTTTATCTCTTCTGTTAATCCTCTGATCTCCTGCAGTTCCTTCATTTCCCTCTTTAGGGACTCAATTTCATTCTTCTGAGTGTTTGTTTTCCTTAATGACTTCCATCAATTTTTCATCACGGCAATTTAAATTCTTTTTCTGGAAGGCTCAGAAGTTCTTCCAAGACACCGTTGTTGCAAGTTGGCGGGTGGTTTTCTTTTTGTGGTGTGTCTTTTTCCTGAGGAGTTGCTACTTTGCTTGTAGTTTTTCTTTTCCCTGCTGCCTGTCTTCTAATTTGCCTTATGTGTTGGGACATTGTGCCGCTGGTACTGGCCATCATCTTTTTGGTGTGTTCTTTTAGGAGTTTTAGAAACTGGCAATCCAAACAAGTCAAATACTGTTATGCCAGAAGTCTAGTGAACAGCAGTACTTTGAATATGTTAAGGTCACTGTTACAGAATATCTCCTCCTTTTGTGTTTAATTACAAAGGTATGTCTTGAAGTCCCACAGACTTCCCTGGAGGTGGGGCAGCTGATTGCACTCTGAGTTCCAATATCTGGATCCCCCTCTGGGCTCTGACTTCCTGCCAGAGGACGAGGCTTGTGGGGCCTTCAGCTCACCTCTGACTGTGCAGGGAACCTTCTCCCTCTGGCTCCAGGGGAGCCTTCTCTTTATGGCATTTTTTATCATTTAGAAGGATAAATGCATCATTCCTATCTCTTTTTTGCCTTGATAGTACCTTTGGAAGAACATAATGAATGTTTAACCACTGTACTTTTGTATTGTCTTTGATTTTTTGATATTTTTAATAAGTTAACAATATGACTTGACCAAATATAGTTTCAATTTAGAAATTTAGGTGTTCTTTCTGTTTACTGGACATCTATATTCATTGATTTAATTAGTTTTGGGACGTTTTCAGCTATTAATCTTTGAATAAGCTTCCTGTTCCTTTTTCTATCACTTCACCTTGGATGCCCAATAATCTTTTTTTTTTTTAACAATTTTTTTTAAGATTTATTTATTTATACAAGCACGGGTACAGTCAGAAGTGTGGGAGGGTGAGAGAATTCACCAGAGCCAGAGCGGGGAGCAGAACAGGCAGACTGACAAATTACACTCCTGAGGGGAGCAGCGGGTGCAGCAAGAGAGGTCTGTGCACCATGTGGGACACTCACTGGTGGCTGGGGATTGAACCAGCGCTGCAGAGGCTGCGGGCAGCTTTGCAGCCCAGCACTCAACCGCTGCACCACTGGGGAGGCCCTGTTTAAGTCTGTTGTTTATTATAATTTTTCTTCAATTTTCTTAAATCTTGTTTCTCTTTTCAAATTACGTCATTTTTATATTGTGTCTTCAACTTTAGAAAAAGTCTTTTACCTATACATATATAATATTTAATATGCTTTACATATTTGTCCCAATTCATTTCACATTTCTTTTAATGTCTTATCATTTTAGTTTAGAAAAGTTATTTTTTAAATGTATAAATCTATTTTCCAGTCTGGACAGAAGAAACCCCAGACAAACCTCTCGGAGGGAGCCATAATGCTCAGAGAATTATGACCAAGCACATGAGGAGCTGAAAGCCAACACCCAGACCCACAGAGGTTTGGCAAAGTTACAAGAGACCACACCAGCCTCAGCACAAAGAGGTAAGACCCCAGACCCACCTTGGGAGGGAGACAGAGTTCACAGAACCTCACAACCATGCGTATGATAATCTGCTGGCTGTTCACACATCAGCAAAGATCTCACAAACTTATAAAATACACTGCAGCCCAGTCTGGACAGGAAAGATCCCAGACCCACTTTGGGAAGGAGCCGGAGCACCAAGTGTCCTTGTGACCTAATGGGAGAGATGGCCATGCTCAGGCCAGCAGAGATCTCACTAACTTAATAGAGACCCTGCCAACCCTGGCATGGACAGGTGAGACCCCAGACCCATCTGGGGAAGGAACCAGAGCACCTGGAGGCGTCATGAAAGAACCTGCTGGATCATGCCTAGACCAGTCAAGTTCTTATGACTTGCTGTGAGAACCTACTTGTGCCCATCCAGATGGGACCCAGACAATACCTACTCAGACCTGTAGAAACTTTATAGTTGTGAGATATCTGGGTTGTGATTCTCTGCTGATGATACCCACAAATGGCTCACCTAATAAATGTGCACAACCACAGCAGATTGGACACCCAGTGGAAAACCCAGTCCTGCATAAGAATAGCCAAAGTTCCTGTCCACCAGTCCCAACCACCCAAATGAAACAAGCTGTGCCAGTAAACACACAAAAATTAGAGGAATAGGCAAATCCATACTCAACACAAACTCCATTTATAGCAGAAAACCCCAAAATTACACAATGTGGAGAAAGAAAAATACAAATAGTTGAGCAAGCTCTCAGAGGAAGAATACACCTCAGAAAGAAAATCAGACACCAGAACACAGTAACATTGACATGGAAGAATATTTATTGTTGTCAAATGAAGAATTCAAAATTGTCATAATTAAGAAACAAATAATTTGAAAAAAAATCAGATATATACAAGAAGATGCAGAGAAGGAAAATAATATTATGAGAGACAAAATCAACAATAGAAGATCAAGATTGAAACTTGAAAAAATAAAATAAAGGAACTACAGGTTGAAAAAAATCAATACAAAGGGTAAGAAATCTGGACAAAAACCACAGAAATAGAATAAAAGACATGGAAGAACAAATCAGTAACATTGAAGATGCAAGAAAGAAAAGAGAGATACAAAGGAAAAAGAATGAACTGGCTGAGAATTATCTGACACAGGAGATGGGATCAACGTGGCGAGGAAATGCTGCAAGTAAGACCTCCCCCCAAAAAAAAGTTAATAGGGAGCAAAGTGGCAGGTCCCTGTGAGAACTAGGACACAGAAGATAAACGGGCAACTCTGACAAAACTGCCCGAAGAAGAAAGTTAGAATAAAAGAGGACTAGAAGGGAGGAAACCTCAGAATCCTGCTACCCTCTCCCACACACAAAGTTGGCACTCTCCAACCAACAAAAAGGAGGAAAAAAAAAAACTAAAACAACCAACAAGAACAAACTACGCATCAAGGAGACTGTGAGTGGAAAGAAACTATTTCAGGCACTGCACCCTGTGAACTGGAACTGTGGAGAACCCTGCAGAATTCACCTTGGAGTAAGCGAATGGCTCCAGGTGCCCTTAGAGAAAAACAAAGACTCCAGGAGACCTACAAACATCCCAAGGCAGTCAATAAGCTTGTGCGGAAAAATGCATGCTTGAAAAGCATACACTGATCTCGGCTGCCCTAGTCCCCTCACCTGTGACCTAGGCTTGCGGGGAGACACGTGGGAGCCCTCACTGAGGTGAATATCCCTCACTGAGTAATCAGAAACACTGAGTAATCAGTAATCGCCAGACACTGGAGCCTGGTGCAAAAGGCGCCATTTCTGTGGACACAGAACTGGGCTACAGCCCACATCCCAGACCTGAGGGCTTTGGAACTGAGACCTGGGCACGAAATTCAGGGCGTGGGATCCCCACGATGGTGGGGCACAAGGCAGACACAGCACCCCAAAGCTGTTGAGGCTCTCCACGCCACTCCCACTCTGTACCCCCCCCCCGACCAAGAGGTGAATAATAGTTCCCGAAGGAGACTAGCAAAGATCTCTGGCGCCACCTAGTTACCATAAAAAATCACAACACCCCATAGTTGGAAACCAGGGATCCCAAAAACACCCTCAGGCGCTGAGTGAGGGTGGACCACGCAGAAGGGAGTTAGGAGGGAAATAAGGCATGGAGCAGGACCCTATCCTGGAACTGAGAGCTAGGCACAGGATCCGGGGCATGGGAGGCACCATAGCAGCGGGCACTGCACATGGTGACAGCCAGCGTTTTGGATTTGATAGCCCTGGAACTGAGACCTAGAGTGCAGACATCAGGGCATGGGCTCCATACAGCTGTGGCTTGACACCTGGTGAACACAGGGCAGACACAGCACCTGGCTTGAATAAGAGCCCTTGTGTTGAGGTGCTCCCCTCTGCCCCCCTTCCCCTGGGAAAAAGCACAGGTCAGCAAGTACTGGTCTCTGGCGCACCTCATGACCAGAACAAAATCACCAACTAGCTGATTCCCTGTTGAACATGTGTAAATATAGAGGGAGGGGACTGTAAGGGACAGCGCCCAGCAACACAGCATTAACACCCTGGTGGAGTTTTGGCTTACCAGTGCTGGTCTCGTTCTGGGTAAACTGTTTCCAACACCCCTAAAGGAGCACTTCAAAGTGATGCCCCCCAACACCAGTGGCACAACGGTCCCAACGCATAGAACTAATTAGAAAGCAAACAACAGGGAGAAGATAAAATATAAATAACCAAGCAAGCCAGCAGGAGGACACACCACAAAAAGAAACACAGTCACCAGAGCTCAACAATGAAATGGAAAGAACATCTTGGCCTATCTGATAGAGAATTAATAATCATCCTGATTAAAAGGCAGAAAGAAAACAAAAATGAAAAACATGATTTGAGACAAATAATCACTGAACTGAAGAATGAAATGAGACCTTAAGAAAGGAAAGAAAAAACACAGGAGATAAAAAGATTACTAGAGGAGATAAAGAACTCTGGGGAAACAATGAAAACAGAATCAATGAAATGGAAGAATGGATCAGTACTCTCCACGATACAGAAATAAAAAGAGCCAAAAGAGAAAAGGAGAGAAAGTGCAAATGAAGCAGTATGAGGAGACTCTTAGGCAATTATCAGACTCCATGAAGAGAGGAAATGTAAAGTTATAGGCATTCCAGAAGGTGAGGAGAGAGACAAAGGAACTAAGAAATTATTCAAGGAGATAATTGAAGAAAACTTCCCAAGCATGATAAAGGAGATGAATATAGACATACAAGAAGCAAGAAGAACTCCCAATTACCATAATGAAAAGAAAACTACAGCAAGACACCTAATAGTAAAACTTGCAAGATTCTAACACAAGGAAAAAAATGAAACTGGCAAGTGGAAGAAACCGATAATGTATAAGGGAAAACAATCAGGATAACTTCTGACTTCTCCAAAGAAACATTGTGGGCAAGAAGAGAATGGAGTAACATATTCAGCAAACGTCAAGACAGCAAATGCCAAACCAAGAATACTTTACCCTGCAAAGCTCTCTTTCCTCTATGAAGAAATAATATGGACCTTCTCAGACAAACAGAAACTCCAGAAATTCATTACAACTAAACCCCCACTCCAAAAAATTCTACAAGAAATCCTAAATAAAACCAATAGAAGAATGAACAAGAACAGAATAAAATCATAAAAAAACACACAAAATGCAAACACAGTTGCCAACATATCAATATTAACTCTAAATGTAAATGGATTAAACTCATCAGTAAAAAAGATGCAGAGTAGCAGGCTGGATTAAAAAAAAACAAAATCCAACCTTCTGCTGTCTCCAGGAAACACATTTAACCACAAAGATAAACACAGACTGAAAGTAAAAGGTTGGAAAACAATCCTACAATCAAATGGACCAAAAGAAGGCAGGAACAGCCATACTTATATCAGATGAATAGACTTCAAATTTAAAAAGGTAAAAAGAGATATAGATGGACACTACATTATGATCAAGGGAACAATACATCAGGAAGATATAACACTCATCAATATATACTCACCAAATATATTAGACCATTATTATTGGCTCTGAAAACAGATATCAAAGAAAATACATATATAGTGGGAGACTTCCAACACCCTACTCTCACCAATGGACAGATCAACAGAACAAAAATAAACAAAGACACTGGAGCCCTAAATAAAGACATAGAACTAATGGAGTTAACAGACATGTATAGGACTCTGCACCCAAAAAAATCCGACTACACATTTTTCTCAAGGGTGCGTGGATCATTCTCCAGAATTGATCACATACTGGGCCACAAGACAAACATCAACAGATACATGAAAATCAAAATCATTCCAACTATCTTCTCCAATCATAAAGGTATCAAGCTCGAAACAAATCATGAAAAGAAAATGAGGAACTCTCCCACTTTATGGAGATTGAAATCCACACTACTGGAATACCACTGGACTAATGAGGAGATCAAAGAAGAAATTAAAAAATACTTTGAGTTGAATGACAAGGAGGACACCACTTTCCAGAATGTATGGGATGCACCAAAGCAGTAATAAGAGGAAAATGTATAGCAATACAGGCTTACATCAACAAACAACGAAGAACTCAAAGAAACAATCCAATCTCACATCTCAAAGAACTAGAAAAAGAAAAACAAAAAACTCTAAAGCCAGTAGAAGAAAGGAAATAATAAAAATCAAAGCAAAAATAAAAGAATTAGAAATTGAAAAAAAATCCAAAATATCAATGAAACAAAAAGTTGGTTCTTTGAAAAATAAACAAAATAGTCAAACCTTTACCAAGGCTCACAAAGAAAAATGGAAGAAAATACATATAAATAGGATTAAAATGAAAGAGGAGAAATCAAAACAGACTCAGTAGAAATCAAAAGAATGGGCTCCCCTCCCCCGCCCACAGAGGCGGCACTCTCCCGACCTGCAGAGAGGAGGAAACAACAAACCAAAATGGCCCACAAGAACAAAACGACGCAGCAAGCGGGACTGTGCGTGGAAAGGAACTATTGCAGCCACCACACCCCGTGAACGGGAGCTGAGGCGAACCCTGCAGGATCCGCCGCGGCAGTGAGCGAACGGCTCCGGGCGCCATTAGAGAAGAACAAAGACCCGGGAGACGCGCAACATAGCCCGGGCTGCCGTAAAGCTGGCGCAGAAACGCGGCGCGCTCGGGGAGCTTGAAAAGCAAGTGCAGACCGGGATCGCAGCTGCCCAGGTCCCCGCGCCTGCGACCTAGGCTTGCGGGAGACGCACGGAGTCCTCACTGAGGTGAAGGTCCCTCCCTGAGTGAGCAGGACCAGGCGCCCAGGCACGGGAGCTGCGCAAAAGGCGCCATTCCCGCGCCACTGAACTGGGCTACAGCCCGCGTCCTGGAACTGAGGGCTTTGAACTGAGACCCGGGGCACAAAAATTCGGGGCGTGGTTTCTCCACGACGGTGGGGCACAAGGCAGACACAGCACCCAAAGCTGTTGAGGTGTACCCTACCATTCCGCTCTGTTCTCTGTCCCACGGGGTGGGGGGAGGCGAAAAACAGCCCCCCAAGGACAATAGGAGAGATCTCTGGCGCCACCTAGCGACCAGGAAAAAAAAACTAACACCCTATAAAACAGGACATTTCTTAAGACTGCTTGAAAAGGGCAGAAGGTTTCTGGAGGACCCAGTGGCCAACCGGGAAGTTATTCCACGCCAGGCCCTTCCGACCAGCAGTCTGAGCCCACAGAGGGAGCAGGCACCCACGTCCGGGGCAGACCGGGGTGCGCAGAAGAGTGTGCCTGAAACCGGAGGCGCAGGGACTGCATCCCGCTTCGCCATTTGAGAACAGGGACATTTCTTCAGTAAAAACTGCCTAAAACCAGCAGAAAAGCTCCCCCAGAAGACAGAGATGGCTCCTGGAAGAGCCAGAGGGGAGCGGAGAAGTTCACCCAAGATGTCAGTCAGTCCGAGCAACACAGTGTCCCAACGCATACGACAAATTAGAAAACAGACAGTAGGGAGTAGAAGAACCACACGCAACCTAAAAACTCCTCAGGAAAGAAGCACACCACAAAAAGAAAAACCACTCCCCAGATTGCAACGACAGCAACTTGGAAGAACTTCTGAGCCTTCCAGAAAGAGAATTTAAAAATTGCCATGATTAAAAAAGTGATAGATCAGAAGAAGAAATTGAGTCCCTAAAGAGGGAAGTAAGAGAAATGCAGGAGATCAAAGAATTAATGGAGGAACTAAAGAACTCTGGGAAAAGCAATGAAAGCAGAATAGATGAAATGGAAGAACGAATAAGTAATCTTGAAGACACAGAAATAAAAAGAACCAAAACAGAAAAGGAAAGAGAAGTACGAAGGAAAAAGAATGAAGAAAGACTTCGGGAACTATCTGACTCCATGAGGAAAGGAAATATAAGAGTTATAGGAATTCCAGAAGGAGAGGAGAGAGATGTAGGAACAGAGAAAAAATATTCATGGAAATAATTGAAGAGAACTTCCCAAATGCGAAGAAGGAGCTGAAAATTGATATACAAGAAGCAAGAAGAACACCAAACTTCCACGACGAAAGGAAAAACACAGCAAGACACATAATAGTAAAGCTCCCAAGAATCCAGGACAAGAAAAAATAATGAAGCTGACAAGAGGGAAGAATCAGATAACATTCAAAGGAAAACCAATCAGGCTGACATCAGACTTCTCTGAAGAAACACTACGGGCAAGGAGAGAGTGGAGGGACATAGTCAACAGACTCCAAGAAAACAGATGCCAACCAAGAATACTCTATCCCGCAAAGCTCTCTTTCCTCCATGAAGAAAGAATATGGACCTTCCCAGACAAAGAGAAACTCCGGAATTTCATTGCGACTAAACCCCCACTCCAAAAAATACTACAAGGAATCCTAAAGCCAGAACCTCAGAGGGACGAATAACAACGAAAGAAGACCAAAAAAAAAAAAAAGTTATTAAAGAAAAATAAATAAAATCAAAGAAAGACAAACATAATGGCAAATACAGATGCTAACATATCAATATTAACTCTAAATGTAAATGGACTAAACTCTTCAATAAAAAGACACAGAGTTGCAGCCTGGATTAAGAAACAAAACCCAACCTTTTGCTGTCTCCAGGAAACACATTTAGCTACAAAAGATAAAAATAGGCTCAAAGTCAAAGGATGGAAAACAATCCTACAAGCAAATGGGCCAAAAAAGAAAGCAGGAACAGCTATACTTATATCAGATAAAACAGACTTCAAACTCAAAAAAATAAAAAGAGACCCCAATGGTCACTACATTATGATTAAGGGGACAATACTTCAAGAAGAAATAACACTCATTAACATATACTCACCAAACGAAAGAGCACCAAAATATATCAGACAACTGTTGTCCTCTCTGAAAACAGACATCAGAGAAACACATACGTTGGGAGACTTCAACACACCACTATCAACAATGGATAGATCAACAAGACAAAAAATAAGTAAAGAAACTAAAGCTCTAAATAAGGACCTAGAGCATTTGGGCTTAACAGACATCTAAGAAACACTAAACCCAAAAAAAACGGAGTACACATTTTTCTCAGCGCACACACGGATCATTCTCCAGGATCGATCACATACTGGGGCACAAGACAAACATCAACAGATACACCAAGATTGAAATCATACCAACCATCTTTTCTGACCACGAAGGCATCAAACTAGAAATAAACCATAAAAAGAAGGCAAGGAACTATCCTACCTCATGGAGACTAAAAGCCACACTACTGGAAGACCACTGGACTAACGAGGAGATCAAAGAAGAAATTAAAAAATTCTTTGAATTGAATGACAAGGAGGACACCAATATCCTAATGTATGGGATGCAGCAAAAGCAGTAATAAGAGGAAAATATATAGCAATAGAAGCTCACATCAAAAAACAAGAAAGAACTCAAAGAAACAACCTAATCTCGAAGCTCAAAGATCTAGAAAAAGAACAACAAAAAAACCCCAGAACCAGTAGAAGAAAAGAAATAATAAAAACCAAAGCAGAAATAAATGAAATTGAAACTAAAAAAACAATCCAAAAGATCAATGAAACCAAGAGCTGGTTCTTGAAAAAATAAATAAAATAGACAAACCCCTAGCCAGGCTCACAAAGGAAAAAAGAAAAGCACAAATACACAGGATCATAAATGAAAGAGGAGAAATCACAACGGACACAGCAGAAATCAAAAGAATAATCAGTAACTACTATGAACAGTTATATGGAAACAAGTTCAACAATCTAGAGGAGATGGACAAATTCCTACAACTCTACAATCACCCAAAGCTAGATAAAGAAGAAATAGAACACCTAAACAGACCAATTACAAGCAGCGAAATTGAAATGGTAATTAAACCTCCCCAAAAACAAAAGCCCAGGACCTGATGGATTTACAAATGAATTCTACCAAACATTCAGAGACGAATTAGTGCCTATCCTTCACAAACTCTTCCAAAAAATTGAGAAGGAAGGGACAATACCAAACACGTTCTATGAAGCCAATATTACACTAATACCAAAACCGAATAAGGACAACACAAAAAAGGAAAACTATAGGCCAATCTCCCTAAATGAACACTGATGCAAAAATCCTCAATAAAATTTTAGCTATCAGAATCCAACAATGTATCCATAAGATAATTCACCACGACCAAGTTGGATTCATTCCAGGGGCACAAGGATGGTTTAAACATCCGAAAAATCAATCAACGTTATCCAACACATCAACACAAAAAGAAAATAAAAACCATATGAAATATCAAATAGATGCTGAGAAAGCTTTCGACAAAGTGCAACACCCATTCATGATAAAAGCCCTTGAAATTCTTGGGATACAAGGAACATACCTCAACATCATAAAGGCCATCTATGACAAGCCAACAGCCAGTATCATTCTCAATGGTGAAAAGCTGAAAGCAATTCCATTAAGATCTGGAACAAGACAAGGATGTCCACTCTCAACCACTGCTTTCAATATAATACTGGAAGTCCTAGCCAGAGCAATAAGACAAGAGAAAGACATCCAAGGAATCCAAATAGGAAAAAAGAAGTCAAACTATCACTATTTGCAGACGATATGATAATATACATAGAGAACCCCAAAATCTCCACAGAAAAACTAATTCAACTCATCAATCAATTCAGTAAAGTGGCAGGATACAAAATCAACACGCAAAAGTCAGTAGCCTTCCTATACACAAACAATAAATCTGAAGAAGAAGAAATCAAAAAAAACCACCCCTTTTATTATCGAAACAAAAAAAATCAAATATTTGGGAATAAATCTAACAAAAGAGGTAAAGGACCTATACAAAGAAAACTATAAAACACTGTTAAAAGAAATAGAAGAAGACACAAAGAAATGGAAAGACATCCCTGCTCATGGATTGGAAGAATAAACATTATTAAAATGGCCATCCTACCAAAAGCAATATATAGATTCAATGCTATTCCAATCAAAATCTCAATGGCATTCTTCAAAGAAATAGAACAATTATTGATGAAATTCATATGTAATCACCAAAAACCCCGAATAGCCAAAGCTCTACTGAAAAAAAAAGAAGGAAATGGAGGCATCACACTCCCAGACTTCAAACTCTACTACAAAGCCATAATCATCAAAACTACATGGTATTGGAACAAGAACAGACATACAGACCAATGGAATCGAATAGAAAATCCAGAAATAACCCACAGATTTATGGTCAACTAATCTTTGACAAAGGAGCAAAGACTATGCATTGGAGCAAAGAAAGTTTGTTCAATAAATGGTGCTGGAAAACTGGGTCGCTACATGCAAAAGAATGAAGCTGACCACTACCTCACACCATACACAAAAATCAACTCAAAATGGATTAAAGAACTAGACATAAGACCTGAAACCATAAAATACATAGAAGGAAATATAGGCGAAACACTACGGGATTTGCACATCAAAGACATCTTTACAGACACATCACCCAAAGCAGTGATAGTGAAGAGAAAGATAACAGCTGGGACTACATCAAATTAAAGAGCTTCTGCACAGCAAAAGAGACAATAACAACAAAGAAGAAACCCCACCAACTGGGAGAACATTTTTGCACCCAACACTAATGATAAAGGACTGATCACAAAAATCTGCAAAGAGCTGATGAGACTCAGCAACAACAAAGAAAATAATCCAGTCAAAAAATGGGCAGAAGAGCTAAAAAGAAACTTCTCTGAAGAGGAAATGCAAATGGCCAACAAACATATGAAAAAATGTTCAACATCACTTGTAATCAGGGAAATGCAAATCAAAACTACCATGAGATACCATCTCACACCAGTGAGAATGGCACATATTAAAAAAACTAGCAACAACAAATGTTGGCGAGGATGTGGAGAAAAAGGAACTCTTCTGCACTGTTGGTGGGAGTGCAAACTGGTCCAACCACTATGGAGAGCTGTGTGGAGATTTCTGGACCTACTAAACATAGGGCTTCCATATGATCCAGCAATTCCACTCCTAGGTATTTACCCAAAGGACACAGAAACATCAATTCCAAAGAGCACCTGCACCCCTATGTTATAGCAGCACTGTTTACAATAGCTAAGCTTTGGAAACAACCCAAATGCCCAAAAATAGATGACTGGATCAAGAAGATGTGGTACATATATACCATGGAATATTACTCAGCATTCAAAAAAGAAAAACACATGCAATTTGCAGCAACATGGATGGCACTGGAAGGGATCATGCTCAGCGAAATAAGCCAAAAAGAAAAAGAAAAATACCGAATGGTCTCACTCATAGCAGGAATCTAGAAAACTTAAATAAGGGACCAGGAAAATGAATATAAGAAGAAAATCAAAATCAACAAAAAACTATGAACCAGAGACACTTTTTGGGGGGTGGGGGGCGGGAGGGGAAGGATTGGGTCAGATGGGGCGTTTGCAATTGTATGGGGGAATATAAAAATAAAATTAATATTTAAAAAAAAAAAAAAAAAAAAAAAGAAATCAAAAGAATGATCTTTGATTACTATGAACACTTATACGTAAACAAATTCAACAACTTAGAAGAGATGGACAAATTCCTAGAAAGAATATAATCATCCAAAGCTGGACAAAGAAGAAATAGAACAACTAAACAGACCAATAACAAGCAGTGAAATTAAAGCAGTAATCAATGCACTCCCCAAAAACATAAGCCCAGGCCCAGACGGCTTCACAAGCGAATTCTACCAAATGTTCAGCAGTGAATTAGTGCCTATCCTACACAAACTCTTTCAAAAAGTTAAAAAAGAAGAATACTACCAAATATATTCTACAAAGCTAACATTACACTAATACCAAAACCCAACAAAGAACAGCACTAAAAAAGAAAATTACAGGCCAATCTCCCTAATGAACACTGATGCAAAAATCCTCAACAAAATCCTTGCCAACAGAATCCAACAATGCATCCATAAGATAATTCACCACGACCACGTAGGATTTATTCCAGGGACATAAGGATGGTTCAACATCTGAAAATCAATGTTATCCAATACATCAACAAAAAGAAATAAAAAAACCATATGAATATCCATAGATGATGAGAAAGCATTCGACAAAGTACAACACCCATTTATGATAAAGGCCCTTGAAATTCTCGGGATACAAGGAACATACCTCAACAGCATAAAGGCCATCTATGACAAGCCCACAGTCAGTATCATTCTCAATGGTGAAAAGCTGAAAGCATTCCCATTAAGATCTGGAACAAGACAAGGATGTCCACTCTCACCATTGTTTTTCAAAATAATACTGGAAGTCCTAGCCAGAGCAATAAGACAAGAGAAAGATATACAAGGAATCCAAATAGGCAAGAAAGAAGTCAAATTATCACTATCTGTGGATGATATGATAATATACATAGAGAACCCCAAAGATGCCACAGAAAAACTAATTCAACTAATCAATCAGTTTAGTAAAGTGGCAAGATACAAAATCAATGCACAAAAATCAGTAGCCTTCCTATACACAAACAATAACTCTGAAGAAGAAGAAATCAAGAAAACCATTCCTTTTATTACTGAAACAAAAAAAATATTTAATACTTGGGAATAAACCTAATGAAAGAAGTAAAGGACCTATACAAAGAAAACTATAAAACACTGTTAAAAGAAATAGAAGTAGACACAAAGAAATAGAAAGACATCCCTCCTCATGGATCAGAAGAATTAACATTATCAAAATGGCTATCCTACCAAAAGCAATCTACAGATTCAGTGCTATTCCAATTAAAATTGCAATGTCATTCTTCAAAGAATTAGAAAAATATTGATGAAATTCATATGGAGCCACCAAAAAACCCAAATAGCCAAAACCCTCCTGAAAAAAAAAAAAAGAGAAGGAATGGAGGCATCACTCCCAGATTTCAAACTATACTACAGAGCCATAATAATCAAAACTGCATTGTGGGGCTTCCCCGGTGGCGCAGTGGTTGAGTGCTGGGTTGTGAAGCTGCCCGCAGCCTCTGTAGCGCTGGTTCAATTTCCAGCTGCTCCCCGGCCACCAGAGGAGGGTCCCACATGGCACGCAGACCTCTCCTGCCGCCGGCTGCTCCCCTCAGCAGTGTACTTCGGTCCTTCTGCCTGCTATTCTACCCGCTCTGGCTCTGGTGAATTCTCTCACCCTCCCGCACTTCTGACTGTACCCAGTGCTTGTATAAATAAATAAATAAATCTTAAACAAAAAAACTGCATTGTATTGGAACCAGAACAGACACACAGACTAATGGAACCAAATAGAAAACCCAGAAATAAACGTACAGACTTATGGTCAACTAATCTTTGACAAAGGAGCAAAGAATATTCACTGGAGCAGAGAAAGTTTGTTCAATAATTGGTGCTGGGAAAATTGGGTCGCTACATGCAAAAGAATGAAGCTTGACCACTACCTCACACCATACACAAAAACCAATTCAAAATGGATTAAATAACTAGACATAAGACCTGAAACCATAAAATATATAGAAGGGAATATAGGCGAAACACTACATGACATGTACCTCAAAGACTTCTTTACAGGCACATCACCCAAAGCAGTGATAGTGAAGGCAAAGATAAACAGCTGGGACTACATCAAATTAAAGAGCTTCTGCACAGCAAATGAGACAATAACAAAAACAAAGAGAAACCCCACCAACTGGGAGAACATTTTTGCACCCAACACTAATGAAAAGGATTGATCACAAAAGTCTACAAAGAGTTGATGAGACTCAACAAAAACAGAAAATAATCCCATCAAAAAATGGGCAGAAGAGCTAAAACTAAACTTCTCCAAAGAGGAAATACAAATAGCCAACAGGCATATGAAAAAATGTTCAATGTCATTTGCAATCAGGGAAATTCAAATCAAAACCACAATGAGATACCATCTCACACCAGTGAGAATGGCACATATTAAAAAAACTAGCAACAACAAATATTGGTGAGGATATGGAGAAAAGGAACTCTCCTGCATTGCTGGTGGGAGTGCAAACTGTTCCAACCACTATGGAAAGCTGTGTGGAGATTTCTGGACCTACTAAACATAGAGCTTCCATATGATCCAGCAATTCCACTCCTAGGTATTTACCCAAAGGACACAGAAACATCAATTCCAAAGAACACCTGCACCCCTATGTTTATAGCAGCACTATTTACAATAGCTAAGCTTTGGAAACAACCCAAATGTCCAAAAGTAGATGACTGGATCAAGAAGATGTGGTACATAGACACAGTAGAATATTACTCAGCATTCAAAAAAGATAAACACATGCAATTTGCAGCAACATGGATGGCGCTGGAAGGGATCATGCTCAGCGAAATAAGCCAGAAAGAAAAAGAAAAAATACCACATGGTCTCACTCATAGCAGGAATCTAGAAAACCTAAATAATGGACCAGGAAAAAGAATAAGTATAAGAAAGAAAAAAAACAAAAATCAACAAACAACTATGAACCAGAGACACATGATGGGGGTGAGGCGGGGAAAGGATGTATTGGGGTCAAAATAAGGGAGTTGCAATTGTATGGGGAATATAAAAATAAAATTAAAAAAAAATAGAATTATCTGAGGGGCCTCCCCGGTGGTGCGGCAGTTGAGTGCTGGGTTGTGAAGCTGCCCGCAGCCTCTGCAGTGCCGGTTCGATCTCAGGCTGCCAGGCGAGGGTCCCACATGGCACGTGGACCTCTCCTGCTGCCCGCTGCTCCCCTCAGCAGTATACTTCGGTCTTTCTGCCTGTTCTGCTCCCCGCTCTGGCTCTGGTGAATTCTCTCACCCTCCCATGCTTCTGACTGTACCCAGCATTTTATAAATAAATAAATAAATCTTAAAAAAAAAAAAAGAATTATCTGACACATGGAAAAGAAATATAGGAGTAATAGGGATACAAGAAGGAAAAGAGATGGACAAGTTTACTGAACATATACTCAAGGAAATAGTTGAATAAACTTCCTAAACTTGAAGAGGGTAATGAAAATAGACACACAGGAAGGTTAGAAGGAAGCCAAACTATCATGATAGAGAGAAAACTACAGAAAGACACATAGTGGTCAACCTTCCAAGAGTCCAAGATAAAGAAAAATTGTTGAAACTGATGAAGGGGAATAAACAGATAAGTTATAAAGTAAAACCAATTGGACTAACATCAAAATTCTCTGTGGAAACACTATGGGTAAGAATAGAATGGAGTAACATATTCAAAAATCTTCAAGACATAAAATTCCAGTCAAGAATACTTTATCCTGAAAACCTCTTCTTTCTACATGAGGGAAAAATATGTACCTATTCAGACAAACAAAATCTTTAGAAATTTGGGCCTCCCGGGTGGCACAGTGGTTGAGCGCTGGGCTGCAAATCTGCCTGCAGCCTCTTCAGCGCTGGTTCGATCCCTGGCCACCGGTAAGGGTCCCACATGGTGCGCAGACCTCTCCTGCCTTGCCCGCGCTGCCCCTCAGGAGTGTACTTTGTCAGCTTGCCTGTTCTGCTTCCCCCTCTGGCTCTAGTGAATTCTCTCACCCTCCTGTGCTTCTGACTGTACCCAATGCTTGTATAAATTAATAAATAAATCTTTAAAAAAAGTCTTTGGAAATTCCCTAAAACTAAACCCCCACTCCAAGTAATATTCCAAGAATCCTTAGAATTTAAAGTGACAGAGGAACAAACATGAAAACTGTACAAGGAATTAAAATAGAACCACAGAGTGATGAACAAAATAGCAGAAACAGACATTCATTTATCAATAATCAACCTAAATATTAATAGAATGAAATCACCAATAAAAAGGAAAAGAGTAGCAGGTTGGATTAGAAAACAGAATCCAACCTTCTAATGATGCCAGGAAACACACCTAAGTTCCAGAGATCAACATAGATTGAAAATAAAAGGTTGGGGAAATTGTTAACAAGTGAACATAACCAAAACGACATGGGGAGAGTCATACTTACATTAATTAAAATAGACTTAAAGCTAAAAAAGGTGGCAAGAGACACCAAAGGACACTGTATAATGATTAAGAGGTCAATGTACCATGAAGACGTAGCACTCACCAATATATACTCACCAAATTAGAGAGAACCAAAATATATTAGACACTTGCTATCATATCTGAAAAGAGATATTGGAGACAATATTTATGTGGTAGGAAACTTCAACACCCCACTCTCAGCAGTGTATATCAATGAAATAGAAAATGAATGAGGACACAATGGCCCAAAACAAAGATCCAGACCACATGGGCATAAGAGATATTTAAAGGACACCAACCCCCCATAAAAATTAATACATATTTTTCTCAAGTACACACAGATGATTTTACAGGATCAATCACATACTGGGTCATAAAACAAATGTCAACAAGTACCTGGATATTTAAATCATACCAAAAATCTCTGAAATTAAGGAATCAAATGAGAAACAAACTACAAAAAGAAAGCATGGAGATCACCCATTACTTGGAAACTGAACAACATGCTACTAAAAGATCACTAGATTAATGAAGTATTAAAATAAATTATAAAATCAAAGTACTAATAAAAATACCTTGAGATAAATGATAATGAGATCACAAGCTCCCAAATCTTATGAGACAGAGCAAAAACAGTAGTAAGAGGAAAGTATATAGCAATACAGGCCCACATTAAGAAACAAGAAAGAACTTAAAGAAACAACCTAATCTCCCATTTTGAGCAACTAGAAAGGAAGAGCAAAATAAGTCATAAACCAGTAGAATAAAGAAAATGATAAAAATTAAAGCAGAAATAAATGAAATAAAAATAAAAATGAGTCCAAAATATCAATGAAACCAAAACCTGGTTCTTTGAAATAATAAATAAAATAGACGAAACTCTAATCAATCTCACAAGGAAAAGAAGGGGAAACTCAAATAAATAAGATAATAAATGAAGGAGGAGAAATTATAATAGATACATCAGAAATCCAGAGGATAATCAAGAATTACTATGAACAATTATATGCAATGATATTCAACAACTATGTGATATGGACAAATTCTTACAATTATAAATCAGTTACTGCTAACAAAGAAGAAATAGAATATTTGAGGAAATCAGTACAAGTAAGGAAATTTAAACAGCAATCAAAACCCTCCTTAAAAACAAAAGTGCAGAACCAGATGGTTTCAGAAGTTATTTGTAACGAACATTCCTATACATAGTCATTTTGATGAGGAAGAAATTAAGAGAAACATCACATTTACAATTGAAACAAACAAACAAAAAAAAAAAAACCCTGAGAATAAATCTAACAAAGGAGTGAAAGATCTATAGAAGAAAAATTATAAAACATTGTTAAAAGAAATAGAAGTAAACACAAAAAAATGGAAAGATCCCCTGCCTATAGATCAGAAGAATCAACAATATCAAAATGGACATTATGCCCAAAGCAATGTACAGACTCACTGCAATTCCAATAAAAATCTCCATGACATTCTTCAAAGTAATGAAACAAATATTACTAAAATTCATATGGAATCATAAAAAACCCAAATAGCTAAAGCCATCCTGAGTAAAAAGGGAACAGGGCCTCCCTGGTGGTGCAGGCGGTTGAGTGCTGCACTGTGAAGATGTCCACAGCCTCTGCAGCACCAGTTCCATTCCGCTGGCTGGTGAGGATCACACATAGTGAAGCAGACCTCTCCTGTCATGCCCGCTACTCCCCTCAGAGATATATTTCATCAGTCTGCCTGTTCTGCTCCCTGCTCTGTCTTTGGTGAATCCTCTCACCCTCCCACGGCATCTGACCTGTACCCGGTTCTTGTATAAATAAATAAATCTTAAAAAAGGGAAGAACAAAGATATTACACTCCCATATTTCTAGGTATATTAAAAGCCTTAATTATTAAAACAGCATGGTACTGGAACAAAAACAGACACAGAGACAAATGGAATCCAATTAAAAGCCCCAAAATAAAGTCACACATATATGGTCAACTAATCTATGACAAAGGAACAAAGAGCATACACTGGAACAAGCAAAGCCTCTTCTATAAATGGTGCTGGGAAAACTGGACTGCCAAATGAAAAAGAATGAAACAAGACTACTATCTCACACTATACACAAAAATTGGATAAAATTGGATAAAATACATGAATTAAGATCTGAAATCATAAAATACATAGAAGAAAACATAAACCTCAGAAACATCTTGGAGGACTTATCTCCAGATGCAAGGATAAATACCTGGACTACATCAAACTAAAACAAAACAAAACAAAACAAAAAAAAAAAACTTCTGCAGAGCAAAAGAGCCAGTAACCAAAATGAAGAGATACTCCACAAAATGGGAGAAAGTATTTGCATATCATACAACTAGTAAGGGAGTTTGTAGGTCTCAAAGATCTACAAAGAGATTATATGTTGCCTCATGGGACACCAGTGTTGGAAATAGTGCAGGATGAGAGAAAGAATATTCAAAGTCCAAGTGAGAGAGGCCCAGAGGGGCTTACACCTAAAATAAGTGCAGCCTGATGTTTGATAAGTCTTGTATGTATTTAGAACCAGGTACAGAGAAGATATACAAGTATGTGGAGGAATATGCATGCATTGTGGTGTATTATGGGGGATGCATTATTGTCTGGTGCAAGCTAGAGTGGGGTGGCAAGGAGATATTATTGCTTCGGGAGTTCCATTGTTCCTGCAGGTGAAAAACATTATCACTATTCTAATATTTGTCTGCTTTTTTCAGCAGATACTGATTTCCCAGTATGTTCCTCATACCAAGAATTTTGCCCTTAGTTAGAGGCCCCCTGGATGAACCTACACCTAGCTTACAAGCAAGAACTCTGGGCACCAAGCCAATATCCCTGAAAACGGTGGGGATCCCCCAATTACACAACTCAACAATAATGAAACAAACTATATGATCAAAAAATGAGCAGAAGATCTAAAAAGATACTTCTCCAAAGAATGCAAATGAACAGTCACATGAAAAGATATTCAACATAGTTTATTGTTCAATAAATGAACATCAAAATGACAATGAACTACCACTTCACACCTGTGAGAATGGGACATATTAAACAAAACAAAACAAACAAAAAAAAACTGTAACAACAAATGCTCGTGAGAATGTGGTGTAAAATGGAAACCCCTTACAGTGCTAATGGGAATGTAAACTGGTACAGTCAGTATGGAATGATGTTTGGAGGTTCCTCATAGCAATGAAAATGTATCTACAATATAGCCCAGTGATTCTACTCCAAGGAACCTACCTAAAGGACACAAAAATGCTAACTTAAAAGGAGACCTAAAATCCTGTATTTATTGCAGCACTGTTTACAATAGTCAAGATATGGAAACAACTTAATTATTCCCAAACAGAAGAATTTATAAGAAGTCAGATGTTGGGCCTCCCCATGGTGCAGCGGGTTGAGTGTAGCGCTGGGAAGCTGTCCACAGTCTCTGCAGTGCGGGCTCCATCCTGGCCAGCCAGGGAGTTACCCACATGGTGCAGCAGACTTATCCTGTCTCTCCCAGTGCTCCCCTCAGCAGTGTATTTCAGTCAGTCTGCCTGTTCTGCTCCCACTCTGTCTCTGGTGTATCTTCTCACCCTCCTGCACAGCTGGCCTGTACCCCAGTTCTTGAATACATGAATAAACAAATCTCTAAAAAAAAAGAAGTCATATATATACACAATGAAATACTACATAGTTTTCAAAAAAATAAACTCATGTCATTTACAGCAACATGGATGGAGTTGGAAGGGATTTTGCTCAGTGAAGTAGTCAGAAGGAAAATGATAAATATCAAATGGTTTCATTTATATGCAGACTATCAATATATAGAAACCAATCTAGGGACAGGTTAAAGACTTGAAAGCTGACAATAGATCTAAGGCATACAACAAGGGAAGCTAAAGATGGGTGAGAGAATAGCAGGAGGGACTGTGGTGATGGACCACCAGTGCTATGGTGGTGGGAAAATTAAGGTGATTACACCTGAGGGGAGAAATGAAATAATGTCCAAAAATTAACAATGCTATAAGACAAATAAAGAAATAAATGCTTTTATAAAATATCTTTCTTGTGCTAATTTCTTTTTCTTGATATCACTATATCTTGTTATATCATTTTCTGTCAGGTGTTTCATCCTGTGTTTGGAAGTTTCTTGTTTTTTCAGTACTGCATTACCTTATTTGCTTTTATATGATTGGGGTACTGTGAATTATTTAGTTTTATTTCTATTCCTTGTTTAATTTGGTTGCTGGTGATGGAGTAAAAGGAACTTTAAACCTACAGTCTTGTTCTGAGTCTGATTGGGAATGAGGCTACTCCAGGCAGAAAGCTCAGTTCGGCCTCTCTCCCCAGAGAAAGCTCCATTCACCATGACAGGGCTTGCCTCTTTGCCCTCTGCCCCTTCTTTGGCATGGGGCATGTGCCACTGGGCATGGGCTGTCAGATAGACACTGGGAGGTGAACTGCAGGCCTTTTCCTTGGATCTCTGATATGAAGGGCCCCGGTAAGGTAAAGGGATAGGACCAAATTCATGGGTTAGCGCATTTCAACAGGTCTTTGTTGGATCTTCCCACTGGGAAAGTGGCAGGGTGTCTACTAAATATGTTGTCGGCAGCCAGGAGCTTTGCAAATAATCAAGACTTACTAAGTATGTACCTTTCTGTTGGTATTTACCCCTCACTGAAAAAATTCACTTGATAGACTCACTGTGCCCAGGCCATGGGCTGTCCCATTTGTGTCATTCCCAGGTTGATTGGAATGACTGATTCACTGAACATACATTCCTTTACCACTCCCCGCTTAATCCCCACAACAAGCCAGAAACAGCATTAACTGTCTCTGGGAAAGTTCCCTGTCGCTGGTGATGAAGTTTTAAAAATTCCTGTGAGTACTTTTTACCCTAATTTTTCCTTTTAGATTTGCTTGGAGGAATGTTCTTTCCCCAAACCTTCCTATTCCAGCATGTTGAGTCCAAATAAAATGTTTAATAAATACAGTATTTTTGGTATCCTGTGTTATGAATTCATGACATAGCTAACCCAGTAGTATAAAACATTGGTTCAAAAGTAAATGAATTCTAACTATGATTTTAGGAAAGAGTAATTTCAAATTGTGAAAACATTTAATTTAGATGATGTGATTAATTTGCTCAAATACATTGGAAATGTCAATTGTGGACTTAAAGTAATCTAAGTAAAGTGATAAGGAACTATGAAGTGTGCTTTTTATGAGTTTTCTCAAGTCACTCAGGTGTAAACAAGCCATAAAGGAGAAAAATGTAATTTATTTGGGATTATGGTTAGAAATTTAATGCATATTCAAACTGAACATGGCATAGAAGAACTAAATTGAATTTCAAAATATAAGACAAATATTTTGAATGCAGTTTGTCAATACAATATTCTGAGAGCAACCTTCCACGTGGGGGTAATCTTTTCTTTCTGATTGGCAAAAATTAGATTTTTAACATGTAACTACTTCTTGACAAGGTATGTGTAACTAAAGGAAATCCCAATATTATTTAGTGTGAACAAATAGGTAAACCTGTTTTCTTCTTGGTAATCAAATGGGGTTCAAAAATAAAAAGGGTAGTTGAGAAGATAATATATGAATTGAATGTGGGTAGTCGAGAGGACAATATATGAATTGAATGTAAGTGAGAATATGATTGTGCTATGGAAGTTTTTATAACATCTACTAGAGTTATGCATTACAGAGATGAGTGAAATATGAAATTAAGAAATTATAGAAAGTTAGAAAGTAGAATGGGAGGTTATGAGTGGGACAAGTTTTTCTCAAAATTATAGTTAGAATATTAATGTAGAATGTAGTTAATCCCGTAGATAGTTACCATACACTTGACAGTGGGTAGTGAAAGCTCTCCTTAAAGGTCTCTGCAAGGTCATTTTTCCAGTTCAGTTTTCATTGGTTAAGTTAAATTACTTAAACTTGTATTGGCCATTATTCTGTTACTGCATCTAATCTTGTGACTGGAATAATCTGTGAATATCCAACCATATCATATCATTCGAATGAAACTACCTGAGGGTAGAAAGTGTAACTTCTGTTTTGATACGTTCCCTGCAGAAATTTATGTGATGTAATGTTAGTAACCAATGTTCAAAAACAGTTTCTGTTCTTTTGAATACAGAGACAATTCTCAAACCTTCCAAGATGATAATATAAAAGGACAAGTGGGCTCTTGTGTGGTAAAAGAAGAGTAAACATGAAAATTGAGTCTAACTACACATGTCTATATTTTGCTTTGTTTTTCAGAAAATTATTCAGAGACTATTAAAACCATTATTGGATTTAGTGTGCCTATAACAGTTCTACTGATCATTGGACCGTGTGTACTGGCCATTGCATTGTATATATTTTTGGGAAAATGGAGAAAAGAAAACAAAGGTAAGATAAAATATCAAAACAAAACAAAATAAATTATAATAAAGTCAATAGAATGATTGGGACAGATGAGACTAGGGAAGTTTTCTTGACAAGCTAGCTGTTTTGGAAAAACAATGCTATTCAAAATGAAAATAGTTCTTCTGGGCCTCCCTGGTGGTGCAAGGTGTTAAGCTGCAGCACTATGAAGCTATCCGCAGTCACTGGAGTAAGGCATGAATTAGATCCCATATGGCCAGGGCGCTAACCCACATGGCACAGCACACCTTTCCTATCTCATTCAGTGCTCCCCTCAGCAGTGTATTTCAGTCATTCTGCCTGTTCTGTTCCCCACTCTGTGTCTGGTGACTCCTCTCAGCACCACCCCATTCCACCCCTCTGGCCTGTACTTCAGTTCTTGTATGTATACATGAAAATAAATCCTTTTTAAAAAAGTAGTTCTTCTTCCATTACATCTTTATACTGAACACCTACTTACAGTCAGTCTACTGATGAGCATTTTTGAAGAAGAATAGATATATTTTTGTTGTTAAAGATGTTACTCCTGAGAAAACAGAAACATGGAAAATTGATGCAAATTTAATGCTAAGCTCTACTTTCCATCTACTCCAAAATCCACTTCCTAGTGTTCAGTCTGTGTTATTTCCCCCCCTTGAAGAGCTGGCTTTTAGAATGAAATTTGAACTGATATAATTTCTATTACTAAATTTCAAAAGTTTCTGATGTCTGTCTTGCTCTCAAGCTCTCTTCCATACTGTCTTTGACCAAGCAAACTGCCATGTTGAGGAAACATATGACAGTGATTTAATAGCAGTATTAAGGTACTAGTTAGCTAGTAGAGGCCATGATCCAACAGCTTTTATGTTTCCTAACCGTGATCCTAGTTGTTATCCACATCTTTATTGCACCTTTATAAAAATCCCTGAGTTAAAATATACAGTAAAAATAAATTCCCCAGTGATGCAAACTCTGAGATAATAAATATATGTTGTTTTATGCTACCAAATTTATAGTCATTCATTATTTATGCATAGACAGGTAATACAAGTTTCATTATTAACTATGCTTGGGAAACATCTGAAGAGATGAGAACTTACTCCTCCGACTCATATATAACATTGTACACCATTACCACATAAAACATGTAAATAAATTAATAAACTAACTTTGAGTAAATAACAATGCAGAGGGAAATAAGTAAAAATAATGATAAATGTTAAAAATGTTTATATTCTGTTTTCCATAAATATATTTTTGTTGAAATTTTGAATTACCCAAATCTCTGAAAGTACCATGTGAAAAAAAAACTTAGTATATCTCTGACAACATTCTATCATTTAATTAAATTCATTTATATTTACTTATTTTCTATTAGTTAACTTTATGTCAGAGAAAACAGAGACTGCCCCTGCTTTTATATCTTTTTATTCTCATAATAAACTTTATTTTATTTAGCGGGTGTTATGAGTTACTTTTTTTTTTGTGTTGTGTATTGACCTTTATTTTATTTTTTTATTAATTATTTTTTTAAATAATAATTTTATTTTATATTCCCCATACAATTGCAGCCCCCCATTCTGACACCAATACCTCCCCTCCCGCCCCCCACCCCCAAAAAGTGTCTCTGGTTCATAGTTTTTTGTTGATTTTGATTTTCACTTTCTTATAGTTATTCATTTTCCTGGTCCCTTATTTAAGTTTTCTAGATTCCTGCAATGAGTGAGACCATCCGGTATTTTTCTTTTTCTTTTTGGCTTATTTCACTGAGCATGATCCCTTCCAGCGCCATCCATGTTGCTGCAAATTGCATCTGTTTATCTTTTTTGAATGCTGAGTAATATTCCATGGTGTATATGTACCACATCTTCTTGATCCAGTCATCTATTTTTGGGCATTTGGGCTGTTTCCAAAGCTTAGCTATTGTAAATAGTGCTGCTATAAACATAGGGGTGCAGGTGTTCTTTGGAATTGATGTTTCTGTGTCCTTTGGGAAAATACCTAGGAGTGGAATTGCTGGATCATATGGAAGCTCTATGTTTAGTAGGTCCAGAAATCTCCACACAGCTCTCCATAGTGTTTGGACCAGTTTGCACTCCCACCAACAGTGCAGAAGAGTTCCTTTTTCTCCACACCCTCGCCAACACTTGTTGTTGCTAGTTTTTTTAATATGTGCCATTCTCATTGGTGTAAGATGGTATCTCATGGTAGTTTTGATTTGCATTTCCCTGATTACAAGTGATGTTGAACATTTTTTCATATGCCTGTTGGCCATTTGCATTTCCTCTTCAGAGAAGTTTCTTTTTAGCTCTTCTGCCCATTTTTTGATGGATTATTTTCTTTGTTGTTGTTGAGTCTCATCAGCTCTTTGCAGATTTTTGTGATCAGTCCTTTATCATTAGTGTTGTGTGCAAAATTGTTCTCCCAGTCGGTGGGGTTTCTCTTTGTTTTTGTTATTGTCTCTTTTGCTGTGCAGAAGCTCTTTAATTTGATGTAGTCCCAGCTGTTTATCTTTGCCTTCACTATCACTGCTTTGGGTGATGTGTCTGTAAAGATGTCTTTGATGTGCAAATCACGTAGTGTTTCGCCTATATTTCCTTCTATATATTTTATGGTTTCAGGTCTTATGTCTAGTTCTTTAATCCATTTTGAGTTGATTTTTGTGTATGGTGTGAGGTAGTGGTCAAGCTTCATTCTTTTGCATGTAGCGACCCAGTTTTCCCAGCACCATTTATTGAACAAACTTTCTTTGCTCCAATGCATAGTCTTTGCTCCTTTGTCAAAGATTAGTTGACCATAAATCTGTGGTTTTATTTCTGGATTTTCTATTTGATTCCATTGGTCTCTGTGTCTGTTCTTGTTCCAATACCATGCCGTTTTGATGATTATGGCTTTGTAGTATAGTTTGAAGTCTGGGAGTGTGATGCCTCCATTCCCTTCTTTATTTTTTAGGAGAGCTTTGGCTATTCGGGGTTTTTTGTGATTCCATATGAATTTCATCAATAATTGTTCTATTTCTTTGAAGAATGACATTGAAATTTTGATTGGAATAGCACTGAATCTGTAGATTGCTTTTGGAAGGATGGCCATTTTAATAATGTTTATTCTTCCAATCCTTGAGCAGGGGATGTCTTTCCATTTCTTTGTGTCTTCTTCTATTTCTTTTAACAGTGTTTTATAGTTTTCTTTGTATAGGTCCTTTACCTCTTTTGTTAGATTTATTCCAAATATTTGATTTTTTTTGTTTCAATAATAAAAGGGATGGTTTTTTTATTTCTTCTTCTTCTTCAGATTTATTGTTTGTGTACAGGAAGGATACTGACTTTTGCGTGTTGATTTTGTATCCTGCCACTTTACTGAACTGATTGATGAGTTGAATTAGTTTTTCTGTGGAGTTTTTGGGGTTCTCTATGTATATTATCATATCATCTGCAAATAGTGATAGTTTGACTTCTTCTTTTCCTATCTGGATTCCTTGGATGTCTTTCACTTGTCTTATTGCTCTGGCTAGGACTTCCAGTATTATATTGAAGAGCAGTGGTGAGAGTGGACATCCTTGTCTTGTTCCAGATCTTAATGGAATTGCTTTCAGCTTTTCACCGTTGAGAATGATACTGGCTGTTGGCTTGTCATAAATGGCCTTTATGATGTTGAGGTATGTTCCTTGTATCCCAAGAATTTCAAGGGCTTTTATCATGAATGCGTGTTGCACTTTGTCGAAAGCTTTCTCAGCATCTATTGATATTATCATATGGTTTTTATATTTTCTTTTTGTTGATGTGTTAGATAACGTTGATTGATTTTCGGATGTTGAACCATACTTGAGTCCCTGGAGTGAATCCTACTTGGTCATGTTGAATTATCTTATGGACACATTGTTGGATTCTGATAGCTAAAATTTTATTGAGGAATTTTTGCATCAGTGTTCATTAGGGAGATTGGCCTGTAGTTTTCCTTTTTTGTGTTGTCCTTGTTTGGTTTTGGTATTAGTGTAATGTTGGCTTCATAGAACGTGTTTGGTATTGTCCCTTCCTTCTCAATTTTTTGAAAGAGTTTGTGAAGTATAGGCACTAATTCGTCTCTTAATGTTTAGTAGAATTCATTTGTAAATCCATCAGGTCCTGGGCTTTTGTTTTGGGGAGGTTTTTGATTACCAGTTCAATTTCGCTAATTGTAATTGGTCTGTTTAGGTGTTCTATTTCTTCTTTATCTAGCATTGGGTGATTGTAGAGTTGTAGGAATTTGTCCATCTCCTCTAGATTGTTGAACTTGTTTCCATATAACTGTTCATAGTAGTTACTGATTATTCTTTTGATTTCTGCTGTGTCTGTTGTGATTTCTCCGCTTTCGTTTGTGATCCTGTTTATTTGTGCTTTCTCCCTTTTTTCCTTTGTGAGCCTGGCTAGGGGTTTGTCTATTTTATTGATTTTTTCAAAGAACCAGCTCTTGGTTTCATTGATCTTTTGGATTGTTTTTTTAGTTTCAATATCATTTATTTCTGCTTTGGTTTTTATTATTTCTTTTTTCTACTGGTTTTGGGGTTTTTTTGTTGTTCTTTTTCTAGATCTTTGAGCTTCGAGATTAGGTTGTTTCTTTGAGTTCTTTCTTGTTTCTTTATGTGAGCATCTATTGCTATATATTTTCCGCTTATTACTGCTTTTGCTGCATCCCATACATTTAGGATATTGGTTTCCTCCTTGTCATTCAATTCAAAGAATTTTTTAATTTCTTCTTTGATCTCCTCATTAGTCCAGTGGTCTTCCAGTAGTGTGGTTTTTAATCTCCATGAGGTAGGAAAGTTCCTTGCCATCTTTTTATGGTTTATTTCTAGTTTGATGTCTTCATGGTCAGAAAAGATGGTTGGTATGATTTCAATCTTGGTGTATCTGTTGATGTTTGTCTTGTGCCCCAGTATGTGATCAATCCTGGAGAATGATCCATGTGCGCTTGAGAAAAATGTGTACTCCGTTTTTTTGGGGTTTAGTGTTCTATAGATGTCTGTTAAGCCCAATTGCTGTAGGTCCTTATTTAGAGCTTTAGTTTCTTTACTTATTTTTTGTCTTGTTGATCTATCCACTGTTGATAGTGGTGTGTTGAAGTCTCCCACTACGTATGTGTTTTCTCTGATGTCTGTTTTCAGAGAGGACAAAAGTTTTCTGATATATTTTGGTTCTCTTCGTTTGGTGAGTATATGTTAATGAGTGTTATTTCTTCTTGAAGTATTGTCCCCTTGATCATGATGTAGTGACCTTTGGGGTCTCTTTTTATTTTTTGAGTTTGAAGTCTGTTTTATCTGATATAAGTATAGCTGTTCCTGCTTTCTTTTTTGGTCCATTTGCTTGTAGGATTGTTTTCCATCCTTTAACTTGAGCCTATTTTTATCTTTTGTAGCTAAATGTGTTTCCTGGAGACAGCAAAAGGTTGGGTTTTGTTTCTTAATCCAGGCTGCAACTCTGTGTCTTTTTATTGAAGAGTTTAGTCCATTTACATTTAGAGTTAATATTGATATGTTAGCATCTGTATTTGCCATTGTGTTTGTCTTTCCTTTGATTTTATTTATTCTTTTAATAACTTTTTTTTTTTTTGGTCTTCTTTCATTGTTATTTGTCCTTCTGAAGTTCTGGCTTTAGGATTCCTTGTAGTATTTTTTGGAGTGGGGGTTTAGTCGTAATGAAATTCCAGAGTTTCTGTTTGTCAGGGAAGGTCCTTATTCTTTCTTCATAGAGGAAGGAGAGCTTTGCGGGATAGAGTATTCTTGGTTGCCATCTGTTTTCTTGGAGTCTGTTGACTATGTCCCTCCACTCTCTCCTTGCCCATAGTGTTTCTTCAGAGAAGTCTGATGTCTGCCTGATTGGTTTTCCTTTGAATGTTATCTGTTTCTTCCCTCTTGTCAGCTTCATTATTTTTTCCTTGTCCTGGATTCTTGGGAGCTTTACTATTATGTGTCTTGCTGTATTTTTCCTTTTGTCGTGGAAGTTTGGTGTTCTTCTTGCTTCTTGTATATCAATTTCAGCTCCTTCTTCGCGTTTGGATGTTCTCTTCAATTATCTCCTGGAATATTTTCTCTGTTCCTACATCTCTCTCCTCTCCTTCTGGAATTCCTATAACTCTTATATTTCCTGTCCTCATGGAGTCAGATAGTTCCCGAAGTCTTTCTTTTGTTCTTTTTCCTTCGTACTTCTCTTTCCTTTTCTGTTTTGGTTCTTTTTATTTCTGTGTCTTCAAGATTACTTATTCGTTCTTCCATTTCATCTATTCTGCTTTCATTGCTTTTCCCTGAGTTCTTTAGTTCCTCCATTAATTCTTTGATCTCCTGCGTTTCTTTTGCTTCCTCTTTAGGGACTCAATTTCCTTCTTCTGATCATTGTTTTCCTTTATGAGTTCTGTCATTTTTTTAATCACGGCAATTTTAAATTCTCTTTCTGGAAGGCTCAGAAGTTCTTCCAAGTTATTGTCGTTGCAATCTGGGGGGTGGTTTTCTTTTTGTGGTGTGCTTTTTTCCTGAGGAGTTGCTAGGTTGCGTGTGGTTCTTCTACTCCCTACTGTCTGTTTTCTAATTTGTCGTATGCATTGGGACACTGTGTTGCTAGGACAGGCCGGCATCTTGGGTGAACTTCTCCGCTCCCCTCTGGCTCCTCCAGGAGCCATCTCTGGCTTCTGAGGGAGCTTTCTGCTGGTTTCAGGAAGACTTTACTGAAGAAATGTCCTGTTCTAAAAATGGCAATGCGGGACTCAGTCCCTGAGCATCCGGTCTCAGGCACACTCTTCTGCACGACCGGTCTGCCCCGACCGTGGGTGCCTGTTCCCTCTGTGGGCTCAGACTGCTGGTCAGAAGGGGCCTGGCGTGGGCTAACTTCCCAGCTGGACACTATCTCCTCCGGGAGCCTTCTGCCCTTTTCAAGCAGGCTTATGAGATTTCCCCTTTCTATGGGGTGTTAGTGACTTTTTTTTCTGGTCACTAGGTGGCGCCAGAGATCTCTCCTGTTGTCCTTGGGGGGCTGTTTTTTCGCCCCCCCCACCCCGTGGGACAGGGAACCGAGCGGGAATGGTAGGGTAAACCTCAACGGCTTTGGGGTGCTGTTGTCTGCCTTGTGCCCCACCGTCGTGGAGAACCCACGCCCCGAACTTCGTGCCCCGGGTCTCAGTTCAAAGCCCTCAGGTCCAGGACGCGGGCTGTAGCCCAGTTCAGTGGCGCGGGAATGGGGCCCTTTGCACTCGCTCCCATGCCTGGGCACCTGGTTCCTGCTTACTAGTGAGGGCCTCCGCGCATCTCCCCGCAAGCCTAGGTCCCAGGCGCGGGGACCTGGGCAGCCGCGATCCGGATTCGCATTTGCTTTTCAAGCGCGCCAAGCGCAGCTTTTCCGCGCAAGCTTACGGCCGGCTGGGGCTGAGTGCAGGTCTCCTCCAGAGTCTCTTTGTTCTCCAATGGCACCCGGAGCCGTTCACTCACACCGCCGCGGCGAATCCTGCAGGGTTCTCCACAGCTCCCGTTCACGGGGTGTGGTGGCTGCAATAGTTCCTTCCACTCACAGTCCCGCTTGCTGCGTAGTTTGTTCTTGTTGGTCATTTTAGTTTGTTTTTTTTCCTCCTCTCTGCTGTCGGAGAGTGCTGACTCTGTGGGCGAGGGAGGGGAGCAGGGTTCTGCGCTTTCCTCCCTTCTAGTCCTCTTTTGTGGCAACTATCTTCTTCGGGTAGTTTGCTGGATTCCTCCGTTTATCTTCCGTGTCCCAGTTCTCACTGGGACCTGCAGCTTTTCCTCCCTATTAACTTTTTTAATGGGAGATCTTACTCGCAGGGTCTCCTCGCCGCCATGTTGCTCCGCCCCTCTTCTTCTATTTCTTTTAACAGTGTTTTATAATTTTCTTTGTATAGGTCCTTTACCTCTTTTGTTAGATTTTATTCCCAAGTATTTGATTTTTTTTTGTTTCAATAATAAAAGGGATTTTTTTTTTAATTTCTTCTTCTTCTTCAGATTTATTGTTTGTGTATAAGAAGGCTACTGATTTTTATGTGTTGATTTTGTATCCTGCCATTTCACTGAACTGATTGAGAGTGAGTTGAATTAGTTTTTCTGTGGAGTTTTTGGAGTTCTCTCTGTATATTATCATATCATCTGCAAATATTGATAGTTTGACTTCTTTTCTTATTTGGATTCCTTGTATGGCTTTCTCTTCTCTTATTGCTCTGGCTAGGACTTCCAGTATTATATTGAAAAGCAATGGTGAGAGTGGACATCCTTGTCTTGTTCCAGATCTTAATGGAAATGTTTTCAACTTTTCACCGTTGAGAATGATACTGGCTGTTTGCTTGTCATATACGGCCTTTATGATGTTGAGGTATGTTCCTTGTATCCCAAGAATTTCAAGGGCTTTTATCATGAATGGTGTTGCACTTTGTTGAAAGTTTTCTCAGCATCAATTGATATTATCATATGGTTTTTATATTTCTTTTTGTTGATGTGTTGGATAACGTCGATTGATTTTCGGATGTTGAACCATCCTTGTGTCCCTGGCATGAATCCTACTTGGTTGTTGCCGCGGACCAGCACAGCAGTAGACGATGAGGCCGTCTCAGGGTTGAGAGACTGCTCAGGGTGGTCAGGGATTCGGTTAAAGAAATGACAAACAGACACACTTCAAGAGAGAGTGTAAATCTGAGTGTAATTTTCTTTGTGTTTGTGGCCAGTATTTATATGTTCTCTAAAAGCATAGGAACAGTGAATATACTTTTCACAAAGTAATATTTTTATCATAAAAGCTAACAAAGCCAAGGGCACAACAGAGAAATTATTAAACTAACAATTCTATTGTTACACAGAGTTTAGTAATGTTTCATTTGTATCAGCCTTTTTATATTTTTATTTTTTAATTAGCAACTAATGACCAGAAAAGGGAAAGATTTTAGAAAGACAGTTGTAGCAGAATAAAGTTTGTAGATCTGAGACAGCGAGATAAGGTTCCAGGTGGTCAGCATTTCTTTTAATCATCTCTGTGGCGGCTTCTGGTGGTCGTTATCTCTTGGCAGACATTCGGCTTTTCTGCAACTTAGGGAGTTTGCTGTTCTCCCCCTGCGCGCATGGTTCCTTGCCCACGCCCGGACTTCAGGGACCATGGCAACAGCCATGAGCCCTGAGGGTCACTGCAGGGGGATGTGCAGCAGTGTGGGTGAATTATCTTATGGGTACATTGTTGGATTCTGATAGCTAAGATTTTATTGAGGATTTTTGCATCAGTGTTCATTAGGGAGATTGGCCTGTAGTTTTCCTTTTCTGTGTTGTCCTTGTTCAGTTTTGGTATTAGTGTAATGTTGGCTTCATAGAACGTGTTTGGTATTGTCCCTTCCTTCTCAATTTTTTGGAAGAGTTTGTGAAGGATAGGCACTAATTCGTCTCTGAATATTTGGTGGAATTCATTTGTAAATCCATCAGGTCCTGGGCTTTTGTTTTTGGGAGGTTTTCGATTACCATTTCAATTTTGCTGCTTGTAATTGGTCTGTTTAGGTGTTCTATTTATTCTTTATCTAGCTTTGGGTGATTGTAGAGTTGTAGGAATTTGTCCATCTCCTCTAGATTGCTGAACTTGTTTCCATATAACTGTTCATAGTAGCTACTGATTATTCTTTTGATTTCTGCTGTGTCCATTGTGATTTCTCCTCTTTCATTGATGATCCTGTTTATTTGTGCTTTCTCCCTTTTTCCTTTGTGAGCCTGGCTAGGGGTTTGTCTATTTTATTGATTTTTTTTGAGGAACCAGCTCTTGGTTTCATTGATCTTTTGGATTTTTTTTTTTTTTTGTTCAATTTCATTTATTTCTGCTTTGGTTTTTGTTATTTCTTTTCTTTTACTGGTTTTGGGTTTTTTTTTTTTTGTTCTTTTTGTAGATTTTTGAGCTTCGAGATTAGGTTGTTTCTTTGAGTTCTTTCTTGTTTCTTGATGTGAGCCTCTATTGCTATATATTTTCCTCTTATTACTGCTTTTGCTGCATCCCATACATTTAGGAAATTGGTGTCCTCCTTGTCATTCAATTCACAGAATTTTTTAATTTCTTCTTTGATCTTCTCATTAGTCCAGTGGTCTTCCCATAGTGCAGCTTCTTTCAATCTCCATGAGGTAGGAGAGTTCCTTACCTTCTTTTTATGGTTTATTTCTAGTTTGATGTCTTCATGGTCAGAAAGATGGTTGGTATGATTTCAATCTTGGTGTATCTGTTGATGTTTGTCTTGTGTCCCAGTATGTGATCGATCCTGGAGAATGATCCATGTGCACTTGAGAAAAATGTGTACTCCATTTTTTTTTGGGGGTTTAGTGTTCTATAGATGTCTGTTAAGCCCAAGCACTCTAGGTCCTTATTTAGAGCTTTAGTGTCTTTACTTATTTTTTGTCTCGTTGATATATCCATTGCTGTTAGTAGTGTGTTGAAGTCTCCCACTATGTATGTGTTTTCTCTGATGTCTGTTTTCAGAGATGTCAATAGTTGTCTGATATATTTTGGTGCTCCTTCGTTTGGTGAATATATGTTAATGAGTGTTATTTATTCTTGAACTATTGTCCCCTTGATCATAATGTAGTGACTGTTGTGGTCTCTTTTTACCTTTTTGAGTTTGAAATCTGTTTTATCTGATATAAGTATAGCTGTTCCTGCTTTCTTTTTTGGTCCATTTGCTTGTAAGATTGTTTTCCATCCTTTAACTTTGAGTCTATTTTATCTTTTGTAACTAATTTGTTTCCTGGAGACAGCAAAACGTTGGTTTTGTTTCTTAATCTAGCCTGCGACTCTGTGTTTTTTTATTTAAGAGTTTAGTCTATTTACATTTAGGGTTAATATTGATATGTTAGCATCTGTATTTGCCATTGGGTTTGTCTTTCCTTTGATTTTATTTATTTATTCTTTTAATATATTTTTGGGGGGCCTTCTTTCGTTGTTATTCATCCCTCTGAGGTTCGGGCTTTAGGACTCCTTGTAGTATTTTTTGGAGTGGAGGTTTAGTTGTAATGAAATTCCGGAGTTTCTGTTTGTCAGGGAAGGTCCTTATTCTTTCTTCATAGAGGAAGGAGAGATTTGCAGGTAGAATATTCTTGGTTGGCATCTGTTTTCTTGGAGTCTGTTGACTATGTCCCTCCACTCTCTCCTTGCCTCTCTCCTTGCCTGTAGTGTTTCTTCAGAGAAGTCTGATGTCAGCCTGATTGATTTTCCTTTGTATATTATGTGTTTCTTCCCTCTTGTCAGCTTCCTTATTTTTTCCTTGTCCTGGATTCTTGGGAGCCTTACTATTATGTGTCTTGCTGTTTTTTTTTTTTCCTTTTGTCGTGGAAGTTTGGTGTTCTTCTTGCTTCTTGTATATCAATTTTCATCTCCTTCTTCACGTTTCGGAAATTCTCTTCAATTATCTTCTTGAATATTTTCTTTTTCCTACATCTCTCTCCTCTCCTTTCTGTATTCCTATAACTCTTATATTTCCTTTCCTCATGGAGTCAGATAATTCCTGAAGTCTTTCTTTGGTCTTTTTCCTTCGTACTTCTCTTTCCTTTTCTGTTTTGGTTCTTTTTATTTCTGTGTCTTCAAGAGTGCTTATTCGTTCTTCCATTTCATCTATTCTGCTTTCATTTGCTTTCCCAGCGTTCTTTAGTGCCTCCATTAATTCTTTGATCTCCTGCATTTATTTTACTTCCCTCTTTAGGGACTCAATTTCATTCTTCTGATTGTTGATTATTTTTCTGTTATTGTTTTCCTTTATGAGTTCTGTCATTTTTTTAATCATGGCAATTTGAAGTTCTCTTTCTGGAAGGCTCAGAAGTTCTTCCAAGTTACTGTCGTTGCAATCTGGGGGCGGTTTTCTTTTGTGGTGTGCTATTTTCCTGAGGATTTGCTAGGTTGCATGTCGTTCTTCTACTCCCTACTCTCTGTTTTGTAATTTGCAGTATGCTGGACACTGTGTTGCTGGGACTGGCTGGCATCTTGGGTGAACTTCTCCGCTCCCCTCTAGCTCCTCCAGGAGCCATCTGTTGGTTTCAAGCAGTCTTTACTGATGAAAGGTCCCTGCTCTAAAATTGTGATGCGGGAACTCACTCCCTAAGTGCCTGGTCTGCCCCGGTGGTAGGTTCCCGCTCCCCCTCTGGGCTCGGACTGCAGGCCAGAAGGGGCCTGGTGTGGGAGAAATTCCTGGCTCTCTGGGAGCCTTCTGCTGGTTTCAGGTAGTCTTTACTGGAGAAATGTCCCTGTTCTAAAATGGTGATGCGGGACGCATTCCCCGTGCGCCAGGTCTCGGGCACACTCTTCTGTGTGCCTGGTCTTCCTGGTCCGTGGGTGCCCGCTCCCCGTCTGGGTTTGGACTGCTGGTCAGAAGGGTCCTGGCGTGCGTGAAATTTCCTGGTCACCACTGGCTCCTCCAGGAGCCTTTTGCCGGTTTCAAGCAGTCTTTTCTGAAGAAAGGTCCCTGTTCTATGGGGTGTTGGCAATTTTTTTTTCTGGTCGCTAGGTGGCGCCAGAGATCTCTCCTAGTGTCCTTGGGGAGCTGTTTTTTTTTTTACCCCATGGCACGGGGAACAGAGTGGGAGTGGTGGGAAAAGCCTCAATGGCTTTGGCGTGCTTTGTCTGCCTTGTGCCCCACCGTTGTGGGAACCCAAGCCCCAAATTTCATGCCCCAGGTCTCAGTTCCAAAGCCCTCCGGTCCAGGACATGGGCTGTAGCCCAGTTCAGTGTCCACAGAAATGGCACCTTTTTCACCCCTCTCCCGTGCCCGAGTGCCTGGTTTCTGATTACTCAGTGAGGGACTTTCACCTCAGTGAGGGCCCCCTCGCATCTCCCCACAAGTCTAGGTTGCAGGCACAGGGACCTGGGCAGCTGTGATCCGTGTTTGCTTTTTAAGCGCACTGCTTTTCCGTGAAAGCTTACCGTCTGGTCCGGGGCTGTGTGCAGGTCTCTGGGGGTCTTTGTTGTTCTCTAATGGTGCCCGGAGCCGTTCGCTCACCTCCTCGGCGAATCCTGCAGGGTTCTGCACAGCTCCAGTTCACGGGGTGTGGTGGCTGAAATAATTCCTTTCCATTTACAATCCTGCTTGATGCATAGTTTGTTCTTGTTGGTTGTTTTAGTTTTTTGTTTTTTCCTCCTTTCTGTTGGTTGGAGAGTGCCGACTTTGTGAGTGGGGGAGGGGAGCAGGGTTCTGAACTTTCCTCCCTTCTAGTCCTCTTTTATGGCAACTTTCTTCTTTGGGTAGTTTGCTGGAGTCGTCTGTTTATCTTCCATGTCCCAGTTCTCACTGGGACCTGCCGCTTTTCCTCCCTATTAACTTTTCTTTTAATGGGAGATCTTACTCACAGTGTTTCCTCGCTGCCATGTTGATCCACCCTACAGTTTCCCAGGTCTTTTTGTTTGATGGGAGGATTTTCTTCCTGGCTTGCAGGCTGCCACTTTTTGTTATGTCTTGAAATTGGTTTCCCTCAGTGTGTGTGTTCATGGGGATAGTGTATAAGAGGTAGATGAGGAAATACACAAAAAAATTATTTGGCATTCTTTCTTACTAGAACACGAATCCTATTGGATCATAGATCTACTCATGTCCTCTTTAACCTTAATTACTTTCATAGAGATCCCTTTTTAAGTACAGTTTCAATATGTAACAAGGCTTCAGCTTATGAATTTGCAGAGCACATTTAATCCAAAACAATGGTATACTTTAAGTTATAGTTATATTTTCAGATGGGATATACTTTAAATATTTATTCCTTATTTTATGGGATAGGCACAACAAAATCAAAGTTAATGGATTTGTCGAAGATTTTTACTCTAACTGAATTCTCATTATTTGACTTTTCAAATGAAGTTTGCAGTCTTATTTTATTTTTCAGTTTCCCCCATTATTACTTATGCAACCTTGCCTCTACTTTGAATTTATTTAGAAAAACCACTTATATTAGGACAGGTACATTTTATAATATAATTCTGAATTTTTTTGGCAGATATATATACTGCTATTTGATTGTGAACCTAATTAATGGATCACATGTCATTTTTTATTTTTATATTATTTAGTTTAAAATTCGTTAGATTTTATTTCTTGGAATGGATATAGGTATTAACTATATTTTTTTTACACATATAAGTGAAAACATTCAGCATGTTTTTCTTTTTTTAACTTTATTTTTATATATTCCATACAATTGCAACCCCCTTACTTTGACCCCAATCCCTCCTTTCACCTCTCCCCCCATAGTGTGTCTCTGGTTCATAGTTGTTTGTTGATTTTGATTTTTTCTTTCTTATAGTTATTCTTTTTCCTGTTCCCTTATTTAGTTTTTTCTAGATTTCTGCTATATGTGAGACCATCCAGTATTTTTCTTTTTCTGTCTGGCTTATTTCGCTGAGCATGATCCCTTCTAGCTCCATCCACGTTGCTGCAAATTGCATGTGTTTATCTTTTTTGATTGCTGAGTAATATTCCATGGTATATATGTACCACATCTTCTTGATCCAGTCATCTATTTTTGGGCATTTGGGTTGTTTCCATAGCTTAACTATTGTAAATAGTACTGTTATAAACATAGGGGTGCAGGTGCTCTTTGGAATTAATGTTTCTGTGTCCTTTGGGTAAATACTGAGGAGTGGAATTGCTGGATCATATGGAATGTCTACCTTTAGTAGGTTGAGGAATCTCTACACAGCTTTCCATAGTGTTTGGACTAGTTTGCACTTCCACCAGCAGTGCAGGAGAGTTCCTTTTTCTCCACATCCTCACCAACATTTGCTGTTGCTAGGTTTTTGTTTTTTTTTTTATATATATGTGCTATTCTCACTGGTGTGAGTTGGTATCTCATTGTAGTTTTGATTTGCATTTCTCTGATTGCAAATGATGTTGAACATTTTTTCATATGCCGTTGGCTATTTGTATTTCCTCTTTGGAGAAGTTACTTTTTATATGAGTTTTTCTTGGAGAAAAAACGCACCAGAAAATATATATATATATTTGAAGTATAGCTGACACTTTGGAGATAGAATTGTGATTAATAGTAAAGTGAAGTTCTAAACACTGAGAAAAGGATGTAAAAAGATACAAGCAGAATGATTAGTACACACAAAAATATTTCTTTCAAACAAGTAGGATATGTACAGTCATGCATATTATATAAAAAATTATTTATGGGCCTCCCTGGTGGCACAGCAGGTTGAGCGCAGCACTGTGAAGATGTCCGCAGTCTATGCAGTGCAGGTTCGATCCTGGCTTGCCAGCCAAAATCCCACATGGTGCAGCAGATCTCTCTTGTCTCACCCACTGCTCCCCTCAACAGTGTATTTTGTCAGTCTGCTTGTTCTGCTCCCCGCTCTGTCTCTGGTGAATCCTCTCACCCTCCTGTGCCTCTGGCCTGTACTCCAGCTCTTGTATAAAAATAAATATATCTTAAAAAAAATTTCTGATAAGTTACAGGAATCTCTATATGCAACTTTTTTTTCCTTTTAAAAATAGAAGTCTAGAATATGAATGAACCTCTGAAAATCCAATAGAAGGTTTGTAGAGGTTATGTATTTCATTAATTTTCTTAAAAAATGTTTTTAGTAATTTTTCTTATCTTGTACCCATAGTTCTCCCATATGTCACTCATGAACCATTAACAAATTCCCTTGTGTTATTCTTTCACCTGTTTTGACCATCCTCCCTCCCCCTCCTTTGCTGTATGTCTCAGATCTATGGTAAGTCTGCTAATTTTGAGATTTTCTGGACCTTTTGCTGGGTTTCTCTATATTTCACATAAAAGTGAGATGATCCTATGTATTTATTTATTTTTCCTTCTGACTTATTTTGCTAGCATAATCCCTTCTAGTAACATCAGTGTTCACACAAATGGCATAAGTTTGTCTGTTTTGACTGCTAAGTAAAATTCCATTGTATAAATATACCACAACTTTGTGATCCATTAATCTATTTGGGGAATTTGGGTTGTTTCCATATCCTGGCTATTGTTGGTAGTCCTGCAACAAACACAGGACTATAGACTTCCTTTGCATTTGTCATTATAGTACCTTTTGTGTAGATTTCTAGAATGGAATCACTGGATCATATAGCAGATCCATTTTTAGTGTTCTGAAGAAACTCCACCCAGCTTTCCATAGTGACTGGACCAGTTTATTTTCTCTCTCAACTTGAGGAACCAGAAAAACAAAAACAAGCAAATCCAAAAGCCAGTAGAAGAATAGACATAATAAAAATAAAATCAGAAGTAAATTAAATAGAAAATAAAAAGACAATCCAAAAAATCAATGAAACCAAAAGCCGATTCTTTGAAAAACTATATATAGAGACAAATCTCTATCAAGGCTCACCAAGAAAATGGTGGAGAAATATTAAATAAATAGAATCAAAAACAAAAGCAGAGAAATCACAATAGATATTGCAGAAATTCAGATGATTGTTAGAAGCTATTCTGAACAGGTATATGGTAACAAATTCAATAACCTAGAGAGAGGAAAAATTGTGAGCATTATACAATCATTCAATACTGAATATGGAAGGAATAGAAAACCTGAACAAAAAATTCATAAGCAAGGAAATTGAAACAGTATTTAAAACTCTCCCCCCACAATAAGAGCCCAGGACCAGAACATTTTACAAAGGAATTCTACCAAACCTTCGAAGATAAGTTAATGTCTTTATTACAAAAAAAGCTTTCAAAAAATCTAGAAAGAAGGAATACTACTAATTTTTATGAAACCAACATTAAGCCAATACAAAAACCGAAGACAACACACAAAAACAAAATTACAGACCAATCTTCCTAATAAACACACACACAAACACACACACACACAAACTGAATAAAGTTCTGGCTAGCCAAATCCAATAATGCATTAAAAGGACAATACAACCTGATCAATTGGGAGTCAAACCAGGAACACAAGTATGGTTCAGCATTCTAAAATCAATCAATGCAATTCACCACATCAACAAAAGAAGATAAAAATCACATGGTTATATTAAGACTGAGAGAGCATCAGATAAGTTCCTATATCAATTTATGTTGAAAACCCTCAAAAAATTGGGATAAACAGAACATAGTTTAACATAATAAAAAACATTTAAAAAAAAACCCATAGCTAATATCATTCTCAACAGTGAAAAAATTGAAAGCTTTCTTACTAATATTGTTTTACAAAACAACGATGTCCACTCTTAACATTGCTATTTAACATAGTATTGGAAGTTTTAAATATAGCAATTAGACTAGAGAAAGATATAACAGGAATCCAAATTGGGATAAAAATAAAGCTATCATTATTTGCAGATGACATAATATAAATAGTTTTATCAATATTCCATTCAAACACTAGTTGAAATGATAAGTTTAGTCAAGTGGCAGGGTGTAAAAGCAATATACATATTATCAAATGTCTTCCTGAATACAAACAATGAAATAAAAGAGGGAGAAATTGAGGAAGTTATCCAATTCACAATTACACACATGCAAAAAAAAATGACTAGGAGTAAGCCTAATGAAGTAGGCAAAAGATCTATATAAAAACAAAGCAAAAAAAAAAAAAACCTATGACATTGTTTTTTTTTTGTTTTTATATAAAATATTTATTTATTTTTATACAAGAGCTGTGGTACAGGCCAGAGGCACTGGAGGGTGAGAGGATTCACCAGAGACAGAGCAGGGAGCAGAACAGGCAGATGACAGAAATACATTGCTGAGGAGAGCAGCGGGCGAGACAGGAGAAGTCTGCCGTACCATGTGGGATTCTTGCCAGCCGACAGCGATCGAACCCGCACTGCAGAGGCTGTGGACAGCTCCACAGAGCAGCACTCAACCCACTGCACCACCAGGGAGGCACAGACATTTTTGAAAGAAATAGAAGAGGACAAAATGAAATGGAAAAGTACTCCTGATCATAAATTGAAAGAATCAACATTGTCAAAATATCCATTCTACCCACAGCAATATACAGATTCAATGCAATCCCAATAAATATCAATGGCATATTTCAAGGAATTGGAACAAATACTGCTGATATTCATTGGACTAACAGAAAACCACAAGTAACCAAAAAAAAAATCTTGACAAAGAAGAAAGAAAATTGAAGTATCATATTTCCAGACATCAAGCTATATTTAAAAGTCACAACAATTCAAACAACTTGGTACTGAGTGATAAACAGACACACAGACCAGTGGAGTAGAATTGAAAGCCCATAAATACATAAATAAACCCATGATATGGTTACTCTAAGATGAAAGTTGAAAACATCCACTAGAACAATGATAGCCTTTTCAAAAATTGGTCCACTAAAACTGAACAGCTGAATGCAAAAGAATGAAACTAGACCACAATCTCACACCATCCACCAAAATCAACTTAAATGAATCAAAGACTTGGATGTAAAACCTAAAATTATAAAATAGATAGAAAAAAGCATAGGCAAAATATTTAATTAGTTAAGTATTAGTGATGTCTTTAGAGACTCACCACTAAAAGCAAGGAAAACAAAAGAGAACATAAACAGCTGGGACTACAGCAACCTAAAAACCTTCTGTACAACCTAAAAAGCTTATGAAACCATAACTAAAATGAAAAGGCACCCTAATGAATGGGAGAAAATATTTGCATACCATACATCTGACAAAGTACTGATATAAAAGATACACAAAGAACTCACAAAACTCCACAAAACCAGAAAAAATAATCCAATTAAAAGTGAGCAAAAGAACTAAACAGACACCTTTCCAAAGACAAAACAGCTTCAGGTACATGAAAAAAATGTTCACAATCACTGAGAGAAATCCAAATCAAAACCACAATGAGATACCATCTCACACCTGTGAGAATGACCCATATCAAATAACCAGATACAACAAGTGCTAGAGAGGATGTGGAGGAAAGTGGACCCTCCTACACAGCTGGTGGGAATGCAAATTGGTCCAGCTTTTATGGAAAGCAGTATGAAGTTATCTGAAAACATTAAACATGGATCTGTTATTCAATCCAGTAATTCCACTCCTATGCATCTAGCCAAAAAATGAAAAACACTAATTTGAAAGCAAATTTGCATTCCCATATTTGTTGCAGCTCTATTTACAATAAATAAATTATGTTCACATCCTAAGTTTCCATAGGGCACATAAGTGGGTCAAGAAGACTTGGTGTATATACACAGAAGAATTATACTCAGCAATAAATAAACTCACACCTTTCCCAGCAACATGGATGGCACTAGAGAGGATAATCCTGAATAAAATGTCAGGCCAAAGATAAATACAGGATGGTGTCATGAATATGTGGACTATAAAGTAACTAAATTCATAGATAAAGACAAGCTGAAAAATTAACCCTGGATAGCTGGCTATAGAAATGAAATACCAAGAGAAGAGGGTGTGGGGAGTGGAAAGGACAAAGAGGGAAGGAAGTGCAGTGGTCTACTGTGGTGGAATAGGGGTGACTGATGGTGGCTGCACTATGGTTATAGTATCTGAGGGGGTACACCAATATTATCTCAGTTAAAAATAAATATAAATAAGTAAATAGCATACATACAATAGGGTTGTGAATTAATTGCTTCACAGAAATGGTGTGACTAGACTCCCAGAAACCTGACCTATGTTACCTATACAAGCAGTATTTCAGTATTCCCTTTCCCAATGTCTATCGAAACCTTATGTTGTATAGCAGCCACAATAAAGAGGATTGAATAATTTCTTTAGAAGTAATCAATGATGATACTAATGCTAATAGACCACATAATAGGGACTTAACATAGTCAAAATGATCACGGATATTTTTTAAAAAATATAATCATCAGAACCAATTATTCCCAAAACTTTGCAATTCATTAAATGGTCTCCATTTCCCCTTTTTTACTTTATTGTAGAATGTTTCTGTATAATAAAGAGCTCTGAGCTAATGTCTGTGTGTGTGGGAGTATTCATTTCAAATTGCATAGTGCTAATTTTAAATATGAATTTTCTTGTTAATTTCAATTTTTCTTGGGGTTCTTGACCATGAAATTTACATTGATTTCTCCTTTTTCCCAGAATGAAAACAAGTTAAGATTTCTGATATTCTTTAATTTTGATCTCTTTAAAAAGTCTGATTTTTTATATTGAATTTTTTTTCCCTTTAAGTTCTGTCTGTGTGTTTGCCTATGTTCCCTACTGTCCAATTATTTTCTTCATTTCATATCATTGTTTACTAAAAATTGTATTACCTGCTCTATTGCACAGTTGCCCAAGTTTCATTATGAAGGATTTTAAGCTGATTGTCTCATGGTTTCTTCTATCTATCTATCTATCTATCTATCTATCTATCTATCTATCTATCTATCTATCTATCTATCTATCTTACTTTCCTAACTACCTACCTACGCATTCAACCATCCACACACATACATACACACCACACACACACATACATGCACACACTCACATTCCCCAGTTTTGTCAAGAAAGGTATAGATAATGATTAAGAATTTAGTTCAGTGCCGCTTAATTATTTTTCTCCTTTCATGTGATTTACTGAAACCTTATTTAGACTTGTGATAAAATAGGCACTCAAATACATGATGCTTTTAATTATTTTTTAAAGATTTATTTATTTATGCACACAAGAACTGGGGTACAGGCCAGAGGTGCAGGAGGTGAGAGGATTCATCAGAGACAGAGCAAGGAATAGAACAGGCAGATTGACCAAAGTATACTGCTGAGGGGAGCAGCTGGCAAGTCGGGAGTGGTCTGCTGCACCATGAGGGTAGCTTCCTGTCTGCAGCATAGATTGAACTGCAACTAGTGCTGCAGAGGCTGTGGCTAGCTTCAGAGTGCTGTGCTTAACCTCTTGCTCCATAGGGAGGCCCAAAGTTTTTACTTAATTGGTAGACAAAAGCATCATGAATATAGGCCTCCAGAAATGTGAACTTGCAATATTTCTGGGAGCATGTTCAGTATTCTCTTTTGCAGAATTTATGATAACTTTATGCTGTATAGCTACCAGATTAAAGGGAACTGCCTAATACAATTAAAGGCAGAATTGAGATTCCTTGCTTTACTCCAGAGATAATAATCTATGTTAACCCCATGATTGAAATCAATGACAATGCTAAAATTGACAAATGGAATAATATGAGTTACTGGTCTAATAGTTCTAATTTTTTTTCAATTTGCTAAATTAGTTAAATTTCCTACTTCTACTATTGCTTTACCAATAGTGAGCTCTGAGCCAAATATGCGTGTGTGAGGAGAAGAGACAGATTGCATGTGAAAATGGATAGGATTAATATAAATGTTAATTTTTCAGTAAATTTGAATTTTCTTTATGGTTCGGCTCCATGAAATTCACATTGATATTTCCTTTATATCTATAGACACTCTTTGAAATCGAAAATGCAAATTTCTGATATCTTTGTTCTATCAATTTCATATAAAATTATAATTTTCTTGGTATTTGTATTCTCTCATGCTGTTTTTATCTGTATGCATTTGTTTGACATGCTCTTAACTGGAACTCTAAAAATTTCATTTTTGTGTTGGACTTTTCCCATCTTAAGATCTTTTTCCTTTTTTAAAGATTTTTTTAAATTATTTTATTATTTTTTGCATTGAAAATCTGGGGTGTAGGTCAGAGGTCAAGGGGGTGAAATTATTCACCAGAGAAAGAATGGGGAGCAGATAAGCAGATTTACTGAGATGGGTTTGAGACAAGAGAGGTCGCTCTACAATATGTGGGTTAATTCCCTGGGCATGGTGAGGATGTGGGGGCATGGGTGTGGGGATCCAACTCAGGCCATAGTGGTGATAGCAGTGAGACTCAACTCGTAGGCACACAGGGAGGCCTCTGTTCTGTCTTTCCTTTTCCCATCATACCAACTTTCCCATTACTATTTTCTTCATTTTATAGCATTCCTTCCCCATAAACATGACAGCTTTCTGCATTAAATAGCTGCTGAAGCTTCATTTAAAAAGTGGGTAACTAAGGGGTTTTAAGCTCATAGTCACATGTTGTCTATTCTCTTTGTTTCTTTTTGTGTACACACACAGACACACAAACATACATTTCATTGAAAACATCTAAATTTAGATAATCTGATATCTTAGCTTAAGGGTCTATTACTCTGCAATGGATACTTCTCCAAATTTTAAGTTGACAGAAGACTCCAAACTAGCCAAGGATAAGTTCCCTGTCCATTGTCCTTTCAAAGTCTGTGTAACATCTGGTAATCATTCATTGGTCAAGTGTGAACTTGGATATCACTCTTCTTTCTTTAAACATGTAAGTTCTCGGGCCTCCCCGGTGGCACAGCGGTTTAGCGCTGGGTTGCAAAGCTGCCTGCAGCCTCTGCAGCGCCGGTTCGATCCCCGGCCACTGGGCGAGGGTCCCACATGGTGCGCAGACCTCTCCTGCCACCTGCTGCTCCCCTCAGCAGTGTACTTCATCAGTCTGCCTATTCTGCTCTCCACTCTGGCTCTGGTGAATTCTCTCACCCTCCCACGCTTCTGACTATACCCAGTGCTTGTATAAATAAATAAATAAATGAATCTTTAAAAAAAAAGTAAGTTCTCAACTATCTTATATTTCACATAATTTTCTCTGTCTTTAAAATATTTCAGCAAAACATTTCTGTTGTATTCTGCTTTTTGACACAGATAACACATGATAAAATGCAATTTCTTTTAAATGCCTGCAGAAGTATTAAGTAAACTCAAAGAATAGGTTAAAATAATAAATCTTACAATTCTGAATTTTTATGAGTTTACACAGGAAGCAGTGGTTACAGATGATTCAAAAGAAAAATGCTAACATTATAATTCTAAATTTTAAACTCTACTTTTATAATATAAATATCAATTATATTTTATTTTTGAGAGTGAAATTAGAAACATAATTTGTCTACTATGCATAGCAGGATTTTTTTTTAAGATTTTATTTATTTATACCAGAACCGGGGTACAGACCAGAGGCATGGGAGAGTGGGAGGATTCACCAGAGACAGAGGGGAACAGAACAGTTAGACTGACTGAAAAACACTGCTGAGGGGTGCAGTGGGAGAGACAGGAGAGGTCTGCTGTGCCATGTGGGTATCTCCCGGGGTGACCGGGAATCAAACCCACACTGCAGAGGCTGCAGACAGCTTCACAGTGCTGCCCTCAACCCACTGTGCCACTGGGAAGGCCCCAAGCATAGCAGGTTTTATACTACTACTGCTAAAGTTACAGTTTTGGACAGCTGACCACTTCGTTTTTTGTTTCTTTGAACATTTTTTGAATGCCTCTCTTTTCTGTGTTGATGTATGTGTTTATTTTTATTTTGAAGTATCTTCATTATATATGTATATTAATTATTTATTAATCCATATTTATTATTCCAATGACAGAAATGAATGATACCATTCATCTCAGTAGAAGTATGTATATGTGTGTATTTATGGGGGTGTGTGTGTAAGACAATGTGGAAATGGATAGGATTACTTTTAAGTATTCATTTTTCATTAATTTGAATTTTCTCTGTTGTTACATCCCTTGAAATTCACATTGATGTTCCCTTTATTTTTTTTCAGAATTTCAAGATGAAAAAAGTAAGTTTCTGATTTACCTACTAATTACCTTTGTAAAACAACTTGTTTCTTGGTGTCTCTTATAGCCTATCTTCTTCTGGATCTCTATCATTTCTATTCAAAATTTTTGAGGTGAGTTATTTAATGCTTTATGTCTTTAGCTTTCAATAATTTCTACCATTTCTTCTTTGTGTGCTTTCATACCTACCTTCCTGTGAATATTTCCTTCTTCTGTCTTGCAGAGACTAGTCACAGGACAATTAAAAATTGGTGAGATGAGACTAAGCTGATAGACACATGATTTCTATATCTAAATTTAGGAACTCAGTCAAGTTTTCCCAGTTTGTGCACACATTACTATTCAAATGATAATTTCCCAGTTGAATAAGGGAAGAAAAAAAATCTGAATTGGCTTAAATTTCTATTTCATTCTTTTTTATTCTGAAATATCTGACAACATTCACTGATAAAGTGTCAACATGGATATAACTCTTACACTGTCTCAAACATCTACACCAGTGTCCCATGAGCCTCCAGGGAGGCCCCCATAAATTTTCCTTGCAAGTTTCCTTGCATTAAATAAAGTAATTTACTTGCTTTAAAAGAATTAGCTACCCCCACTAATTGCCCTTCATTGTTTTTGTCTTTATAGACAAAGGTGACAATTCAGCTAACAACAACTACTGTTAAATATTTTAGAAGGATTATATGTCTTAAGGAAATTGCAAAAATTCTCTACAGATAATTTTAAGTGAGGGACACAAACATTGTTTCCTTGTGATATTCACAATAATATTACAAATATTATAATTGAAATTTAATATTCTCTATCCCTCTATCTATGTATGTATGGATATATATACATCCATTTATATTAATTTCCACTCCTGGGACCTTAATTTAGGAATATGCATTTATAATGTACATAGCTTGTTTCACATGGCTATTGCTACAGTTGTACTTTTGGACAGATGGGTGCCTTTGCTTAATGTTTCTTCATCATTTTAAAGAATGTGTCTTATATATGCATGTATGTTCACATTTTACTCTGAATAAGTTGCAAAAGAGAAATGATTGATACTGTACTTGCAGTAAGACCTGTCCTACCTACTCTCATGTCCTATTTAGCATCCCTTTGTGTGAAGGAGTCTTTGGAAACTTAGATTCCCATTTTAAAAATCATTGGTCAGTTTGCAACGTGAGTGAACAGTGAAAGAGACTCAAAATTGTTTTCCCCTCCGTTCTCCATTTTGTGCTCAATTGGTATTTCAATAGGGAAATAGACCCTTTCTGTAGCAAAAATTTTAAAACTAAGTTATGTGTCAATTTTAGATATTTTTAAAGTTTATTTTAAAGATTTTTTTGAAGTTCTGAGTTTTCTCTGTTTTTCATATAATTCAACAAAACATGCAGAAGAAATCCTGTCCTACCTCCCTCATGTGCTAATTGATATCCTTTTGAATGAAGGAGTCTTTGGAAGCTTATGATTTCAACTTTTTGTTGTTGTTGTTCTCCTGCCTTCCTAACCTTGTGTTCACTTGGCATTGGAATCAAGGAAACAGTCCCTTTCTGTCACTAGAAGTTTTCTAATAAGTTATATGTCAATTTTAGATATTTTTTTAAATTTCTGACATGTAAGTTTTCTCCAAGAAATACTGATTTTAACAAGTCTTTTCACTGCCATATGAAACTTCCTGTTATTTGGTTTCAAAATGATAAGATTTCCTCAGAAGAATCAATGTGAAATAACATTGTTTTCATTATTTGCAGATAAAATTATAGTAAAGGAATCAAGTTTAGGAAGATTACTACTTGAGACATGAGATGCTTTGTAATAGATGTTTTAGTGCAGTGAATAAAGCGATATGAGGGCCTCCCCGGTGGCTCAGCAGTTGAGCGCTGGGCTGCGAAGCTGTCCGCAGCCTCTGCAGTGCCGGTTCCATCCCTGGCCGGCCAACGAGGGTCCCACATGGTGCACAGGCCTCATCTACCATGCCCACTGCTCCCCTCAGCAGTGTATTTCATCAATCTGCCTGTTCTGCTCCCCGCTCTGGCTCTAGTGAATTCTCTCACCCTCCTGCTTTTCTGACTATACCCAGTGCTTGTATAAATAAATAAATAAATCTAAAAAAAATTTAAAATAAAAAAATAAAGTGATATGAGAAAAGGACTCCCCAGTGGGTATAACCCCCAAATAACTTTTCTCCAAGAATGAAGGACATGTAAAAGTTATGTAGCACATAAAAATTTGAATTCTGTAAGTTGTAAGAACTCGCAAATACTGCCTTTTACAAAGTGTTAATTTTGTTAAAGATGAGTGACTATCTTGAAATTTGAATGAACATTTTGTAAGGAATATCAATAAAGTCAAGTCACATTATAGGAAATAGATAAAATGAGAGTTTAAAGAGCAGGCATCTAACAATTTGTTTATATGACCAAAGCATTTGTTTTTCTCCATTAACTCATTTTTCAAATTATATTTTTCTCAAATATTGGCCTATGTAGGCCAATAATCAGCATCACCTTTATTCTTTTTTTTTAAAGGATATTTATTTATTTTTTTTATAGAGACACGTTTTATTTATTTATTTATTTGTTTGATTGTTTTTTGTTTATACATGCACTGGGTACAGTCAGAAGCGTGGGAGGGTGAGAGAACTCACCAGAGCCAGAGCGGAGAGCAGAGCAGGCAGAAGGACCGAAGTACACTGCTGAGGGGAGCAGCGGGCGGCAGGAGAGGTCTGCGCGCCATGTGGGACCCTCCTCCGGTGGCCAGGGAGCAGCCGGGGATCGAACCGGCGCCGCAGAGGCCGCGGGCAGCTTCACAACCCAGCGCTCAACCGCTGCTCCACCGGGGAGGCCCAACATCACCTTTATTCTTATTTTTTTTTTGTTTATATTTCTCAGCATTCATGTGCTGAGAAATTTTCTAATTATATGTAAGTTAGTGAGAATAGAAAGGACTTGATTAAATCATGTCACTCAATTCCTTATTTAGCCTTCTAAGGGAAATGATAAAAATAAGAGAGGGGCCTTCAGGGTGGTGCAAGGGGTTAAGATGCAACCTATGAATCTATTCACAGCCACTGTAGCATGAGTTCAATCCCCAGCCAGGGAGCTACCCACATGGTGCAGCAGACCTCTCCTGACTACCTGCTGCTCTCTTCAGCAGTGTATTTCATTTAATCTGCCTCTTCCACTCCCCACTCTGTCTCTAGTGAAGCCTCTCACCCCCCACACCTTTGGCCTATACCCTGGTTCTTGTATAACTAAATAAATCTTTTTTTTTAGAAAAATACTGATTAAAAAAAAAGATTTATTTAGTTATACAAGAACCGGGGTACAGGCCAGATGCGCAGGAGGGTGAGAGGATACACCAGAGACAGAACTGGGAACACAACAGGCAGACTGAGGAAATATACTGCTGAGGGGAGCAGCAGGAGAGACAGGAGTGGTCTGCTGCGCCATGTGGGATTCTCACGGGCTGGCTGGGATTGAACCCGTGCTGCAGAGGCTGCAGACAGCTTCACACTGCGGTACTCAACCGCCTGCGCCACCAAGGAGGCCCTATAAATAAATATTTGAAAAATAAATTTAAAGGAATAAAAATCAGAGAGGACAGATTTTTACACTTGATCTTAGCCAAAAGGCCAGGAAGTGATGAGGAGCAATTTTTAAAGCTAAGTTTGAATGTCCTTCAATTGATTACTAAATCAAATGTTATTGAATTTGTGTTAAATGCAAAGGATTAAAATACATCAAATTTGTAAAAAGATTACACATACTAAATGTCTTTTGCTTTCTCAATGGTTGTAACATCTTATAAAAAAATATTTCTCAGAACTTAATATGTATTTACCTTATCATACAAAAACATTTTCATTTAAAGACATTTTTAATCTGTCATAATCAGAAAGATTTGAATACCTAAAAATAATTTTAATACATCATAAGGAAATATTCATTTTAAAGTGTTTATTGTATTTTAAATATATATATTGTGTTCTAACTCTTAAATTATTTATATTCTTAAAAACATCCAATAGAAAAAAAATCCAATAGAGAAACATATATGGGATAAAATTGTAGTTATCTTTCTGTCACATCTTCACCATTCTTTATTCAGTTAGTTTAAAAATATATCATTCAATTTTTCTTTTCTTATATGAAACTGTAATTGTTTGTCATTTTTTCATATATATGTATGTATATACATGTACATATACATACATATGCATACATATATATCCATATCCTGATTATATACATATATACACATACATGCATATATATGCATATGTGTGTGTATGTGTGTGTGTGTGTGTATATATATATATATACATATATATATGTACATATATATATATACATATATATATACATATACATATATATATACATATATATATACATATATATATGTATATATATATATATACACACACACACATACACACACATATAGTGATTATAGTCATCACAATTTTTCTGTGTCCTGGAAGTCTTTAACTAATTTTGTGGTTTGTGTTTACTTGATATTTATATGACTTTTATTTTCACTTTGCTTTTCAGGTAAACTTCATAAAGAATTGGGTAATTTTTTTCTTTAATCTTTACTAGTTCCTAGAATTATTTTGCTTTTTTACTTTCCTTCACTATATACCTAGGCTTCCACTGTCTTCCAGATGATTACTACAATTTCTTTATAAGTCGGTAAGGTGTAGGGCATTAGGCTAAGAAGAATGTTGTTTCTATCTAATAAAGTGCTTCATTGGCTTGAGTTATCCAACATTGCCTAAGATTATTTTATATAGGATAGTATCCCAGATCTTACTGTAAAGTTTCAGATCCAAAACTGCTGACTGATATGTTTCTCCATTTGCTGAGTTTTATGCACTTATACATTTTGTATATTACTGATAAGAAGTATAATATTGAAAACTAGTAGTTCACTTGTTTTATTGTATATATTCTCAATGATCCAAGATATACTTAAATATATGTATGATTTTGCTGGTTGATTTTGTTTTCCTGTCATGGTTGTTATTGCAGTTATTATTATTATTGTTATTATTATTTTAATTCCACTTAACTATTCATTTGACAAATTTAGCTTCCTTCAAAATATTTTATATAAGGAATTTTTACTCTGGTAAACCTCACTGATATCATATATCTAAAATCTAAGGCTATTTTCAAAGATATTCCCATATTTTAGTACCCCATTAAAATAATTATTTAAATTCTTATCTATATACATGTATCAGATTGTATTAATCAATTGGCAAAGTTTTTAGATGGTATAAACTTTAGATTTTTCTGTTATCACTTTTGAAATGGCCAATACGCAGCATATCTTCAATTGCATCTTATTTATTGCAATAATATAACCTGCCTCATATGTGTGCTTGTGTGTTTCTCTTAGACAAAAGGAAGGCTCAATACAAGTCAGGTGAGTAATGTTTGTATCTCAGAAATCTCCTTGCTGCATCTCTCTTAGGACTTGTCCCTATAGCAGTGGGATAGGATGCAAAAATGCAACAAAAATGTCTGTGCTTGGCAAAAGAAAAAAAAATCTTTTAGCATTAACTTTGTAAATTTTAGTAATTTCAATGAATTTTCTCTGAAATGCAAACTGGAAGTGATCAGCATGTCGCTCTTCCTCTACTTCCTCCTTACTTCCTTTCCTTCTTTCTTTCCTTTCTTCCCTCCTTTCTTCCTTCTCCTTTCCTTCCTCATTTCCTTCCTTCCTCCCTTCCTATTTTACATTTTAATGTCTCTCCTTCCTGTTCTGTTTCCATTCTTCTGACCTTCTATTTCTGCCATATTTCTACCTGTATATATCTGATCATTTTTATTATCATGTTTGAAAAGAATTGGTATTTGAAGTAATACAGGTTAGGAAGAGGCAATCTAAGGGATTTGGGGGAAAATGGAAAAAAAAAACAAGGAGAAAAGGGAAGGAGAAAACAGGAAAGGAAAAAGTAAAGACTTTTTCATATTTTGTTTCTTTGTAGTATGGAGGGATGCACCATTATATCCTGGTGAGTAACATTGCCTTCAATGAACAAAATCCTACAATCCAATATATTTTTTTAATTTTTTAGATTTATTTATTTATGTACACAAGAACTGGGGTACAGCCAGAGGTGTGGGGGTTGAGAGTTCTCACCAGAGACAGATTGGAGAACAGAACAGGTGGACTGAATGAAACAAACTGCTAAGAGGAGCAGTGGACAAGACAGGAAAGGTCTGCTGTGCCATATGGGTTATCTCCCTGGCCAGGGATTGACCTTGTGCCACAATGGCTGTGGACAACTTCATAGTGCTGCATCTTAACCCCTGGCACCACCAGGGAGGCCCCCAATCCAATATTTTAAATGAACACCTACTATTTACTCCAAAAATATACTGATAATCAAAGAAACTCTGAAGTTGCATTCCATAAGATCATAGATAGCACAATATTTGAGAGATAATAATATATTTGAAACAGTAGATTTTAGCAGTTGTTATTGTTAATTGCATTTGACATTGTTTTTTATTGTACGTAGGGCAGTTATCTTTTAAAGTAAGAGAAAATTGAAACAAAAAATAAGTATATATTTGATCAGATTCACAGTCTTTCCTATTTATACTCAAACAAAATATATTATATATATAAAATATCCTGTGATGATATATATATATATATATATATATCGTGTGGGCTGTTGGATGATGACAGCATGGGGATGAGGCAAGTCTTCAAAAAATACATAAAGGATTGTAGAAAGTTTCAAGTATATGAAAGAGTATTTCCTAGGTTGATATTATTCTTGCGTTAAACCTAAGGAATTTATATGCACAGTATTCTGGAAAGACAGGCAACTTTATATATAAATTAGATGGTGTGTTCTCATGTTCATTTGTTCCTTGCAGATTGGAGAAAAGAAGAGTTTGAATTTGGTGAGTGCATGATGATACAGTAGGGAATACGTTCTACTGAGGTAGTCTCAGAGAATGGTGAGTGGAGGTGAGATGGATCTTCCCAGAACCAATGGAGTCTTCAAAATGGGACCCTCTCACCCAGTTGTATTGAAACCCTTCTCAGAAACATGACATTTCACTTGTTTTTGCAGTAACTGTGATACTGGATGCAGAAACTGCCCATCCTTCCCTCTACCTGTCTGAAAATTGGAGACAAGTAACTTATCAAGAAAGGTGTCAAGATCTATCTACCTCTACACAAAGATTTGATTGCCTTCCTTGTGTGCTTGGTAAACCAGAAATCAGCTCAAGGAAATTTTATTGGGACATCGAGGTTGGAGACATGAAATCATGGGACCTCGGGGTTTGTAGGGATAATGTAACAAGGCAAGGGAGGGTCACATTGTCCCCACAGAATGGCTTCTGGGTTATAAGATTCTATGAAGAGGTGTATTGGGCCATCACTTCCCCAGAAACTTGTCTTAGTGTAAGTTGTAAACCCCGTAAGGTGAGGATATTCTTGGATCATGAAGCTGGGCAGATATCTTTCTATAACATGACAGATGAATCCCATATTTTCTCCTTTCCTCAGAACAAATTCCAATACAATGAGGCTCTAAGACCATTTTTTAGGCTTTGGCCCTTTGACTCCAAACCTTTAACTATATGTCTGGAGGAAGAAAAAGAACAGAGTGATACTGCAATTAATATGCCTTTACTTTCATGAAAAATGATTACTTTGGGCCCTGATAATGGACACAATTTTCCCCTAAAAACCTATTGATGTCTTTTTCCTTTTTATTCAATGATTCTCAAGATGAAGTTATGGAGCTGACTGGAGACTTACTGCTATATAAAGTGGTTTTTATTCCTTAGTTATAGACCTTCCCTTATATATTGATCAGTTACAGTATGTTATAAATATTAGACTTCCTAGTTTCATTTGCTGTTTGTGACTGAATGATGGTCAATGAATTATAACCGGATTATTGTGTATGACTCCTGGGATGTATCCTTAAAAGGAGATTGTATCCGTATTTCCTTCTATACTTTTTCTGCTGACTGGAATATTTCATGATGTTTGGAACTCAAAGAATATCTATGACCATGTAATGTTGCATGTCTGACAGAGAAATTAGAATTGAACTTGGTTTTTGACAACTTCATGGAAATGACTCCATTGCTCAATTCCAAAATTCTTTTAAGTGAGAAATAAACTTTATATCTTTAGGCCATTGGCACATTGGGTTGTGTCACTTATAATTGAATCTAACTCTGATTGATACACTCAGGATAGTAGTAGTGACATACACAGTTGAATATTAAGACTATACCAAGTGTATAAATCCTGACTTAACCACCCTTTTCCTCTACTTGTCAGAGTCTCTCAATTTTGCCTGAACCTCTGATCCCTGTTGACTTCACTTTCTAGCCTTTCCTATCTAGATATTACTATGAATAATTTCAAGTAATTATATATTAATAAATGAAAATTCCTGGTGTGATTGTCCTATCACATTGAGTTGGCAAAACTCCAAATGTGGACACATATAGTCATTGTGCTAGGTTAAACTGCAGTAAAAATTCATATATGTGAGCCACATATTACTCTATACATGTGCAGACAATTCTCAAAACTTATGCCAGTACTGCCTAGTATTTATCCTATTGTATCTCCAGTTATTTGAATTTCCTTATTTTTGTACAGTCAGTTTCATTAACAATTCCAATTTCTTTGAATTTCAAATTCCACTGTTCCTTATTGTCAGTATTTGACTATAAGCACCTTGAATAAGAATAAGAATAGAGAATAGTGTAAGGATTAAAATAAAATAATAAAATAAAGGATTAAAATAAAATAATAAGAAATAAGAATAAAGGAATCCTTGGGCAAAGGTTATCAATCTGATAGCAGAAATAGCACTATTAAAATGAAATGAAACTGAAATGAAATTATGTACAGGTAAAGAGGAGCCCTTGGGATTTATATAATACTGTAAGTATGATACAATATTTTAAATAAAGCAGTAAAATGTATTATAATAAAGAATATGAACCTATCAAAAGAAAACTGACTGAACTTCAGAATAATTAATATGCAAGCCTCTTTATATCTGAGTTCTATTTATTTATTTTTGCTCTTGTTTTCCTTTGCTGTTGGAGTTGAGTTCCCAAAGACATCAGTGAAGTCAATGCCATGGAGAGTTTTACCTTTTTTCTTCTTTGTATTTTAGGGTTTCAATCTTACATTCAAGTATTTAATAAATGTTGAGATTTTTTGTGCATAATTTGAGATTTTAATGTATATATTTTACATATGGCTACCTACCCAGGAGTCCCAACAACATTTGTCCAAGAAGTTTTACATCTTCCATTACATACACTTGCAACTTGGTCATATTAACTATCCATATAAGAGTTTGCTAATTTATAGATTCTGTATTCTATTCCACTGTTATGCATGTCTAATCTTATTCCAATACCATGCTTTTTTTATTATTATAGTTTAGTAGAATAGTTTTAAGTCTGCGAGTATGATAACACCACTTTTTTCCATTTTGAGATTTGTTTTGTTTTTTTGAGTCATTTATGGTTTTATATATATATATATATAAATTTCAGTAATGTTTGCTCTATTTCTTGAAGAATTTCATGAACTGATAGTGATTGCATTGAATCTGTATACTATAAAGTGACCATATTAAAAATGTTAATTCTTCCAATGTGACATATTTCTATTTCTTTGTTTATTTTATGTCTTATTTTATTATTTATTAATGGTTTTTATTTATCAAATTTATTATTATATATTAAATTTTATTCTTAGATACTTAATTCATTGAAAGTTTGAATATTATTGTTTTCTTTTTAAGAAAAATATCTGTTTATATGTATTTTACATCATTGCTCATTTTGTTTTTTTACAATGTTTGCTTTTTTTTCTTTAGGTGTAGTTCCCATAGAATTTCCACCACCAATTCACCCATGCACTATCACCACTGTCCCTTGTGCTCTTCCTGCCCTCACTTTGATCCCTCTCCCTTGTCCTTCCCTGCAGGATGTCTCTGATTTATAGTTGCCTCTCTAATTTTTTTTTTTTTGCGTTGTATTTTCCACTTTTAATTTTTCCCCTGATCCCTTTTTTGGTTCCCCTATATGCCTCCTATAGTGAAACCATCCAGTATTATTTTTTTCCTCTGACTTGTTTCACTGAGCATAATCCCTTCTAGCTCCATCCATGTTGCTAGGAATGGCATTAGTTTATCTTTTTTGATTGCTGAATAGCACTCCATTGTATATATATATACTACATCTTCTTGATCCAGTCGTCTATTTTTGGTCATTTGGGTTGGTTTGAAATCTTACCTATTATAAATAGTGCTGCAAAAAACATAGGGGTGACTGGCCGAGGACTAGGAGGTCCTCGCACTCGTAGATCAAACATGCGCTTTACTAGCAGTTCTACTACTGGTGGACTTTCTTCTTCTCAGAGTTCATATTCTCCAAGCAATAGGGAAGTCATGGATCCTATAGCTGAGCTTTTATCTCAGTTATCAGGAGTGAGACATTCTGCAGGAGGACAGCTTAATTCTTCTGGCCCTTCCGCTTTTCAGTTACAACTGCAGATGCAGCTGCAATTAGAACGGCAGCATGCCCAGGCAGCACGGCAACAACTGGAGACAGCACGCAACGCAACCCAGCATACTAACACAAGCAGTGTCACCACTACAATCACACAATCCACAGCAACAACCAACACAGCTAACACAGAAAGCAGTCAACAAACTATCCAGAATTCCCAGATTCTTTAAACAAGGTTGAATGATCCTAAAATGTCTGAATCAGAGCGCCAGTCCATGGAAAGTGAGCATGCAGACCACAGCCTGTTTGTCCAAGAGCTCCTTCTGTCCACTTTAGTGCGTGAAGAGAGCTCGTCCTCAGACGAGGATGAACGGGGGGAGATGGCAGATTTTGGTGCTATAGGCTGTGTAGATATTATGCCTTTAAATGTTACTTTATAAAACCTAAATTTAAAAGAGAGTAATAAAGGAAATGAGCCTCCACCACCTCCTCTTTGATGACATCCCAATTCGCAGACAATGTCCTCTGTGCTGTATTTGCCAATGAAAGTGGACAACAGCTATCTTGGGTTTGTTTGGTGATTGTAATTTCAGGTCTGTCATTCTTGTTACATTGTGTACATTCAAAAAGGAAGAGAGAAAATATATATGATAATCATTTCCACTTAACTAATTTTTACTTCTAGCAGGTAAATGTAGGTAGCAGTGTAGGGGTGATCTCTGCTTCCTGTACCTTGACATGCAAAAGGCTCTCGTAATACTCCACATTCAAACTGAAGAGGAAAATTGAAAACTCTAATGAAGCTGCTGTGTGTATTTATGAATATTAATGAATAAAAACTGCTTGGATGGTTTACCTTAAAAAAAAAAAAAACAGCCCTCCCCTGGTGGCACAGTGGTTGAGCGCTGGGCTGCGAGGCTGCCCGTAGCCTCTGCAGCGCAGGTTCGTTCCCTAGCTGCCGGCGAGGGTCCCACAAAAAAAAAAAAAAACCAAAACATAGGGGTGAAAGTATCCTTTTGAATTAATGTTTATGTTTCCTTGGGTAGATCCCCAGGAGTAGACTTGCTGGGTCATATGGTAGCTCCATTTTTAGTATTTTGAGGAACCTCCACACAGCTTTCCATAATGAGTTGACCAGTGTGCATTCCCACCAGCAGTGTAGTACAGTCCCTTTTTCACCACATCCTCTCAAACATTTTTTTGTTGTTGTTTAATATGTGCCATTCTTACTGGTATAATGTGGTATCTCATTGTGGTTTTAATTTGCATTTCCCTAATTATGAGGGATGTTGAGCATTTTTTCATATGCCTGTTGGCCATTTGCATTTCCTCTTTGGAAAAATGTCTTTTAAGTTCTTCTGCCCATTATTTGACTGGATTGTTTCCTTTGTTTTTGTTGAGTCCTGAGAGTTCTTTTTATATTTTTGTGGTCAGTCCCTTATTAGTTGTATGAAGTTCAAAAATGTTCTATCAATCAGTGGGGTGTCTCTTTGTTTTGCTGTGCAGAAGATTTTTGGTTTGATATAGTCTCAGATTTGTTTTTTTTCTTCACCTTCTTTGCTTTGTGTGATGAGTTTTTAAAAATGTTACAGAGATGTATGCCTTGGTAGTGTTTTAACTATATTTTTCTCTATTTTATGTTTTCAGGTCTTATGTTCAGTACTTTTGTGCATTTTGAGTTGATTTCTGTGCCTGATGTGAGGTAGTGGTCTAGTTTCATTCTTTTGTTTGTGGTGGTCTGTCCATTTTTCCCAGCACCATTTATTGAATAAACTGTCCTTGTCCCATTGCACATTCTTTGCTCATTTCTTGAAAATTAGTTGTCCATAAATGTGTGACTTTATTTCTGGGCTATTTGGTTCCATTAGTTTGTATGTCTGTTTTTAATCCAGTATCTTACTATTTTAATTGTTATGGCTTTGCATCATAGTTTGAGGTCAGGGAGTGTGATACCACCATTCTCATTTGTTTTACTCAGGAGGCCTTTGGCTATTTGAGGTTTTATTGTGACGCCATATGAATTTCATCAATATTTATTCTATGTCTTTGAAGAATATTATTGAGATTTTCATTTACCCAATAGCTATGAAGTGGCATGTCATACAGCCTCTATACATTTGAGGTTTTTCCCTCCTTTTTGAGAGTGATCTCTAATTTTATTTCATTTTGATCAGAGAAGATACTGGGCATCATTTTAATCTTCACCAGTTTACTGACACTTGTTTTGTAATCCAATATGTGATCTAATCTTGAACAAGTTCCAAGTGAAATTGAGAATAGGTGCTCAGCTTATTTGAGTTGCTGTGTCCTATAAAATTCCATTAAGTCCATCTGGCCTAATTTTGTTTCATTGAAGGCTATTGTTTTCTTAGTAATTTCCCTCTGATTGATCAGTCCATTGGATAAAAAAAGTTGAAGATCCGTAGTACTATTATGTTGCCAATGACACTTTCAAATTTGTTAATAGTGGACATATATTTGTATGCTCCTTTGAATTGTGCACATACATTGATAAAGACTATGTCTTCCTGACATGTCATTATCTGTAGGTTTGTTGTAAGTGACTTTTGCTGTGTTAATGTGTGTCCCATATATTCCTAGTATTTACAGGATTTTCCTTATAAATGAATGTTAGATCTTATCAAATATTTTCTTGGAATCTAATGCTATGATTATATGATTTTTATCTTGCTTTCTGTTTATGTGATGGATTATGCTGACTGATATTCAGATTTTGAACCACCTTTGTGTCCTTGATATGAATCTTACTTGTCATAATATATGATCTTTTTAATACATTTTTGGATTTGGTTTGCCAAAATTTTATTGAGGATTTTTGAATCTTGTTCATAGAGGAATCCGATTTTAGTTTACTTTTCTTTTTTGGTTTTGATGTTAGAGTAATATTGGTCTCATAAAATGTGTTTGGAAGTGTTCCTAGTTTTTTTCAATTTTTTGATAGACTTTGAAAAGGATATGTATTAGTTTAGTTTTGAAGATTTGTTAGAATTCACCAGTAAATCCATCTGGTACTGGACTTCTGTTTTGGGGAAAGTTTTGATTACTCTTTCAATTTCCTTCTTTGTGATCGGTTTGCTACATATTTCTATTTCCTCCCTATTCAATCTTGGGTGATTGTGTAATTTTAAGGATTTTTTCAATTTATTTTAGGTTATTGTATTTATTAGCATATAAAATTTGATAGTAGTCTCTACCCTCTAAATTTCTACAGCATATGTTGTAACTTTCCCTCTTTTTCTATCCTACTTATTTGAGATTTCACCCTTATTTTATTACTCAGCTTAGCCAGAGTTTATTTTATTTTTTCAAAGAACCACATATTGGTTTTGCTGATAATTTTCACTCTTAATTTATATTTTATGTATTTCTGCTATGATTTTTATTATTTGTTTTCTTCTGATTTGCAAATATACATTAATTATATCTTCAAGGATTTGAATGATATGGAGGTATTGGTATTGATTCTCATCTAACCTCTTTTCAATTTGTTTATTTGATCTATGCAGAAGATAGATGGATGTTGGAGAATTAGCATTAGTTATTATAATCTTAATCACTTGGTAACTCCAATTGCTGCCGCTACAAAAGATGTGGTTTCATTGTTTGAACAAATTAACAGAGGCTCTAGTTTGTAGCTATTGATTTGAAAATATTTTTTTTCTTGAAATGTGTTGGTAAAGAATACTAGAAATAGATTGCTTTAAGTTTTCAAGGACAGCAATGCCCCTTCCTTCCCTCCTTCAGGGGCATATCAACTTACCTAACCTGAGTCAAAATTAATCCTCAGGGAATTTTGTCACCATTTTCTTCCTTGATGCATTTCACTAGTAATGTAATCAATTATATTGACTAAATTATGCTGATTGGATTTATTGAATGCTAAGTGGCAAATTTTCTTCCAATTTATTGGTAAGGTATTAGTTAGTATGGCAGAGGATGTGGAATTTACCAAATGCATTGCACCTTCTACCTCAACAAGATTTATATGATTCTAGTGGTGTAAGGCATATCAAGATATGCCCTCTAAGGTAAAGGATAAATTGTTGCATTTGGACTCTTTCACAACCAAAAAATAATGACAATGCCTAGTGTCCCTCTTTGCATGATAGTGGTAGCATATTCCCATTTTTATGTGTGCTAAAGTATCCAGTTATCAAGTGACTAGAAAAAAATGCTAGTTTGAGTGAGACCAAAAAAAAAGAAATTGCTGCATCAAGACTAGGTTGCCAGAAACAGAATGATGTTGAGACTTTGTCAGATCCCTATTGGCGAAGCACAGTATGTACTTTAAGATGTTAGAGCAAATCTTTGCTTCTTGTGCTTCTTCTCTCCTTTTTAGCAATTCGTAGTTTTATTATTAGGCTTTATTAGAGACTAAATACTTAACCATAGACCATAACATTGACATGTGTTAACTTTGAACTGGGTGTTATCTGAACCACAATGACATGCAGTTGGATATAAACAGAAGCACTCTATCATATATATATATATATATATATATATATATATATATATGGCATTAAATTCAGAAGGCCCTGATGGAAAAGGTAAATTATATGAATAAATTACCCAATGCTCGTTGTCCACACTCTTACTACACTCTCCTCTTCACACACACAGTCTTTGCCTATGAAATCATAGGGAATTCTCTAAAGTTAGTTGATAGACTAAGATAAATAGATAAATCTCAGGTCATGTTTAAAGATATTTCTGTGAGACATGTAGGCACCACCTAAAATCTGGACACTAGCAACAGTACAGAACCATTCTGGGACATCCTAAAGGACAGTAGTGAAGGGAAATCCTCCCAATGGGTAGAAATTAGAGCAGTACAACAGCTGTTCATTTCACATGAACAAATAGTACAAAAAGCCAATCATGAGTTTATATAATAATGTATGGGGCTGTGGCAAATGTTTCTGATAACAGGGCAGCATGGGGCACTAATTCTAGCCAAGGACACTGCCCAAATATTTTATCAGTCACTGTCTGAGTTCTTCACCGATGAATAATAATTGCTAAACTATGCAGGTTCAGAAAACAACAATAATGGGGTTTATTTAACAAACCAGAGAAAAACAAAGAGTTACCGAGGCCAAAAATGGCTGTTTTCCACACCCAAAGCAGTGTCCAGTATTTTTAAATACTAAACACAAACAATCCCAAGATGGCATCTTCTTGCCACTGAGGACCTGGAGCATGCGGCAGCCAGGCTATAGGCAGGGATCCAACTCATGAAGACAGCAGAATACACAACAGGAGTTGCTCACGGAGCTGCTGAGATGCCGCACCACAGCACCAGACAAGAGATACTCAAAGCAGCTGCAGCAGCTGAACCCTCTGACACAAAGCCACACTCACACAGCTCAGTGAAGTGCCAGCTCTAGGTCTTAGACTTCCCTGTCAGGCTGTAACAGCAGTAAAACAGAACAGGTTCAGTTGCTCTGCTATTTGAAAACCTCTGAACATTTCTGCTCTCAGGTTGTCTGCTGGAGGCCTCCCAACATTTAGAGGCCCACAACAGCCTTCTGGAAGATCAACATGATGGGGGCAGAAATTGCTGACCCCAAAATAACTGAAGATCTGAAAACGCTGAAATCCAAAAACTGAATCCTGAACTCAGAATTCCTAAACACTGAATCCTCCAATGCTCAATTCCAAACACTGAGTCCTGGGGGCTGCTTCTGGAGTCCCTTGTATTTCTTATCAGAGTCTCCACCCACACCAATACTTTGCATTTTCCCTGGAGCTATCTATCCTCACCAGCACTCCCCTGGGTGGAGGCAGGGGAAGGGGGTTGGGGGAGTAGGGGGGTAGGGGGCTGGGGGGTAGAGTGGGGGGTGAGGTTAGAGTAGGGGGATGTTGCAAAACCTGTAACACTCTTTGGCTTCTGCTATCAGTTACAGTTTGGCTACCTCCTCAGTGACATAGAATATTATATGAAAATAGATGACAAGGAAATTTGGGTAAGGAGGATGTATATAAATCTTTTTTTTTTAACTTATTTATACAAGAACTGGGGTACAGGCCAGATGTGCAGGAGGGTGAGAGGATTCACCAGAGACAGAGTGGGGAACAGAAAAGGCAGACTGACTGAAATACACTGCTGAGGGGAGCAGCGGGCCAGACAGGAGAGGTCTGCTCGCCATGTGGGTTGCTCCGAGGCCGGTGGGGATTGAAACGGCACTGCAGAGGCTGTGGACAGCTTCACAGCACCATGCTCAATTGCCTGCGCCGCCAGGGAGGCCTATAAATCTTATAAACAATAAGAAAGTAGATTTGAATAAGTGGAATGGAATAAACTATGTATTAAAGAAAAACAGTATACTGCTTGAAAGAAGTCATGTACAAGAGGTCACATATAATAGTAAAATGCCATTGTCACGAAATATCTAGAACAGATCTTTCTATAGAGACAGAAAATAAACTATTGGCAGAAGATTTATCTTTGTATATAGGGTTGCTAGAACTGCTTCTCGATTTGTCAGGTACAAATAACTCTTCTTGACCATAAGAGGAAGACATATGAACTATGGATAACTAATACTGCTTTTGAATAGCAATATTTTCCAAAAGAAGATAATAAGCAACTTGATGCCAAATCAATAATTTTCATAAATAGAATCAAAATAAAATATAGAAGTACATAATTAATTGAGAGCACTGAAATAAAAAAAAAGAGTTGGTTTGAATCAGTGCCAAAAATAATTTTCAAAATATTTCCAGTGAGCCTAGGCAAGTAGATATTTAAATTCTGCTTACCATTTTACAGATTTTATTTTTATTTTTTAGTAAAGTATTTTTATGACCAGAAATGTCAGTTATTTTAATAAGAATTAGTTTAGAGTCCAATTAGACAATATTATATTACTTGATGCATTTTTATGTTGCTATTCTGATAGAATTCTCCTAATTATTTACTAAAGGAATAATTGATATAAAATTGGTTGTTTTACAACCATTACCAGGTTAGGTAGGTTCACTGCAAGTTCTCGCAGATAAAAGGAGAATTTGAAGACTTTGTTGAATTTTGTAGTCCTTTAATGCTGAGACAGGGACTGTACACAAAGGCAGACAGCAAGAGAGACTCCAACACTGAGAGAAGCAGAACAGCAGCTCCACTGCCCAGCCCCTTTACAGTGTCAAGTACCTACAGCCACAGAATTGATTCATTGTTGAAAACATAAGGCCTGTCTATTGTTTGCTAGATGTCAAAATGGTAGAAAACATAGCATATCAAGGTATGGGCTGTGTGTTGTGTGGAAGGCTAAAACTACTCTGATTTACCCATTTCCATTACACTGTTCTTTGTAATTAATAAATCATCTATGTATGCATATGACATATGCAATAAAAAATAATATATGTCCTTTGAATAATGGAAGCAAACTGATACTGGATGTTTGTTTATATTAATAATTTGTTTGTCCTTTTGAAAGGACAGTACCAAAGATGCTTCACTATCTCGGAAAATGAAAAGAAGGGAGACATGTAGTAGAACTTGTCTGTGACAAAAATCACAGTAAAAATAACTTAAAAAGAAAGGAAAGGGGTCTAACATTAGTATTTTCACCAAAGTAACATGTGAGGTTTACATTATACACCATGGACAATGTGAAAGATAATTAGATGAGAAATCTCCAGCACTCCACTATTGATATTTTCTATGCTTATATTTTAAATGAATGTGTTGTGTTTGCCTACTAGTATCCTTTCATTTTTCTCAAAAGAAACCCCACAGTTTGTTAGAAAAAAACATATCTCCACTATTTTCAGGGCATGGATTTTTAGTGAAGTTCCAAATCTAGGACCATGGGTAAAATAGTTGATTAAGGTCTACCCAGTTCATAATATCATTTTTTCTCAGCTACAATAATAGTTTCTTTAATAAGTATATTACCCAAGTTTATTCATTCTGAGTGAGTGCCTAGACTTATGAGAGAACAAACTGGATAGAAACCTTTGTATCTTTTATTAGATTAAATCTGTTAAGGAGAGGTTACAGCACGGAGGGCAATGCACAAGGAAAAATAATAGCCATCATTCTCAGAACTCAGGAGACATTTGCCACTTACACAGAGATGGTATCTATTATAGTAAGAAGATATCTGATTTTCTTGTGAGAGGGCATGTGGGTGAAGTCGACTTGCCAGTCTTGTCCCCAAAGGTGTCCCCTCATTTGGTGACCTACAAAAGAAGGACATATTCCCCTGTGGAGATACCTTGGAGCATGTTTGACAGTGGGAGCAGGTCTCCCAGGCGGCCTTAGCCAGTGAAGGTGAAAAAACAAAGGCTTAAGAAAATGAATTAGTGAGCACGTTCCAATGTGTAGTCTCTCAGGTACATTTTGGATAATGTCAGAAGCTTGCTGCTCAGGGAGAGCCAATGTGTTGTTAAGTGTGATCCTACCTTGTTCTCCTTTGGTGCCACCCTTAGAAAGAAGATTTGTCCCTTTATTAGACTTATAAAGGGGTGAAATTGAGGGCAAAGAGAGAAATAGTACAGGTGCAACAGAAGGCTGACCAGGGTTTGTCAGAGCCCTGGCCATTTCATCTGCTTTGTTGTTTCCTCATGTCACCTCTGAAGAGTCTGATTGGTGTCCCTTACAGTGAACTATGGCCACCTCAGACAGCAGCTGAAGCACCTTTAGTAATTTGAGAATAAGTTTAGTGTTAATAATAGCAGATCCTTTGGTGGAGAGAAAGACACATTCAACTGGTCCCTGGACTGGCCCGGTGGGTTGGACCAGAACCCCTAGGGCAACGTCCTGTCACTCATCTGTAAATTCCAAATTGCCACATGACTGTGAACTATTGGAAAAGCATATATTTTTTTAAGATTTACTTATTTATTTATACAAGCACTGGGTACAGTAAGAAGCGCGGGAGGGTGAGAGGATTCACCAGAGCCAGAGCGGGGAGCAGAGCAGGCAGAAGGACCAAAGTACACAGCTGAGGGGAGCAGCGGGTGGCAGGAGAGGTCTGCGCACCATGTGGGACCCTCCTCCAGTGGCCAGAGAGCAGCCAGGGATGGAACGGGCGCCGCAGAGGCGGCGGGCAGCTTTGCAACCCAGCGCTCAACTGCTACGCCACTGGGGAGGCCCTGGAAAAGCATATTTTGAATCAGTGTATATGGTGACCTTTTTCCTTGTGGGAGAGTAAGTGCTCGGGTGAGAGCAATAAGCTCAGCTTTTTGTGACATGGCCCATTCAGGGAGTAGGCCTGCCTTGATGACCTGGTGTTCAGTCACCACTGCATAGGCAGCCCTGTGCTTTCCCTGTGGATCCATACAGGAGCTGCCATCTACACACAGGATCATATTTGGATGTGGAAGGGGAGTTCCAGGTGAGGTGACCACAATTCCTCCAGTATCTTAACACATGAGTGCGAAGACAGGGGAGAGTTAGGTTTTGGCGAAAGAGTGTCTGGGTTTAGAATGGGGGATTGGGATAGGGTGAAAAAAGGGTTTTCAAAAAAGAGAGAGTGTGGAAATCTAACACATGAGAGGGTATTAGGAGGGAGAGAGCCCGGTGGGTGAGTAGGTCCTGGAGCTGATGTGGAGAACTAACATTTACAGATTGGCCCAGAGTGGGTTTTAGGGCCTGTATAGCGAGGAGAGCAGCCACTGCAAGTGCATGCAGGCAGGGTTGCATTCCTTTTACAGTGGAATCCATTTGTTTAGAGAGATAAGCAACTGGTCCCTGGACTGGCCCGGTGGGTTGGACCAGAACCCCTAGGGCAAGGTCCTGTCACTCATCTGTAAATAGCAGAAATGGCTTTTCTGGATCTGGGAGAGCTAAGGCAGGAGCCTGAAGTAGTGCTATCTGTAGGAGGAGGAAGGCTCTACGTACTTCAGCTGGCACCTGAAGGGTTCCCTCAGGGGTAGCTTTTGCAGCCTCATGCAGTGGTTTGGCCAAGAAGGAGAAATTAGGGACCCAGTGATGAAAGAATCCCACCATACCCAGAAAGGACAGAGTTTGTTCAGCATTTTCAGGGACCAGGAGGGAGTGAGTGGCCTCCTTACGGTCTACGGTGAGTTGTTTGGTAAAGGACCCTAAGGCCTAGGTAGGTAACAGTAGAGGAGGAGAGCTGTGCCTTTGAGGGTGAGGCCCGGTATCCCTTAGTACCCAAGAAGTTTCAGAGTTGTGTGGTGTGGGAAATTGACTGTTCCAGTGACAGGCTACATAGGAGGAGATCATCTACATACTGTAGATGAGTGCTGGGTCTGAGATTACAGGCTTCTAGGTCTGCGGCATGTGCTTGTCCAAAGAAGTGAGGGCTGTCTCTAAACCCTTGTGGTAGGACCATACAGATAAGCTGTTTAGATGTTTTTCTGTCAGGGTCCTCCCATGTGAAAGCAAAAAGATGGTAACATTTTGGGTCAAGTGGAATAGTGAAGAACATGTCTTTTAAGTCTAAGACTGAGAAATGAGTAGTTGAGGGAGGAATGTGTGAGAGAAGCATATATGAATTAGGAACAACACAATGTATGGAAACTACTGCATAATTGATAAGACACAGATCCTGAACCAGCCGGTATGAGCTGTCAGGCTTTTTTACAAGTCGGATAGGAGTGTTGCAGGGTGAATTAGTAGGAACCAGAAGCCCTGTGTCCAGGAGTTGCTGGATGATGGCTTTGAGAACCCGCTGGTAGTTTAGGGAGATAGAGAACTGAGGACAGGCTGGGAAAGAAGGGGGGTCTTTAAGGGAGATCAGGAGAGGTTAGTGGTGAGTGGCCACTACCAGGGTAGAGGTATCCCAGACACAGGGTCGACAGTTGAAGGAGATAGTGGATAGTCCTGAGAAGGGTCTGGAGATGTTTGGAGCTATGGGAAGATGAGGGTGGCACTAGGGTCATAGAACCATGAAAGAGTAGCCCCAAGTTTGGTCAGGAGGTTGCAAACCAGGAGTGGTGTGGGGCAATAAGGCATGACTAAGAAAGAGTGAACTAAGGGCTTGTTGTCTATCTGACAAGGGATAGGGCCAGTAGCCCGAGGCTGAGAGGGTTGGCTGTCAACTCCCATAACAGAGGTCTGAGAAGGATTAGTCTGACTTGGGTAGAAGGGGAGGACAGAGAAGGTGGCCCCTGTGTTGGCCAAAAAGGAGATGGACTTACCTGCTACCTTGACCATTACCCTGGGCTCCTTGAATTTTAGTGGGGTTGATGAGTCCGGGCATCTTCAGTCCTCAGCTGCTAAACCCAAAACTGCCAGTGGCAAGGTTGCATGGGCCAGTAGGAATGGCCCACCACAGCCAGGCGTGGAGGGACCGTTACTTTTCCAGTGACCCTGGATGCTGCAGATGGGACACGGTCCTGGCAGAGGGTGGGGTTTGGGGCCATGCTTGGACCAGTGGCCCTCCTGACCACACTTGAAGGAAGCTCCCGTTGGCTGTGGGCCCATTGTTGTCCTCTGTTGGGCAGCAGGTGCTGCGGTCTTTGGAGGAGCAGGCTATGATGGCATCAAGGCAGCTGTTAGGGCCTGAGCTTGAAGCTCAGCCTTCTGGTGACTACAGGTCTCTCTATCCTGTCCTGTTCCTCCTGGTTGTTGAAAACCATAAAGGCCCTCAGATAGGGTCTGAGGGACACCCTCAGCATTTTTTTTTTAGATTTATTTATTTATTTTTTTATTTATGCAAGAACTTGGGTACAGGCCAGATGTGTGGGAGGGTAAGTGGATTCACCAGAGACAGAGCAGGTTGCAGAACAGGCAGACTGACAATATACACCACTGAGGGGAGCAGTAGGCATGACAGGAGAGGTCTGCTTGCCATGTGGGTTGCTCCGAGGATGGCAGGGATCGAACCAGCACTGCAGAGGCTGTGGACAGATTCACAGCACTGCATTCAACTGCCTGTGCCACCAGAGAGGCCCTTATCCTCAGCTTTTTAAAGCTCTTTTCTGATGTCAGAGGCTTATTGGGATATGAAATGGGCAGCCAGGACTGTGGCACTTCCAGGTGAATCAGCATCTAGTCTAGTGTACCACTGGAGGTCCTTGATGAGGAGGTAAGAAAGGATGCTGAGTTTTTGGAGGCAGACTGGGTGATTTCCCTAAGCTTATCAAAGTTTACAGCCTTGTGAGCCGCAGCTTGAAGACCAGCCAGGAGGCAGGTGATAAAGCTGTTGTGGAGTGCTTTACCTCATCGCCCCGCTTCTGTGTCAGTCTGATAGTCCCACCCCAGCTCTTGGAGGGCAATAGCTTCTGTACCTGGGGCATGGCCACATCTGTACCTGATCTGCATGGTCTTGAGCAGACCAATAAACATGGTCTGGTAGAGGTCATGGAATTAGAAAGGATAACATGTAGATCATGCCATGTGAGGTCACAGGCTTGGGTAAGATAATGAAACTCTTAGTGTAAGCGGTGGGATCGTTAGTGAAAGAACCAAGTTACTTTTCAATTTGGGAGAAATCAGAGAGAAAGGAATGTGGACTCTACTCCTTCAGCCCCTGCCACTTCCCTAAGGGAACAGAGAAAAGGATGACTGTGAGAGTGGGTGTGGTGACTAGGAGGTGAAAAGTGGGGGCTGGATTGGGTGAGGACTGGGGATGGAGGGCGATCAGGAGCAGGTCCCGGGTATGGTGGGGGTCCCTGGGGAGCTGAAGGTGGTGGAGACAGAGGATCTAGAGGATGAGAAAACACAGAAGAAGGGCCCAGAGAGGGTGTGTTTTTTTTTGTTTGTTTGTTTGTTTTGTTTTTTTTTTGTGAGTCTTGGCTGGAATCACAGGAAGGCAAAGAGTGAGAGGAGTTTCGAGCAAGGAGGACTTGGAAAGTATGGCATGTTTTTAAGAGGGAGGGTTGGGAGCACAAGAGAAAAAAAGCCTGGACACAGGGTATCTCTGACCATTTTCCATTGCGGTGACAGAAATTGTTTAGGTCTATAAGGACTGTGAAATCGAAAGGGCTGCATTCCAGTCAGTGAGAGCCATTATCTAATTGGTATTGAGGCCTTGCAGTGTTGCAATAAAAAATGAGATTCTTAGGCATATATCTGGCCATAGTCCCAGTGGATAGAGGTTTGAGATGAGGCATCCCAGGGGAGTAGCCGGATTAGGCTTAGGATTGGTAGACCCCATGGCTAACCCTGCTACTTTTCCCAACTAACAGGGGGCACATTGTCAGGAATGCAGCATCTCACAAGCCTGACCTGGCCTACAAGGGACACAGACCAGGATCACAGCATCCCACGATTTGGTTCTGATCTACCGGACAGGAGACAGACATGAGGGGGATGTCTCCACCTCTCACCCATTGTCTTAAACCAGACACCTAGTCTGGATGGGCACCCCTAATCCAGGTCTAGGTGTAAACAGGGGGGTGGCTGACATGGGCCCAAGGTTTACAGGACAGCGGACCAAACAGGGACTTAGGAGAGGAGCTGGATAGCCAGAGGCGAGGGCCTCCTAGGAAGGAGGGGTCAGGATGACTCACTCCAGCAATTGAGGTCAGTGGTGGATGTGAAGCATATGCAATGAAGAGAAGAGGTCCCAGGGACAGGAAGGCAGCCCTAGCATCAGGGGTCATAGCCTTCCTGGGTTTCGGCACCAAGATGAAAGGATTAGCACGATGGAAAAAGAAGAAAACAGACCAAGTTTCTGTCCAGCAGAAACTTTATTTTGTGCTCCCAGGGCGAGGTTCACCGACCTCCTATGGAGGTCAGGGAAGTCATGCCCGTTGGGGTATAAGGGTAAGCTTTTATAGGGCGGGATCTGGCCTTGGCAGAAAGTAGAGAATGTGGATGGCAGGAGGGGAAGAATGTGGATCTGAAGTTGTTTTTTCAAAACTGGTCATTTTCCCAGCATTGTTTATCAGATCCAGTTAAACTGGCTCTAGCCAGTGGTCTCCAAGATATGGGGCAACAGCAGTTTCGAGTTCCCCTTCTCTGCCCCCTCCTATCCTGGCCTTGACCTTACAGAGAAATTCATGAATGTGTCCTACCAGTTTTACTGCCCTGGAATCCCAATGGCATGCTGAGACCAGCAAGAAGCCAAGAGTCAATCCAAGAGCCAATAGACCCCCAAGGCCCACATGTCTGGTTTTATACCAAACCTGGCTGCTTAACTCCACCTTCAGGTCCTGGAAATCCTCCCTTTCATGATGATGACATTATGGGATTTGTAGTTACCAGTGTCTTGATCTCTTTGGTCTAGAGTCAGAGTAGAGTCCACAAAACCTGTGTCTGTGGCATTCATTCAGGGCATCCTTTCTCCCCAACAACACAACTGCAGTTTTACTCCATAGGCTCAGAAAAAAATCTCAAACTTCAAAAAAATTGTGGAGTGTTAGCAGTAATCACAGGTTCTGGTTTTCATCCTGCAAAGCTTAGACTTTGGAAATAGGAAGAAAATGTTCTGTGAATTACAGAAGTGTCACATGACATTACATAACACTTCAGGACTTTAATGTTTAAGTCTCCCATTAAAAGTCAATCCCAGGGTGTCCTGTACAGCAGCTCTTAAGAGTAAAATTAACAGTTAACTTTAAGCAAAAGGAAGCCCTCTTTGTTAGCTACCATTTGTAATCTTTGAGTTTTCTGAAAAGATCTCAAAAGAGCAAAATCAAAATATCAATTAACTTTTAATTCAAAGGAATCGTTTTCTTACTTCTGTTAGATCTTTCTTAGTAGGAAGCAGAATCTCAGGATTTTGTCTTACATCAGTAAGTAAATCCAGAAATTATTTATTTTATTTATTTTTAAATATTTATTTATTTATTTATTTATTTATTTATTTATACAAACACTAGGTACAGTCAGAAGCGTGGGAGGGTGAGAGAATTCAACAGAACCAGAGCAGGAACAGAACAGACAAACCGATGAAATACACTGCTGAGGGGAGCAGCGGGTGCGGCAGGAGAGGTCTGCGTGCCATGTGGGACCCTCGCCAGTGACCAGGGATCTAAACTGGTGCTGCAGAGGCTGCAGGTAGCTTTGCAGCCAGTGCTCAAATGCTGCACCACCAGGGGAGACCCTAAATCCAGAATTTAAATGGCAAATTTGTCCAAAACAAATTGTGTAGACAAAATTCACAGCAACAAATCCTTTTAAACTCAAATAAAATCTCTAATTTTTCTTATCCAGACCTTGTAAAAGCCCGTGTAATTTTTAAGAATCCATTAAGGGTATCAGTAATTATCAGTCACTGCTCAAGGATTCTTACTCTTTTTTTTTTTCCCTTAGCACCCACACATATATTTGCTAATGTAAATTAATATTGCTCTATTGTTGACTTGCAAACCCCCCCAAGCAGAGATCAGAAAATAGTCAAAATCAAAAACCAAAGTCATAGTGAGTCCCAGGGCAAGTTAGGGTTAATTAGGCAGCTGCAGGGACAGTGCATGCAGGGACTTCAGGAGAGTTTAAGAGACCTTGGACAGGGGAGGTAAAAAGAGAAACTTTATAAGAGCTGAGAAAATGGGCACATCTACCTGGAGTGACACAGCCAGTAGGAGAAAGAGTCAATCACAAAATAAGATGATGAGATTTTAGAATAGAAAAAAAAAAAAAAAGAGTTTAAATATTCTCTAAACTCAGGCCCATAAGGGTGTTTTTTGCTCCTCCTTGGCATCACTTCCCTGGAGATTTTGCTTTTGTTTGTTTTCCTCTAAATAAACTTTTTTTCTTTTTCACATTCTTAAATAAATTTTGCTTCTCTCTGCTTACTTATCTTAAGTCTATGAATTCCTTTTCATTACCTTTAGAGATGTTAATGAGATCTGTAAGACAGCAGAGGTCTTGTAGTGGCAGGATAGGATGGGCACAGTGCAGGTTTTCTAGGATTTGGCAGACAGGGTAAAGGAGGAGTCCTGGAGCCCTCCATGGCTTTCACAGGCTTTTATTGAGCTTTACATGCATTATAGCAACCCGTACATGGCAGGCAGGGGTACCAGCAGGCCTCCTGGAGCTGCGGTAAGTCTTCACACTGGGCTTCTCTCTCTCTCTTCTGGCTTAGTTTTTCCCCTTTCTCTCTTCTGCCTCTCCTGCTGCTTCATCCTCTCCTGGTGACTATCTCAATACTCTGCCCATGGCCCACAGGAGTAAATAAGACAGCTTGCAACAATGTAACAACTGCAGGTGCCCCATCAGGCAGGGCAATCCTAATGGTGGAAGGGCAGAAAAACCTGAAAAAACATTTATCCTACAGGTCTCAAACAAAAGTCCAAGTCCCAGCAACATAAATTATTTACTGAAAGATGACAGAAGCAAAAATCTCAGTAGGAGACCAAAAGAACAAACACTTGGATTTCTGAGATGCCCTCCAAGTGGCCTCAGATGCCATCTTTTGATCTGGCTGCATAGTCCAACCTAGGCTATGCTTTGAGTAAAACTGCTACATGGAACAATTTTCAAAAAATCAAACCTATCAGCAAGTAACTGCAAACAAATTGTACATATACATACAGATTTTCTATGAGGCCCAAGCCATTTTTTCAACAGTAAATCTACACATATTTGAAACAAAAACACTAGAAAAAACCAAAAACCATATTTGTAATGATGTTAGCCAGTGACATGAGGAAGCCACCTTTCCCCATTGTGATACCGCAATTTCAGGTTTTCAGGCCTGGTCTTCCAGCCAGGAACAGATCTCTGGCTGCAGTGGCAGTGCTGAGTCCTGGCCACTAGACCACCACAGGTTGGTGCCTCATGAAGCCACAGCAGGAATTTTGCTGTTGATCAGGCAAGTGGCAAGAAGAAGCAGATTTGTTTAGAGAAAAAGTTTATTAAGGAGAAAAGGAACAGAAATTGGGACTCCCAGGATGGTGGAACTAGGCCAGGGAGGGGCAAGGAAGCCCAAGTGGAGTCATGCCTCAGGGAATATAGACCTTTTTTCCCTAATTATTCTAAAGCTCCACCAGTCTCTTTGTGATTGGTTAGCTCTCAGTGGTCTCACTTATGGCCTGAATGTCTCTGCCCAGAACAAAGTTTCTGTGTCCCAGTCCTTATCTTAGCATACTTTTCTTTATCATCCTTGTTCTGGAATTTCCTGTTGCTCCTAGTCCTGGGGAGTTTGATTATCTTCTTTGAAATTTGTTGCCTTTATCTCAGGAGACTTCCTTAACTCTCCTGAAGTCAGGGGCACAATGCCCCTGAAGTGCCTAATTATCCCTAACTTGCCCTAGGACTCAGTAGGGGTGACTAACCATGAATGGCTGCATTCTGCCAGAATCACCAGATCTGTTACAGGACAGGGAGATGGGTACCCCAGAATCCTAAAGCTGCCTGTTCTAAACAGGTTTTGCTATCCACTGCATCAAGACAAAACATATAAGGCCTTTTGTGATGTGGAATTCTAAGTAGTTGCATATTTGAGCCTCTGTCCAGGAGAAGTTATAACCCGATTTTTAATTTTTTTTAATTTATTTTTTTTATCATATGTATTTTACATCAGTCTTCCTTTTGTACAATGCATGCTTTCTCCTTTCAGGTGTAGTCTTTGCAAAATTCCCATCACCAGTTCATCCATGCACCATCACCATAGTCCCTTGTGTAAGAACACATTCCCTCCCCTGCAGTGTATCTCTGATTAATAGTTCCCTGTTATTTTTTTTTTATTAATTGCCATTATTTTTCCCCTGGTCTCTTATTTGGTTCCCCTAATTCCTCCTACAAGTGAAATCATCTAATATTTTTCATTTTCCCTTCCAGCTTATTTCACTGAGCGTGTAATCCCTTCCAGCTCCATCCATGGTGCTGCGAATGGCATGAGCTGATCCTTTTTAATTGCTGAATAATATCCCATTGTATATATATATATATATATATATATATATATATATATATATATATATATATACCACATCTACCTTATCCAGTCACCTATTTTGGGGAGTTTAGGTTGTTTCCATATCTTACCTATTGTAAACAGTGCTGTAATAAACATAAGGGTGCAGGTGTCCTTTTCAATTAATGTTTTTGTGTCCTTTGGGTAGATTACTAGAAGTGGAATTGCTGGGGCTTCTTACAGAAGCTCTATTTTTAGTAGTTTGAGGAACCTCCATATAGCTTTTAATAGTGGTTGTACCAATTTGCATTCCCACCAGCAGCATAAAAGATTTCCTTTTCTTCCACAGCCTTGCCAACAAATAGCCTGGTTTTCAAAAGAGTTACAGGACTCTAAATATACCAGCAGGCCAGTTGGGTTTCACTAGCTAAGCAGATATCATCAACGTACTGCAGGAGCATGTACCAGAGCTCATTACCAGAAAAGTGGTGAGATTCACAGCAAAAGCCTCCTGGAACAAAGTATGAGAGCAACTGAGTCTTTCAGCAAATCCATGTTTTTTTCTATCAAATGCAAAAAGAGGTTGACTGAAGGGTGTGATGCTGAGACAAAAGAAATTGACTTTAGGAAGTCTATGAGAGCCTGCTTATCCAAATAGGCCAGAGTATGATGTTAATACAGGGGACCTCAGATATATCTGAGGGGAAGCTGTAGGGATTGAGCAGGTGCCTTGGCCAATTGGATGGTGGAGGGTTTTCAGACACTGGCAAGCATGGGGCTGATGAACCCGGAGAGTTGGCAGGGATAATAAGGAAGCAGCAACTCATCCTTGGAGGGGGGGCAGGGAGGTTGACCTGATGGATGGGTGGTGGTGGCAACTGAGGACTGCAGTTGCCTTGCACAGTGAGGTCATGCAGTCAAGGACTGTAGGTTTACTCTGATTCCCTCCCATTGTGTTTGGTGTCATGACAAGGGAAGGGGAACACACAAAGGCACTTGTCTGGCTGTGTCTCTCTCTGACTTTTGGTGCATCTTAATTTTGGTGAGCCTGCACAAGTGGGCCACATGTTCAAGAGCCACTTCCACGAGTGGGCCAGTCACTGTTAAGCTGTGTGATGATGCCACAGAATTGCAGTTTTAAGCCCACTCAGTCTCTGTAGCCACAGTCTGCCCCTCCCGAGTTAGCTCGGGGTGCAACAGTGGTGGTTGGTAGACCCCCACCCTAGGAAGGAAAACCCCTCAAAAGAAGACAGCAGGTGCCACCTCATTCTTTTCAGGGAGAGTTGCTGACCACCACCCCACTCCAGGCTGGTGGTACAATGGGCCAGCAGAGCCGGTTTTCTGGTCAGGGAACCAAAAATGTGATGGCAGAATTCCGTTAGGAAACCAAGCATCACTCAGAGAGGAGAAGGAAAGTTCTTTATAAATGCCGGCAGGCCAGAGGAGATTATTCTTCAAAGTCTGAGCCCAAAGCAGTCAGGGTATTTATTGCCTAAAGTGGGGTACATTATCACTTTAAAGACAGCTGGGATACAGAAGCAGGAGACTTTTATGTGGTTATCTGCAGTGCATATCATTTGTTCCCTGTAACTTTCAGTCTATAGTGAGGCTTTGTTTCATCATAACTTTAGACATTTTCACTTCAATAGTTCTCCCATCCCCAAAGCACCCATAGTCTTCCGCCATAGCGCACTGTGCTCCCCCACCGTATTCTAAACCCTCCCCTTCTCCCTTCTTTTCCTCTCCTCTCTTGGATGCCATAGATCTTTTGACAGTTTTCAAGGATTTGTTTTAATTTTTGTCTTTTTATGACCCTTTGCTTGTTTTCTTTATATTCCACATATAAGTGAAAACATTTGGTAATTATCTATATCCTTCTGGCTTATTTTGCTTAGCACAATCCCCTCAAAGTTTCATCCATGTTCCTGCAAATGACATGTGTGTGTTTTTGATAGCTGAGTTGTATTCTATCATATGTGTATATGCGGGGGGCCTTGCTGCTCCAGCAAGGTAAAACACTGGCAAGCAGTGAAGAAAAAGGGCCTCAACCGTGGGGCCGAAGATCCCAAAGAGCCTCACACCATGCGGCTGAAGATTCCTTGTGCCTCACACCGTGGGGCTGAAGATTAATCCATAACCTATAAGCATCCCTTTGTTTTTTGTTCTTGGTCATATAAGAAAAAACTTCTCGGAAAGTACATTGGGCAATAAATTATATGTATAGAATACTGTAAGTAAATGGCACAAAGAAATACCTGCTTAAATATTAAACACTGTAAATTTGGCCTGCCTGACAATGGGAAAGAGTTTGTTATACATGAACATGCCTGACAAGCAACCCAGGAAAACGATTTTAGTAAGTCCTTCTTTTGCTTTTTTTAGAAGTTTCTTAGGAATGTTTTTAAATGAAGTTAGCTATATTAAGAAGTTTCTTGGTAGAAAACCCTGCTAACTGATAACCAGAAAGCAGCTGGTCTCTGGCTAAAGGCCATTTGAGTAGAAGAGTCTTTTGATGCTTAGGCTTTAGCTGATAGAAGTGTACTGGCGGCTATCCACTGTCTTAGGTAATTGCCTACACAGAAATAGTAAGTTTTAGTGTAAGGTTTAGTTTTTATCTATTAACCTTGAAGGTTGCCTTCTTGCTGACAGCACGTAGCAGCCAAATGTCTATGGGAGAAAAAATACACTGATTGCTTTTTTTTGCTCTGCTTCTATGCATATGATGATGTCATCTTACTGCTTGCCTTAGTGTATAAATAAAGACTTACCGAGACGCTCCGAGAGAGATACTAACACAAGACATTGTGTGTGCCTGGTTCATTCCTCAATTGCGCTGACGCCGTCCCATCCTTCAAGAACCCCTGACACCCAATTTGTGAGGCTGGTCTTAGGCATGTATATATGTGTATATGTATATATATATATATATATATATATACACACATATGTGTGTGTGTGTGTGTGTGTGTGTGTATCGCATCTTGTTCCAATCATATGTTTTGGAGCATCTAGGTACTTTCCATATTGTGACTTTTGTAAATAGTGCTGCAATAAGCAGAAGTGAATGTTTACTTTCAAGTTAGTGTTGTGTTCTTTGGTTAGATAAAAAGGCATAGGATTTCTGGATTATATGGTAAATCTGCATGTATTTCCTGTTCAGGAAACTGCACACTGCTTTTCACAGGAGCTAGAGCAGTATACAGTCTCAGCAATAGTGTAAGAAGGTTTGTGGTGTTTTTTTTTTTTTTCCTCCTCACCATTGCTAGCACTTTCCTTCCTTCCTTCCTTCCTTCCTTCCTTCCTTCCTTCCTTCCTTCCTTCCTTCCTTCCTTCCTTCCTTCCCTTCCCTTCCTCCCTCCCTCCTCCCTCCTCCCTCCCTCCCTCCCTCCTTCCTTCCTTCCTTCCTTCCTTTCCTTCCCTTCCCCCCCCTCCCTCCCTCCCTCCTCCTTCCCTTCCTCCCTCCCTCCCTCCCTCCCTCCCTCCCTCCCTCCTTCCCTCCTTCCTTCCTTCCTTCCTTCCTTCCTTCCTTCCTTCCTTCCTTCCTTCCTTCCTTCCTTCCTTCCTTCCTTCCTTCCTTCTCTCTCTCTCTGTCTCTCTTTCTTTCTTTTTTTTTTTATTTTTGAATATGGGTCATTCACAAATGTGAGGTGAAGTGGTATCTGATGTGTTTTGATTTGCAGTTCCCTGATGATGTGATAATGAACATTTTTTTTCCATGGACCTGTTAGTCATCTGTGTCACTTCTTTAGAGATTACCTGTTTAGATCTCTGCCCATTTTTTGATTGGGTTGCTTTTTTCTTTTTGTTGAATTGTATAAGCTCTTTGTAGATGTTAGACAGGTCCCTTGTCAAATTCATGTTTATAATTTTTTTTTTTAACATTCAGTAGAGAGTCTTGCATTATGGTTACTGTCTCTGTCACTCTAAAATTTTTTCAAGTTTGACATAGTCTGAATGATTATTTTCTCCTGTTTATATTCTTCTTTGTTTTCCTTGTTGAATGGAGGAATCTGCAAAATTATTTCTGAAATTGATATTATGCGGTGTTTTATCTATGGTTGGTTATATGGCTCAGATCTTACATCCATTTTGAGTTAAATTTGGATATGATGTGAGATAGTGGTCTATTTTGATTTTTTTGCATGTGGTAGTACAGTTTTCCCAACACCATTTATTGAAAAGGATTTCTTTGGTCTAGTAGACATGCTTCCCTCCTTTATCTATAAATGTGTGGTTTTATTTCTGGGCTCTCAGTTCTCTTCCATTGTTCTGTGTGTATTTTTTTTTGTTGTTGTTACATTACCATGCTGTTTTAATGATTATGGCTGTATAGTATTGTTTGAAGTCTGGGAGTGTAATGCCATAATTTCTCACTTTTTTCATTAGGAGAGCTTTGGTTACTTGGAACATCATGTGGTTCTGTGTAAATTTCAGTAATGTCTGTTCCATTTCTTTGAGGAATGATTTTGAGGTTTACATTGGTGTTGCATTGATTCTGTAAAATGCATTGAGTAGGATGGCCCTTTTGACAATGTTTATTCTTCCAGTTCATGAGCAGGGCATATCTTTCCATTCTTTGGTCCTCTATTTATTTACCAATGTTTTATAGTTACTCTTGTATAGGACCTCCATCTCCTTTGTTAGGTGTTGGGAGAGATCCTGTGCAGTGAGTAGAAGGGCCTTGGCATGAGTCCCTAAGGCATGTGAAAACACATGCATCTCAGAGGAAAATCTCTTAGTGACAGGACCTGGTATTGAATGCCCAGAAAGTGACCTGCATGGAGTCAAGCCTCTACATCTCCACAGTCTTAGAATAACAAAAATAATGAGTGAACTTCCCAAGCTCTAGCTAGGGGGAGATAAGATTATGTGCGTGAGAACTAACCACCTGGTACCCTACTGTCTGAAGTAAATAGATAATAGTAAAAAAAGTAGACTAATCATTCATATGTGTTATCATTATATGGTATGCTTTGATGTTACACCTGCTGCAATTAAAATAGAGTATAATGAGCACTAAGACAATAAAGATTTACCGCATTCTGGACATGACAGTCCCCCATGTCTGATTTCCCTCACCATTGTGCTCAGGTCCAGGACTCACTAGAAGTCCACAAGTGGTGCGCTAACAGGGACTTGAAGGTCATACCTCCCACCAAGAGTGATGAGGTGACAACGGAGGCGGGTGGCAGTTTACATAAGGTAGTGAGTAAAGAAGGGGAAAATAACAGAATGGGGCATTCTTCTTCTCATCTTTCTACTTTCTCTTCGTTGAAATATTTATTGGCTGCAAACGGGGCAAAAGTCCATCTCTCTCAAATTCTTGACTGTATGTTATTACTGAATATAATCTTTGATTTCCTGATACTGGTACTTTTGATATTGAAACATGGAACCAGGTCCGAGAGACAATGGTCTGGAAACATAAGCGGGGGGAGCCAATCTCTGTAATGTTTTGGTCCACATGGGCTATACTTAAAGTAGCTATGTTAGCTGTGGATGGAAAACTCCGCCCTGATACAGTCACTTTGGTGCAAACTACACAAGAATCTTTGCATGAGAATGAACTTGATGATGACACTTTAGCTAAGGCAGCTCAAGCTGTTTTGCAATCTTTAGAAGATTGTGATGATGATTTCCTTTAGAAAAATCCAATATGAGTGACCAAGGGGCTCAGCCTTTTGTTATGGCTCCTATTACTAATTCTGCCAAACCCTTCTCAAGCTTGTTGCCAGAGGAACAATATTCCATGCTGCAGTCTCCTTTTGGCAGATAGGTTGCCAACAACAACCAGGCTTTAAGTCAGCTGTAGAAGACTTACAAGAACTTACTTTAGGGGGCACAGGTTGCCATGGACCCCAAGTAATGCCCTCTGCCCCTCTCCCTGAGGAGGAGGAAAAAATGAAATTCACAGGCTCAAGTGAAGAGCTCCCTGAGTGTGTGCCTTTGCCAGACACAGGGCAGAGTACATGCAAAACCTAATCTGAGGACACTGAATTGACAAAAAGTTATGTTGTTATTATGAAAAATGATATTGAACTAGACCTTAGAGACAAAGAATGGGACTTAAAAAAAAGAAACAAATGGAGGATGGGTTGTTAAATATAAAAACTAGAAAACAAATAAAATAAGGTGACACGGTGTTATAAATGGAAAAAGAAATAGAATGTTTAGCAGTAGTGAAAAAATGTAACCCGTGGATTCCATAGGATGGGTAGTCAAATATAAAAACTCAAAAACAAGTAAGAGATAATGTGACATGATCTTATAAATGGAGGAAAAAAATGCCTCAAACTTTTCCTGTTAATTATTTGGGGAGGAGGCTAGGATCCCCCAACTAAAGTTTTGCCATTTGTTCCTTTTAAGAAAAAATTTTAAAAAAGGCATTTCTAAATAATAGTATTCAAAGTTCATTCACAATTGTTCAAGTGATAGAAAATGGTTAAATATGACTATATGACTATAATATGACTAAAAGGTTTTTATTAAAATAGTATAAACCCACTGCAGCGGACAGGTGGGGGCTGCCCTTGGTCTCAACAAGCAGCTGCCTGGATTTTTTTCTCCAGTGTTGAGATCACTGGCAGGTCTCTACTCCCTTCTTGTTGTGGGGGACTGGACTCTTCTATTGTCCACCTTAAAAAACTATTTTGGTTCGTTCTAGGAAAAAAGTTCTATTTCCTTGTGTTTTTCTGATTTTAAAGTCTAGATTGTTTAAGGTAAAAACTGCTGAGTTACTTTGGGCTTGCAAACAAGCTATACAAAATGCTTATTGGTTGAATAAAAGCTTTTAAATTTACTTATTAGACCTGTAAAATGTTAAGTTTTTTGGTTAAAACTAATTAACCTGGTAAAATATGGAGTGATAATACAGTCATTTTTTAGTTAAATTCTAAACCTCAGATATTGATAAAAGCTTAAAAACGGGCAGAATGTAAAAATTTACCTCTTCTCTCGTTCTCAATATAACGGTGTTCTTTTTTGTTTTAAAATATGCTCATTCTCGGGCCTCCCCGGTGGCGCAGTGGTTGAGCACTGGGTTGCGAAGCTGCCCACAGCCTCTGTAGCGCCGGTTCGATCCCTGGCTTCTCCCTGGCCATGGGAGGAGGGTCCCGCATGGCGCGCAGACCTCTCCTGCAGCCCGCTGCTCCCCTTAGCAGTGTACTTCGGTCCTTCTGCCTGCTCTGGCTCTGGTGAATTCTCTCACCCTACCGTGCTTCTGACTGTACCCAGTGCTTGTATAAAGTCAATAAATCAATAAATCAATAAGTAAAAAAATATGCTCATTCTCAGTGATAAAGTGTGGACAACCTAAAGCCAAAGGATCATTTCTTAAAAATATAAACTCAAAAAATTTTTTCTTATCTAAAGAAGTTAGTAAAAACTGTCATGACTGTTGTGGTCTCGATCCCAAGGTCTTTGGTAATAATTAAGATTAGCTACTTATTTTATGTGAAGAATTTAGCTTTTAACTCATTAAAAACCTTCTTAATATAAAAGTGTATAGAAAAAACTTGGTAAATGAGAATATCAAACATAAATGAAAAGTTAAGGCATCTCAAAAACTAGGTTGTTTGAGATGTTTTATAAAGGCTTTTTTACAAGGTTAAAGGACTTTTTTTTTATTTTTTCATCTTAAAATATTAATGTAAATTCTCTGTGCATGGCTTTTTAAAACCAGAGTAACTCTTAAAAATGCAAATTTAAAATGATTGATCTACAGGAGTTGTTATAGAACTAAAATTAAATCATTAACAGGCTTCTCAGTATCTTCACAAATATTGATAAAATAACTCTCTCTTAAAATATATACACATGGCCAAAATTTTAAATGTATATCAAAAGATCTCTGTATCTGTTTGTCTGTCTTGGTGTTTGTTTTGTTTTGTTTTTTACCTCCAGAGGATTAATTATAAATGGACCTTTATAAATTCTCATAAAACAAATTTTGAGATTGCAATCAAACAATTTTTTGATAAACAAAAACTAGTTCAAATTTTATGATATAATTCAAAGCATATATGCCTTAAATAAATGTTCAGTATTAATAATTTACTTTGTTTAAATATGTTTATTTCAAAAGAAATTTCTGGTATAAAAGGTACTTTTGTCTTTCCTACTGAGTCACATGTATGTGAAAAATGTACATACTATCTATATGGTGCTCTGTTTTTTTTTTGTTGTTGTTGTTTTTATTGATTTGCCTAATGAGCTTGTTTGATTATTAGCCAGCCTAGAAAAACCTTGGTATGTGCCATTTTGTTGTTAACAGACATGCAAAATGGAATTCTAGTCATAACAGAAATTAAAGCTACAACTAAACTTTCAGGTTTACTTTTTGCACCTATTTGTGAAAGCTGAAAATTCTAATGTCATATTACCTGTGTGTTCACATTTAAGTAATCTAGTCCAAAGAGATGACAGTATTAAATCGATGTAAAGAGACATGTGTGTTTACAAAGAAAAACATGTATTAAAAATAGATATTTTAATGGTCCTAAAAGTAAAGTAATAAGTGTTAAACCAAATGTTGAAGGTCTAAAAGAATTAAAAATAATAAAGCTAAGGAAAGTGTTGAAGATCTGAGAAAGGAATTTTAGGAAAAGAAATTTTGTATACTCAAATGATTTATATTATTTTAGTGTTTTGGGAACACAGTAGCTGAAATAATTTTTGTTAATAGTAACTGAGTTGTAATCTAATGGGTTGTTTCAAAACATGTACTTATACACTAGCATTGGGTATAATCTTGGCTCTTGTCTAGGTTAATGATGTTGGATACATAATGTCTTTTAGTGTCTGAAGAATTACTAAGGTTTTTGAGATGACAATTAAAGGTTATGATTTTTTTTTAAGATTTATTTATTTATATTTATACATGCACTGGGTACAGTCAGAAGTGCAGGAGGGTGAGAGAATTCACCAGAGCCAGAGCGGGGAGCAGAGCAGGCAGAAGGACCGAAGTACACTGCTGAGGGGAGCAGCAGGCGGCACAGGCAGAAAGACCGAAGTACACTGCTGAGGGGAGCAGCGGGCGGCAGGAGAGGTCTGCGCGCCTTGTGGGACCCTCCTCCGGTGGCCGGGGAGCAGCGGGGGATTGAATCAGCACCTGCAGAGGCTGCGGGTAGCTTTGCAACCCAGCGCTCAACCGCTGTGCCACAGGGGAAGCCCTAAAGGTTATGATTTGACTGACAATATTATACTTAGGGCTGGAATTTTTATAGAGATTAAATATGGTTGTTGTTGCTGTTTCCTAATATTTATGACACAACTTCCCAAAAATCTAAATTAAAGTAAAATTTAGTAGCCTGTCATTTAATCGATTAAAGGAGATTTTGTGGAACCTCGGTAGAGCTTTAGAGACACTCCACAAACTTTCTCCCTTTCCTCCTGGGAAAGACATTGGATAAACTTGTCCTATCTGGTTTACCTGGTAAAGTTACACTACAAGGGAAGCATTGTCCCTTGGGAAATGGTAAAACTCTAATATGCACAAAAGTGTTAACATTGGTTTTCTAAAACAAAATCTTTCAATACCTGATATGTATGTAAATTGTCAATGATTATTGTTGCCTTGCAATATTATATCCTTCAATGGCTTAATGTCTGCAGGAATTGTTTCTACACAAAATAAGAAGAAAAGGCCTCAATTAATTCAAAATGATACTTTTGAGAGTAAAAATTTTTCTAGAAAGGACTGCATAGACTGTTGGAGATACACCTGATTTTTACTGTTTTGTTTGGCATAATATTGAAAATATTTTCACATTTTGCCCTGATTCAACAAAGTTTTCTTGTTTTGATTGACCAGATTCTACAGCAATGTTATATATATATATTTTTTTTTTTTTCTTTTTCTAGCAGAGCTAACTTGTTTTTACCTTTTGTGTGGCTTTGAGTACAATTCTTCCAGGAAGTTGACATAGAGCTAAACCAAAAAGCGGAGAAACTGCTGCTTTGTTCGTGGGGTTCCAGAGACCTCCGAAAATGATGAGGAAGCTGCCTCCATTGCCAGGACTGGCCAACCCCAAAAAAGAAAAAGCCCTGGTGGAGTCAGGTGAGACCAACTTTGTTTTTAAAGCCTACATGGACTGGATTTTAAGAGTTCACTCTGATTCTCTCGGAGTATTTCAACAGAGCCAACCAAAATTGCTGTTTGGTTATTTTGCCATGTGATTTTATGTAAAAATAGGTAAAATGGTCTAAAAGTAAATTTATTTCACAAATATTTTGCTGTGTTATTATATGAAATTGGGATCAAGGTAGAGAACATTTGTTTTTAAATAAGTTAAAATAGTTTTAAAATTTTCCTTTTTTCTTCTTTTTTCCTGTAATTTGATATATTAACTGTTTTCTTTTCTTTCTTTTTTTTTTTTGAAGAGGGAGGAAGACTTTTTTTTTTTTAAGATTTATTTATTTATACAAGAACCAGGGTACAGGCCAGATGCGCAGGAGGGTGAGAGGATTCACCAGAGACAGAGCAGGGAGCAGCACAGTCAGACTGACGAAATACACTGCTGAGGGGAGCAGCGGGCGAGACAGGAGAGGTCTGCCGCACCATGTGGGGCCCTCACTGGCTGGCCGGGATTGAACCGGTGCTGCAGAGGCTACACACAGCCTCACAGCGCTGCACTCAACCACCTGCACCATCAGGGGAGGCCCTTAACTGTTTTCTTTTGACTAATGCCTCCTGATGCTCTTTTGGCATCGCCTAACTAATTTCCAGTAATGAAGGATTGTCATACGGACCTTCATGGAATATACTGGTGACAGACTGTTACTCTCTAACATACATTAAAACCCTGAAAAAAACTGTTTCCTAAGACTACATCCTGGGATCCGCCCTTACAAATCAAAAAAAAAAAAAAAAAAAAAGGGGGGGAGAGATTCCCCTGCTATACCTATTGCTCAAGCACTTTGTACTCTAAATTTTATCAATTTGTGGGCTGATACTGACTGTTCTGCAGCTGAAAAGCATTAGCATTCAGAAACAGCTGCAGTAAAGCATACGGGTTGAAGGAGAGATGAGATGACAAAGCAGTGGAAAAGGGAGAGGTGCTAACACAGGGAAGAGGGTTTGCTTGTGTTTCTCCAGGTCCGGAAGCCAGAGAGCCGTGGTTACCTTCAAAGCTCATTAAGCCTCGTTTTGGCTTGGAGGGGAGATTCTACTTCAAGCCTCTTACTGAAGAGATAAACAGCTTGTGCCCAATAACAGTGACCAACCCCACTGTAAACACCAACAGACAGATCCTCTGACATGGGGACAGCTAACAAAGCTGGCACAGCAAGCTGAGAATCTGATGGCCAGTATGGTAAAACCTCAAACTGCTGTGATTTTGTTTTTAAAATAATGGCCATTATAGAGAATATTCCTGCCTCCGCCAAACCATGCATGAACAATACTCCACCACAAAGATTTCAGCTCTCTTTTGGAAGAAAAAGAAAGGGGAAGATGTGAATGGGGAAGATGTGAAGATCATTTTCACCAATGACACTCAATACATGCCTGGTCCATGGTCAAAAGAGGGACCTTCTCATTCTGATGAGGAAGGACGTAGCTTTAATTTTACCTTAGGATATGAATACCTTCCCTTGTGTGCTGGTATGACACCTTGCATACTCATTGCCCTTCAGACCTGGGTTAATATTGCTCCTCCTGGTAAAATCAATGATCGATTTGGCTCGCAGATTTGTACACTTATGGATATGTATGTTACTCTTTCTTTTAAATTTACTGTGATGAACACAATATCTAAGGCACACAGCAATAAGCTGGTTTGTCAGCAAATTTCATAAAAGAATTTTACCTTTCCCCTACTTTTGGGAATTGGTGCCATATGTTAAAAGGAAAATTGTTAAAATCAGGAAAATATATTTTTGTTGATTGGGGACCTCACGGGAAGTTTTTGACTAACTGTTCTGATAACTATGGTGCTACAATTTGTGATTATGTTACAAATGCAGTTTGGAAGGTGTCAAAAAATGGGACTGTAAAAGATAGAGAACAATATGGACTCATGGCTTGGCATGATGGAGGCATGGCACCCTCTAGACCTCATTTATCACTTGCTCCTGAATGGTGGGGACCTGCACAATGGAACTTTTGGAAGCTAATAGTCACCACCACCCCTATGCAATTTTGGAAAGGCAACTTCTCAGGAACATCACGTTCTATGTCTCATTTTAACTTGGTACATAATGCTAGTTTCTATATACAAGCTTGTGTTCATTCCCTTTTGTAACAGTCATTGACAGTTTTTCCTTTGATGAAAATGTTAAAACTGTAACATATAATGACTGTTCTTTATATCCCTGTGTTAAGTGGTTGGCTAAGTTTAGTATTAGCCGACACTCTCTCATTGGGTTAGAAGCTAGAACACATTTGTGGTTACCTGTAAACCTAACCCGACCCTGGGAGGAGTCTCCAGTGACTGGGACATTATTTAAGGTGATTGAAAAACTCCTCCACCACACTCAACATTTTGTGGGATGGCTTGTGCCTGCCATACTTGGACTGATTGCCATCACAACCACGCAGCAGTTGTAGGAGAGGCACTTCATACTGCAGTGCAAACCCATGACTTTGTTGCTAACTGGTCTCATGAATCTTGACTCCTTTGGCGACAACAAGTCCGCATTGATGAAGATTTACAAGAACGGGTGGGGGAGCTACAATGGACTGTTCAATGGTTGGGTGATCAGTTTGTAGGTGTGAAACAACAAATTATGTTACATTGTGATTGGAATGTTAGTACTTATTGTGTAACTCCTGTACAGTTTTATAATGTTTCTACTTCTTGGTCTTAGATTCAACACCATCCTAACTGTGTTCATGGTAATTTGCCTTTGGATGTAAAGTCTTTACAAAATCAAGTACTTCAATTCTTTTCTAAACAACTGCCTACAAATTCTGTTATGGATTAGCTGAGGGTATTGCCAATGCTCTACAGGGCATGAATCCCTGTTCATTTGTTCAAAGTCTGACTCATAGTATTGGTAGTGGAATTATAGCTATACTAATACGTGCTTTGTTATTTGGAATAGGGTACTACAGACTCCAATGACGGAGAAGCCTCCAGTTCGACTCCACTAGATTGATGCTTGAATTATTAAAGACAAAAGGGGAAGATGTTGGGAGAGATCCTGTGCAGTGAGCAGAAGGGCCTTGACCTCAGTCCCTAAGGCATGTGAAAACACATGCGTTGGGAGGAAAACCTCTGAGTGACAGGACCTGGTGTTGAATGCCCGGAAAATGACCTGCGTGGAGTCAGGCATCTACATCTTCACAGTCTTAGAATAACAAAAATAATGAGTGAACTTCCCAAGCACTAGCTAGGGGGCAATAAAATTATGTGCATTAGAACTAACCTGGCACCCTGCTGTCTGAAGTAGATGATAATAGTAAGAAAGTAGACTAATCATTCACATGTGTTATCATTATATGGTATGCTTTGATGTTACACCTGCTGCAGTTAAAATAGTATATAACGAGCACTAAGACAATAAAGATTTAGTGCATGCTGGACATTACAGTCCCCCATGTCTGATTTCCCTCACTGTTGTGCCCCAGGTCCAGGACTCACTAGAAGTCCACAGTTAGGTTTATTCATGTCTTTGTGTCTGTCTTTCCTTCCTTCCTTTCCTCCTTCCTTCCCTCCTTCCTTCCTCCTTCCTTCCCTCCTTCCTTCCCTCCTTCCCTTTCCTTCCCTTTCCTTCCTTCTTCCTTCCTTCCTTCCTTCCTTCCTTCCTTCCTTCCTTCCTTCCTTCCTTCCTTCCTTCCTTCCTTCCTTCCTTCCTTCCTTCCTTCCTTCCTTCCTTCCTTCCTTCCTTCTTTTTTCTTTCTTTCTTTCTTTCTTTCTTTCTTTCTTTCTTTCTTTCTTTCTTTCTTTCTTTCTTTCTTTCTTTCTTTCTTTCTTTCTTTCTTTCTTTCTCTCTCTCTCTTTCTTTCTTTCTCTTTCTTCTCTCTCTCTCTCTCTCTCTCTCTCTCTCTCTCTCTCTCAGTTAGATTGCACATGGGATGATTTTCTGAATTTCTTCTGGCTTATTGTTGGAACGTAAGAAGACGACTGACTTTTGCATGTTGCTTTTGTGTCCTGAAATGTTGCCGAACTCATTTATTGTTTTAACTTGTTTTGTGCTTTGGAATCTTCAGGGTTCTCTATGTACACTATCGTATCATGTGCAAATAATGATGGCTTTACTTTTTTCTTAATTTGGATTTGTTTTATAGCTCTGTCTTTCCAAATTGCTCTAGTTAGTACTATGCTGAATTGTAGTGGTGATGATGGACATCTTTGCCTTATAAAATATTAGTTGAAAAGGTAGAATTATATGAGCTGTGTGCATTTTATATATGCCCCTTTTAAGATACCCCACAATTATCTCCATTTTTTAAGGTTTTTTTTTTATCGTAAGTGGATACTGATACTTATCAAAAACTTTCTCAGCATCTATTGATATGATCAAATGGTTTTGGTTTTCCTTTTTGCTGATGTGGTGAATTACATTGATTTGGTTTTGGATGTTGAACCATTTGTGTTAATGCTTAAATCCACTTGATCTTTTAATGAATCATCGGATTTGGTTTGCTAAGATTTCACTCAGGATTTTTGCATTTGTGTACATAGGGAAATTGGTCTGTAGTTTTCTCTTTTTGTGTTGTGTTTGATTTTCACCTTGGTACAATGTTGGCCTTATGAAATATGTTTTGGAATTATTCCTTCTTTCCAATATTTTGAAAGAGTTTGAGCAAGATAGATATTAGTTCATCTATGAAAGCTTGGTAGCAATTGTTTGTGAAGCCATCTGGACTTTTGTATTTGGGTAGTTTTGATTATTGTTTCAATTTTCTTGTCTGTGATTGGTTTGTTCAGGTTTTCTACTATCTATTTCAGTCTTGAATGATTGCACAGTTTTAAAAATCTGTCCTTTTTCTCCATTTGTTGTACTTGTTTTCACATATTCCTGGTATCTCTTCTTATCATCTGCATTTCTGCATTGCCTATTATTAATAGTTCCAATTTTTATCCTATTTATTTGAGTTTTCTCACTTTTTTATTAGTGAGTCTAGCTAAAGTTTTATATGGCTTATTTAAAAAAAAACAGCTTCTGATTTCCTCAATATTTTGGATCATCATGTGATTTCTATTTCATTATTTCTGCTCTAGTTTTATTATTTTCTCCCTTCTACTGGCTTTTAGATGTTTTTATTGTTCTTTTCTACTTTCTGGAGATGAGAAAAATGATTGTTTGTGCTCTCTTTTGTTCCTTGATGAGGCGCTGTACTGTTACATACTTCCCACTTAATACTGGTTTTCATGTGTCCTATAGGTAGTAGAAGGATATTTCTCATTATCAAATGTCTCTAGGAATATTTTTAATATCTTCTTTGCTTTCCTTTTTTTTCTTTTTTAAAAGATTTATTTTATTTATGCATCCAAGAACTGGAGTATAAGCCAAAAGTGTGTGTGTGGCGGGGGGCATGAGAGGATTCACTAGAGACAGAATGGGGAGCAGAACAGGCAGGTTGACTGAAATACACTGTGAGGGGAACAGCAGGAAAAACAGGAGAGGTCTGCTATGCCATGTGGGTAGCAAACTGGTCCGAGGTCAAACTTGTGCTGCAGTGGCTGTTGATAGCTTCATTGTGCTGCGACTTAACTGCTTGCACCACCAGGAAGGTCCCTTTTTTGTTTTCCTAACTGATCTCGTGGTCATTTAGTATTGTGCTGTTCAGTCCATGTATTTGAAGTTTTCTCTGTTTTCTTTTTGTAGGTAATATCTATTTTGATATTCTTAAGGTCTGATATTCTTGGTATGATTTCAATCTTCATGGAATTGTTGATGTTTGTTTTGTGGTTTAATATGTGGCCAAACCTAGAGAATGTCCAATTTGCACTTAAAATAGTATACATTTTACTTTTTTGGAGGGGGTGGGGTGCAATATCCTATAGATGGCATTAGGTTCATATTGCCAAGTACTTTATTTGAATATTTATGTATACATGTTTTGTCTTGTTGATTTGTCCATTGGTGAGAGTTGGATGTTGCAGTCTCCTACCACAACTTTTTGTTTGTTTGTTTGTTTTGCCAGTGTTGCTTTCCTGAGTCCATAGTAGTTGCTTAATATATTTTGGTGCATCTTTATTTGCTCAGAGTTTGTTGATGAGTACTACATCCTACTGATGTTTGTTCCCTTAGTCATTTTGCACAGTTCATAACAGTCTTTTTTTTAACTTTTTAAGCTGGAAATCACTCTAAATGTATATTGAATAGTTACCAATTACAAGTCAATGAATATCTTGTTGGACTAGAAAACATAACCCAACATTTTGTTGTCGCCAGGAGACACACCTGAGCTCCAAATTTTTTTTTAAATATACATAATTTTTTAAAGATTATTTATACAAGCACTGGGATACAGGCCAGAGGTATAGGAGGGTGAGAGAATCCACCAGAGACAGAGCAGGGAGCAGATCAAGCAGAAGGACTGAAATATACTGCTGAGAGAAACAGCAGGCAAGACAGGAGAGGTCTGCCATGCCAGGAATAGAACCCAGTGCTGCAGAGGCTGTGGACAGCTTCACAGTGCTGAGCTTAACCCGCTGCACCACCAGAGCTCCAAATTTAACCATAGCCTCAAGCTTAAGAGGTGGGGAACTATCCTACAAGTGAACAGACCCAAATTAAGATAAAGAAGCCATACTTACATAGAGAAAATAGATTTCCAGTTATTAGTGCTGTTGCGCCTTCTTAAAATGATCAGTGTAACATCCCTCCCCTCCTATTCTCCATTCTACTCTGTTTTTAGTTGCTTTGGGGCCTAGGGAAACCTTTACCTCTCACAGAAACACCTGGAAGACTAGTGCCAAGGATAGCCCAGCTCTTTATGTCTCCCTCCAACTCTATCTGGAGACATACCTAATTTACTTTGATCTCTGGCCAACTTTTACCTATGACCTCTGCTTCTACCTGTAACTTGTCACTTGCATCCTCCTCTAATCTCACTTCTCCTTTAACTATTTTTCCCAGACAACTGTTAAAACTTTCTGTTTTCTATACTTTTTTATCAGGAACTTTACAGATATCAGAATAAATCTTTTATTAGAACAGTACTCAAAAAATACTCAAAACTGTACCAAAGGCAGTGCTCAGTCAAAAGCAAGTCACAAGTCACGTCACCCATGAATGCAAGACCACTTAGACTGAGGATCCAACAATAAGATTTATTAAACAAACAGGAGATTGGGGGAAAGAAAGAATTTTGAAGGTCGCAATTGGCCAGCTTCTCAACCCAGATAGTGTCCCCAGTGTCCAGAAGTCCCAAACAAAGGGTCGCATATACAGGATGGCACAATTCCATCTCTGATGGCCTAAAGCTGGAGACATAACAGCAGGCAGAGGACCAGGGTCCAATTCACAGTGACAACTGGAGGTGCTCACAGGTGGGTCTGCAAAGGTGACACCCCAGCACCAAATGTTGGAGTGGACAGCAATAAAAGTAACAGCAATGCAAGGCAGTTATGTATGATCAGAAACAACGGGCAGTTCTCAAGAGTGACTGGATACAGAATGATAGCCAAATGTCAACAGTGCTGGGTCAGCACTGTTCATTAGGAGGTAGTGTCAGAGACACCAGTGTTAACAGCTCTTTGTGAGCTATTGCTATGAACTCATAGCCAACAGCTCTTTAAGACACCAGGGAAAGGTCAGTGGTACTCCTTGAAGGCAATACTAAATACAGAGTCAGAGGCAGATGCAGCATCTAGGTCTTTGCAAAGGTCTACAGAGGATTCCAGGTCACTGGAGATCTGGAGTATGTGGAGGTCTGGGAGTTCATGGAGATCATTGCTCAATACTTCTCTTATTTAGAAGCCATCTACTGAATCACTTTTCTTTATAGCCTTGATGTGGGATCCTTTTTCTTTCTTTGGAAGCCCAGAGCTGAATGAATGAAACAAGATCTTGCTCTGCCTTATATCCTCATTCAGGGTCCTCCATACTACAAGCCTGATTAGACCATTTTCAATCCTAAGCATTTGATTAGGCCATTGTGCACCAATCAAACTCACTTCCATATTCTATCTGAATAATTAACTAATTAAATGAATTTGAACCTCCATTGAGCTCAAGCCTGATCGATTTATGATCCAGGCATCAAATACAAAAAAGAAAAGCCAAATGCCTGCAGATTAGACCTGCCCTGTGGTTAGGACAGATTCAAAACCTTGTGGGCTGAGAACCATTGCTAGAGCAGCATCCTGTGCAGGTTGGCTCTCTGTTCTGCTGGGACAAACAAAGTTGGCACACTCCACTGCTCAGCTGGCAAGAAAAGCTAATGTTGCCCCAGGACTTTTGCCATTGAGATTCTGTTTCATTAGGTTGCCAAATTTTCAAAAATTTTTGTCCCCTTCTAGTCTAGGGTTCCCAGCCACCTTCCCTCTACAGTTTGCTAGTATCTTCCCTCCTTACCAACCTTAAGCATAAAGGTGATCACTCTTTTCCAGGGAAAGAGATTACTCCAGTAACCCCTTGTAGGGGGCAGGAATGGGCTCAGTGCAGGTTTTCTAATCTGAGCAGATAGGGTAAAGGAGAGAGAGAGTCCTGGAGCCCATAGTGGCTTTCACAGGCTTTTATTGGGATTTACCAGGTACACAGCAGGCAGGGGTGCCAGGGGGCCGGGAGGTTGGCAGTCCTCTCAGCCCCCAGCAAGTCTTCACTCTATCTGGGCTCTCCAGCAGTTTCTCGTAGCCTTGTTCTCTGCTCCTCTCATGGTTCTGCTCTCTGCTATACCGTTCGTTCTCCTCTGCTTCCGCTTTGTTCTGTGTCCCTGTGACACCGCCCTTAAAAGCCCAGTCTTAGCCTAAGTGAATCCCAACTACATATGCCCACATCCTACTCCAGGTGCCTGCCATCAGGCATGCATTCAGGACTGCAGGGTTTCATCATCTACCCTAATGGCAGGAGGGCAGAAAAGCCTGATACTTTTTACCTTACCCTACACCCCTCTAAAGGGCCTCACAGAGTTCTGGAAATGATGTGCCCTTCCCCTGGAATGGAGAGGGGAAATGCCCCTCACCCCAGGGTCAAAGAAAAGATTTCTTTTCCTAGGATTGCGGAGAGGAGTCACTCCCCTCCCCACAAATCTCAGGGTGGGGGACATTCTAATCCCCAGGGTCATTGTAGGGTAAGTAAATGATATCAGGCTTTTCTGCCCTCCTGCCATTGGGATTGATGGTGGATACTTGTGGTCCTGAATGCATGCCTGATGGCGGGCACCTGGAGTAGGGTGTGGGCATATGTAGATGGGATTCACCTGGGCTCATACTGGGGGCATCATGGGGAAGTCAGCAGAAGGAAAGACAGAGAGGAGCGCAGAACCAGCAGAAGCAGCAGCAGAGACCACCAGAGAACGCAGGAGAGCCCAAAAAGAGTGAAGACTTGCTGGGGGCTGGGAGGCCTGCCAGCCTCACGCCTCCCCCTCCCAGCACCTTTGCCTGCTGTGTAAATCCCAACAAAAGCGTGAAAAGCCGCTGAGGGCTCTAGTATTCCCCCTTCACCGTCTGCTCGAATCATAGAGATCCTGCTCCTGCCCTTCCTGCAGTTACAGTCCTATACTATAGAATCCTACAGGAACACTGTTAATTCTTAGATTTCATGTTCTCTTTATTTTCTACCCAAATGGGAAAAAAAACACTCTATACCCTGCAGGGTATAGAGGTTTAGACTCCCAAATCCTCAAAATGAGATTATTTTTTCCTTACCATAATGCCTCAATCCATACTGCCAGAGGGAAAATCATGGCCATTAAATTGAACCCTAGATTCTTATACCATCTTGCACCTAGATCTTATCTGTAAGAGAATGGGAACGTGATCAGGGGGGCCTTATGTTCAGGTTTTCATGGTGTAGGGTCAGGACTGCACACGGTGCAGGTTTTCTATGATCCAGCAGACTGGGTAAAGGAGGAATCAGAGTCCTCAGTGGCTTTTTGAAGGCTTTTATTGGGGTTTACCAGGTACATGGCAGGCAGGGGTACTGGGGGGCCAGGAGGCTGGTAGGCCTCCCAGCCCCCAGCAAGTCTTCACTCTATCTGGGTTCTCCAGCCTTCTCTCTCTCTAGGCTTCTGCTGCTTCTTTCTCGGCTTCTCTTTTGGCTTCTGCTGGCGTCACAGCAGAAATGCCCAGTCTCAGCCCAGGTGTACCACCTACGCATGCCCACGCCCTACTCCAGGTGCCCGCCATCAGGCATGCATTCAGGACCACAAGGATCCATCATCTATCCTGATGGTGGGAGGGCAGAAAAGCCTGACATTTTTTCTCCTTACCCTACAGTCCACCCCCTCAGGGTTTTCTGCCATATAGTCTTCATATATACAATTTTATTAGCAAACATAAACAATGCAGCCATGGCCCACAAAAGCAAATACATCACAATGTAACAAAATACAACAGAACATAAATAAGTCCAGGCAGGGCCCCAACCTAGTGGCGAAAGGCAATTATTGGTACCAGCAGATGAGCCACCAAATCTGCTGCCTAAGGCACTGCTCATACGAGGGAGGGGAATCACTCACGGCATCAACTGTAACACGCCAGGAGCCGTCACGCTTCCTGGCCCTCTCTGGCTGTAGTCTCAGCTACAAGCCACACACAGCATCCACCCCCAGGATGCACTCACTCCTGGATTGGGGATTCTCTACTCTTTGTGGGTAATTGCCCAATTCTCAAGGTTTCTGTCTGCAGTCGATCCAATATTTGGCTTTCATAGCCACCAATGTGACTCACAGACCCCTGCACTCAGGCCAACCCACTGCATAAGCACATTGGATACAAACTCTACATTTAGCTTGGGCTCCACCCCAAGCCACGTTCCCCACCCGTCCCCAAGGATGGGTTCCTCAGCTCCTCACCCTCACTCGAAAACTAGCAGGGCATCACCCACAGGTGATTTTACGAGACTCACTGGCCTTCCTCAGCTTACTTAGTGCTTAGCAGCCACTCAGGGCTTCCCAAACTTAGCATCAGCACCAGCTTTTGCCTTCTCAGTTGGCTTTTCTCCTCTGCCTGGCTGCTGGGCATACACAGGCTGCTTTTGGCCATCAAGGCCACTGGCCACCCCCAGATTCTCAAAAAAACATAACCTGCCAAGGTCCTCCGCCTTCTGGTGGGATTGTCAGTCCAAGTCCATCAGTCTAACTCTGATGGCCTCTCCCTGCATCAGCACTGGTGAACTCCAAATCATGGTCCTCTCTTTGCCGATGATTCTGCTGCCTTAGGGGTCATTGGCTTGTCCTCTTGGGTGTCTCCTCCATGTGAAGTCTCGTCCTGCAGCTCCCGGACCTTGTCCCTCTCCTGTGCCACCATGATGCCTCCAGCATCGTCACAGGCAAACAGTCTGTTACTCCTTAGTCCCTCCAGGTCTTTGGAGGGCTCCAATACCCGTCTGCTGGCAGGCCTCCCAGCCCCAGCAAGTCTTCACTCTATCTGGGTTCTCCGGCCTTCTCTCTCTCTCAGCTTCTGCGTTTCTTTCCCGTCTTCTCTTTTGGCTTCTGCTGGCATCCCTGTGACGCCACCCTTAAAAGCCCAGTCTCAACCCAGGTGTACCCACCTACGCATGCCCACGCCCTACTCCAGGTGCCTGCCATCAGGCATGCACTCGGGACCGCAGGGTTCCGTCATCCATCCTAATGGCGGGAGGGCAGAAAAGCCTGATACCTTTTACCTACCCTACACATGGCCCTTCAGGACAACTGAAAATTGGCATCTAATAGTAAATTTGGCAAGTAGCATCTGGCTGCAACCAGTTCCACATCAGAGACCCTCACTGTAGCCTTCATCCTCATGCTTTCCCCTTCTTATGCTAATCCCTCTCCCTGTCAGCCTGGCACTTCTCCACCTTACTATAAGGACTACCCAGATTCTATCCAATCTGCAATTTTGTCTTTTTTCCCATCATCACTGCCATTTGCAGGAGGTGGCAGTCCCCAAGGTGGGGTCATATAGGTCCATGTGCCTTTTTCCATATAACTCACCCAGTAGAGGGCTTGAGTGGTAAACAATACTCAGGAATAGTTATATCTCTGGTGCTGCCACCATCCCATTAACGGAATTGGCCTCCTCAGTTTTCTCCTATCAAGATCAGGTGTTGTAGGTGAAGGCCAGAATAAAGAGTTACAGTATGATTGCAGATAATTGGCTTTGGTTGCTGCTCTGCAGATCCCCTGCCAGAAAACCTCATTGGCTCCCTGCCATACACCTCTACCAGGAATGTCAAACGCAAAGGAGAGTGTCCACGACATCACCCCCTACTTCTATGCACTAAATAAGGAAAAATGGGGGCCACTGTTGTTGAGATTACCCTCAGTTCTGAAGTGAACTGGCTACATGGCTATAGGGTAAGTAAAATATCAGGCATTTCTGCCCTCCTGCCATCAGGATAGATGACGGAACCCTATGGTCCTGAATGCATGCCTGATGGCGGGCACCTGAAGTAGAGTGTGGGCATATGTAGATGGGATTCACCTGGGCTAAGAGACTGGGCTTTTAAGGATGGTGTCATGGGGACACCAAGAGAAGCAGAAGAAGACGCAGAAAAGCAGAAAGAAAAACCACAAGGAGATCAGAGAAGCAGAGACCACCAGAAAGCTCCACAGAGCCCAGACAGAGTGAAGACTTGCTGGAGGCTGGGAGGCCTGCTAGCCTCCCGGCCCCACCTCTCCCTGCCTGCTGTGTACCTGGTAAATCCCAATAAAAGCCTGAAAAGCCACTGAGGGCTCTAGGACTCTCTCCTTTACCCCATCTGCATAGAATCATAGAGATTCTGTGCTGTGCCTTCCTGCCATTACATTTGGCATAAGTTGGCAAGATAATCCAAAGCAAATGGGTGTGGAGCCCTCTGAGGACCTCTGGAGGGACTCAGGAGTGGTGGGCTGAGGGCCTTGGCAACACTGGAGGTGTCATGGAGGCATAGGAGATGGATAAGGTCCGGGAGCTGAGGGACAAAATCTCGCCTAGAGGAGGAGATGCCCAAGAGGACCAGCCAATGACCCCTGAAGCAGCAAGAATCTTTGGGGATGAAAGGACCATGATTTGGAGCTCCCCAGTGTGGACAAAGGGAAAAGCCGATGAATTTGGACTAATGGACTAACAATCCAGCCAGAAGGCAGAGGACCTTGGCAAGTTTGATATGTTTTGGGGACCCTATGGGTAGATGGTATCATTTAAAAGCAAGGCATGGCCAGTGGGCCTTGGTATAAGAGCCCACAATTGGCTGAGGGAAGAAGCCCTCATCAAGATCTCTGTAGCCATAGAGAAAAAGCCAACTGATGTCGAGTTTTTTGATCCATTTTGAGTTGTTTTTTGTGCATGGTGTGAGGTAGTAGTGAAGCTTCATTCTTTTGCATGTAGCAACCCAGTTTTCCCAGCACCATTTATTGAACAAACTTTCTTTGCTCCAGTGCATATTCTTTGCTCCTTTGTCAAAGATTAGTTGACCATAAATCTGTGGGTTTATTTCTGGATTTTCTATTCAGTTCCATTGGTCTGTGTGTCTATTCTTGTTCCAATACCATGCAGTTTTTATGATTATGTCTTTGTAGTATAGTTTGAAGTCTGGGAGTGTGATGCCTCCCTCCCTTCTTTTTTTTTTTTTTTTTCCAAGAGAGATTTGGCTATTCGGGGTTTTTGGTGATTCCATATGAATTTCATCATAATTGTTCTATTTCTTTGAAGAATGTATTGAAATATTTATTGGAATTGCATTGAATCTGTAAATTGCTTTGGTAGGATAGCCATTTTGATAATGTTAATTCTTCCAATCCATGAGCAAGGGATGTCTTTCCATTTCTTTGTCTCTTCTATTTCATTTAACAGTGTTTTATAGTTTTCTTTGTAAAGGTCCTTTACCTCTTTTGTTTGGTTTATTCCCAAGTGTTTGATTTTTTTTTTGTTTCGATAATAAAAGGGATTTTTTTTTTATTTCTTCTTCTTCAGATTTATTGTTTGTGTGTACGAAGGCTACTGATTTTTTTGTGTTGATTTTGTATCCTGCCACTTTACTAAACTGATTGATAGACACATCACCCAAAGCAGTGATAGTGAAGGGAAAAATAAACAGCTGGGACTACATCAAATTAAAGAGCTTCTGCACAGCAAAAGAGATGATAACAAAAACAAAGAGAAACCCCACCAACTGGGAGAAAAATTTTGCACACACTTATGATATAGGACTGATCACAAAAATCTACAAAGAGCTTATGAGACTCAAAAAATAATAATAATCCAGTCAAAAAATGGGCAGAAGAGCTAAAAAGAAACTTCTCCAAAGAGGAAATACAAATGGCCAACAAGCATATGAAAAAATGTTCAACATTACTTGTAATCCGGGAAATGCAAATCAAAACTACAATGAGATACCATCTTACACCAGTGAGAATGGCACATATTAAAAAAAAAAACAAACAAAAAAAAACTAGCAACAACAAATGTTGACGAGGTTGTAGAGAAAAAGGAACTCTCCTGCACTGTTGGTGGGAGTGTAAACTGGTCCAACCACTATGTAAAGCTGTGTGGAGATTTTTCAACCTACTGAAGACAGAGCTTCCATATGATCCAGCAACTCCACTCCTAGGTATTTACCCAAATGACACAAAAACATTAATTCAAAAGGGCACCTTCACCCCTATGTTTATAGCAGCACTATTTACAATAGCTAAGCTTTGGAAACAACCCAAATGCCCAAAAATTGATGACTGGATCAAGAATATTTGGTATGTATACACAATGGACTATTACTTAGCAATCAAAAAAGATAAACTCACGCAATTTGCAGCAACATGGATGGAGTTGCAAGGGATCATGCTCAGTAAAATAAGCCAGAAAGAAAAAGAAAAATACTGGATGGTCTCACTCATAGCAGGAATTTAGAAAACCTAAATAAGGGATCAGGAAAAAGACTAATTGCAATAAAGTAAAAATCAAAATCAACAAGCAACTGTAAGACCAGAGATACCCTACACTGGGGGGTAGGGGGAGGAGGAGGGATTAGGGTCAGAAAAAGGGGGTGGGGATTGTATGGGGAATATAACCAAAATGAAAATGCATACATTATGCAAAAATAAAAAAGATGTAAGAATTATATAAAGTAAAATTATTAAAAAAAAAGCCAACTGAGAAAGCAAAAGCTGGTACTGAGATTGAGAAGCCCTGAGTGGCTGTTAAGCACTGAGTAAGCTAAAGAAGGCCAGTGAGTCTCTTAAAATCACCTGTGGGTGATGCTCTGCTCATGGTTGAGTGAGGGTGAAGAGCTGAGGAAACCATCCTTGGGGAGGGATGGGGAATGTGGCTTGTGGTGGAGCCCAAGCCTAAGAGGGGACCCAAGAGAGGCCGCATATGGAGCTTGTATCCACAGATCCCCGGCCCATGTGCATGTGCAATGGGTTGGCCTAAGTGTAGGGGTCTGCGTGTTGCATTGGTGGCTATGAAAGCTGAGTGTTGGAGCGACCACAGACAGAAAACCCTGTAGGTTGGCGATTATCCTCAAAGAGTACAGAATTGCCAATCCAAGAGTTAGTGCATCTTGGAAGTAGATGCAGTGTGTGCCTTGTAGCCGAGACTACAGCCAGAGAAGGCCAGGAAGGCTGATGGCTCCTGGCATGTGACGGCAGAGGCCTTGAGTGGTTCCCTCCTAGTATAAGCAGTGCCTTTGGCAGCAGATTTGGTGTATCTGGTGGTGCCAGCAATCTTGTCTTTTGCCACTAGGTTGGTGCCCTGCCTGGACTTATTTGTGTTCTGTTTTATTTTGTTATATTGTGATGTATTTCATTTGCTTTTGCAGGCCGTGGCTGCAGTGTTCATATTTTCAAGATAAATGTTTATGACTTGTATATAGAAATTGATAAAGTCTGTATGGCAGAAAAACCTGAGGGGGTGGACTGTAGGGAAAGTAAAATATCAGGCTTTTCTGCCCTCCTGCCATTAGGATAGATGACGGAACCCTGTGGTACTGAATGCATGCCTGATGGCGGGCACCTGGAGTAGGGTATGGGCATATGTAAATGGGATTCACCTGAGCTAAGACTGGGCTTTTAAGGGCAGAATCACGGGGATGCCAGCAGAAGCCAAGAGAGAGAGCCACAAGAAAGCAGAGAAGTAAGGTCATGAGAAAACGCTGGAGAGCCCAGATAGAGTGAAGACTTGCTGGGGGCTGGGAGGCCTGCCAGCCTCCCGGCCCCCCAGCACTCTTGCCTTCTGTGTACCTGGTAAATCCCGATAAAAACCTGCAAAAAACACTGAGGGCTCCAGGAAGCCTCTTTTACCCAGTCTGCTGGATCAGAAAACCTGCCCTGTGTCCCTGTCCTACCTTACATTGGTGTAAGTCGGCAAGATGATCCATGCAGACGGGTATGGAGCCCTCCGAAGACCGGGAGGGACTGAGGAGTAGCAGACTGTGTTTGCCTGTGACAATGCTGGACGTGCCATGGTGGCATAGGAGATGGACAAGTCCAGGAGCTACAGGACAAGACCTCACATGAAGGAGATGGCCTGAGAGGACCAGCCAACAACTCCTGAGGCAGCAAGAATTGTTGGGGAAGAAAGGATCACTATTCGGAGCTCGCCAGTGTGGACAAAGGGAGAAGCTTATGAACTTGGACTGATGAACTTGGACTGACAATCCCTCCAGAAGGTGGAGGAACCTTGGCAAGTTATGTTTTTGAGACCCTAGGGGTGGATGGTATCATTTAAAGTCAAGGCATGGCCAGTGGGCCTTGGTATAAGAGCCCACAGTTGGCTGCGGGAGGAAGCCCTCACCAAGTTCTCTGCAGCCAGGCAGAGAAAAAGCCAACTGAGAAAGCAAAAGCTGGTAGTGAGATTGAGAAGCTCTGAGTGGCTGTTAAGCACTAAGTAAGCTAATGAAGGTCAGTGAGTCTTTGAAAATCTCTGGTGGGTGATGCCCTGCTCACGGTTGAGTGAGGGTGAGGAGCTGAGGAGCCCCTCCTTCGGGGACGGGTGGGGAAAGTGGCTTGGGGTGGAGCCCAAGCCTAAGATGGGACTGTAGGGGCAGGTTATCTAATACAGCAGACGGGGTAAAGGAGAAGTTAGAGTCCTCAATGGTTTTTGCAGGTCTTTTAATGGGATTTACCCAGTACACAGCAGGCAAGTGTGCTGGGGGGGCCGGGAGGCTGGTAGTGCTCCCAGCCCCCAGCAAATCCTCACTCAATCTGGGCTCTCGGGTGATCTCTGCTTCTGCTTCTTTGCTTCTCTTTCGGCTTCTGCTGGCATCCCTGTGACGCCGCCCTTAAAAAAAAGCACAGTCTTAGCCCAGGTGAACCCCATCTTCCTATGCCCACACCCTATTCCAGTGCCCACCATCAGGCATGCAGTCTGGACCTCAAGGATCCATAATCTATCCTGATGGCAGGAGGGCAGAAAAGCCTGACATTTTTCCTTACCCTACAGGAACCCAAGAGAGGCCACATGTAAAGCTTGTATCCACAGATCTCTAACCCATGTTCTTGTACAATGGGTTGGCCTGAGTGCAGGGGTCTGCGTGTCGCATTGGTGGCTATGAAAGCCAAGTGTTGGAGTGACTGCAGACAGAAACCCTGAGGATTGGGCAATTACCTCCAAAGAGTAGAGAATCCCCAATCCAGGAGTGAGTGCATCCTGGGGATGGATGCGGTGTGTGGCTTGTGGCTGAGACCACAAGTGGAGAAGGCCAGGAAGCCTGACAGCTCCTGGGGTGTTACAGTAGATGCCGTGAGTGGTTCCCCTCCCTTGTATGAGCAGTGCCTTCAGCAGCAGATTTGGTGGATCATCTGATGGTGCCAATAATTGTCTTTTGCCACTAGCTTGGTGACCTGCCTGGACTAATTTGTGTTCTGTTGTATTTTGTTGTTATATTGTGATGTATTTGCTTTTGTGGGTCATGGCTGCATTGTTTGTTTGCTAAGAAACAAAATTGTATATATGTAGATTGTATGGCAGAAAACCCTGAGGGGGTGGACTGTAGGGTAAGGTAAAAGTATCAGGCTTTTCTGCCCTCCCACTATTAGGATAGATGATGGAACCCTGCGGTCCTGAATGCATGCCTGATGGCGGGCACCTGGAATAGGGTGTGGGCATATGTAGATGGGGTTCACCTGGGCTAAGACTGGGCTTTTAAGGGAGGTGTCATGGAGATGCCAGAAGAAGCAGGAAGCAGGAGAAGCAGAACCATGAGAGGAGCAGAGAACAAGTCCACGAGAAAACACCAGAGAGCCCAGATAGAGTGAAGACTTGCTGGGGGCTGGGAGGCCTGCCATCCCTCCGGCCCCCCAGCACCCTTGCCGCCGTGTACCTGGTAAATCCCAATAAAAGCCTGCAAAACCACCGAGGTCTCCAAGATTCCTCCTTTACCCGGTCTGCTGGATCAGAAAACCTACCCTGTGTCCCTATCCTGCCCCTACAGAGGCTAACAAAAAACAGGTTTATTGTTCTGGTACTTGACTCATGGAATCTACGTCCAAAGGCTGAGCACCCCTCCAAGGAACTTATGGGCTTGTATACATTTCAGCTTGTGCTGGGTGGGTTAGCATTCTAACTGGTCAAGGTTAGACATAACATGAGTTACAGTCCAAGAAATGTAGAAAATTGCTTATCACAGGAACCTGTGCTGCCTTGCCAGACGCCTAGCTTCAAAATTACAGGCAACCTTCTCTATTTCTCTGCATCTGACTTATTTCAGGTTATTAAGAGAAATTCAAGGAGAGGAATAATGGAAAAGAAAGCATCCTTCCCCCAGCTGAAACAAAACCCTCTGAGATTAATCTGCCTGTCTGGGCTTTAGCAATGAAAGGAAAAGTTAACTTAAAAATCCCCAGCAATTCCCCAATCACTGTGGTGAGCCAACTAGGAAGCATAAGAGTTAAGTAGGCTTTCTCCAAAATATCTTCTTTCTGTACAGAAACTTTTCTGTTTGATGTAATCCCAGGTGTTTATCTTTTCCTTGATTTTCTTTGCTTAGGGTGATGAGTCTTTAAAGATGATACTGACATGTATGTCTTGTAGAGTTTTACCTATATATTTTATAGTTTCAGGTCTTATGTCCAAAATTTTATCAATTTTGAGTTGCTTTTTGTGTATGGTGAGAGGTAGTGACGTTAACCGAAACAAAGAGACACCCCACTGATTGGGACAAAATCTTTGCACTCCATACAACTGATAAGGGACTGATCACAAAGATATACAAAGAACTCAATGACTTAACAAAAAGTAAAATATCCAGTCAAGAAATGAGCAGCTGAACTTAAAAGACACGTGTCCAAAGAGGAAATGTAAATGGCCAACAGGCATAAGAAAAAATGTTCAACATCCCTTATAATTAGGGAAATGCAAATCAAAACCACAATGAGATACCACCTTACACCATTGATTAAAAAAAAAAATAACTAGCAACAACAAATGTTGGTGAGGATGTGGTGAAAAAGGAACTCTCCTACATTGCTGGTGGGAGTGCAAACTGGTCCAACTGTTATAGGACAGGAAGAGGGGCAGCCCAAACCCCGCAAACCTGCCTATTCTACATGGGTTCTGCCATCCGCCGCATCAACACAAAACATAGGAGACTTTAATGGGAAGGAACTTTAATAAAACTAGGAAACAATACAGGTAAGGCAAAGAGTCTAGTTTCTAAATGAAGCATCCAGAGTTACCCGTCCCCTCGTGGGTAAAAGTCCATCCAAATGGGATTGGCCCAGAACAAGGCCCCAAAGCCTGCCACAAGTCTAAAGCATCTTCCAGTGGGGACCCACAGAAAAGGGTCACAAACAACCAGACAAGTCCGGAAGGAAAAGAGCAAAATCAACATCAAGATAAAAGCTGCCATTGTCACCTCCCCATGGGTCTCACCCACATCTGTGTCACCCAGTCCACGACCAAAAGAGAAGCGCAGTTTCTTCACGCGTCTCTAGGCTTCATGCGCCTCCTCCAGGTCTCCTGGCTCCATCCTGCTTCCTTCCTCAGTCCCTTCTTCAGCTTCTCCTCTTCCTGCTCAGCTCCACCCTTCCTTGGGTGGGGCAGGGAACCTCCCCCTTTCCTGGGCACCACCCTGTTACACAACCACTATGGAGAGCTGTCTGGAGGTTCCTCAGTCTACTAAAAATGAAGCTACTGTATGACCCATTAATTCCACTCCTAGGAATCTACCTAAAGGACACAAAAACATTGATTCAAAAGAATACCTGTACCACTCTGTTTATTGCAGCACTATTTATAATAGATAAAACCTAGAAACAACGCAAATGCCCCAAAATAGATGAGTGGAACAAGAAGATGTGGTACATATTACACAATGGAATACTTTTCAGCAGTCAAAAAAAGATAAACTAATGCCATTTCCACAACACAGATGGAGCTAGAAGGAATTATGCTGAATGAATAAAGTCAGAAGTAAAAAGAAAAATATCGGATAGTTTCACTTATAGCAGGAATTTTGGGGAACCAAATAAGACATCAGTCTAAAAAAAATAACAATATAGGGCCTCCCCGGCGGTGCAGCAGTTGCGCACTGGGCTGCAAAGCTTCCTGCAGCCTCTGCAACGCAAGTTCCATCCCCGGCTGCCGGGTGAGAGTCCCACATGGCGCGCAGACCTCTCCTTCCGCCCGCTGCTCCCCTTAGCAGTGTACTTCGCTCCTTCTGCCTGCCCTTCTGCCTGCTCTGCTCCCTGCTCTGGTGAATTCTCTCACCCTCCAGCGCTTCTGACTGTACCCAGTGCTTGTATAAATAAATAAATAAATTTAAAAAAAAATAACAATACAGAGCACAACAAAACAAAACAAGACAATTATAAACCAGAGACATCCTGCAGGGGAGGAGGAGGGAGAGGGATCAGAGGGAGGGAGGGAGGAGCACAGGGGACTGTGATGATGGTGCACGGGTGCATTGGTGAGAGAAATTCTATGGGGACTACATCTGAGGGGGTGGGGGGAAGCAAACATTGTTTAAAAACAAAGGATGATGGAGCCTCCCCAGTGGCACAGCAGGTTGAGCACAGTACTGTGAAGCTATCCACTGCCTCTGCAGCACAAGTTTAATTCCCGGCCGGCCAGGGAGATTCCCACATGGCGCAGCAGACCACTCCTGTCACACTTGCTGCTCCCCTCAGCAGTGCTTTAAGTCTGTCTGCCTGTTCTGCAGCCCACGCTGTCTCTGGTGACTCCTCTCACCCTCCCCCACCTCTGCCTCTACCCCAGCTGTTGTATAAATAAAAAATAAATCTAAAAAAATGAACGATGATTTAAAAAATTATATGAAAAAAATCTTTTTTTCAAGGAAAAGATAAGAATAGAGAGGAAATAAGCACAATGTTTTATGTTGGTGGAATGTGGATGAGTTGGTGGTGGGTGTGCTACAATGGTAATACCTGATGGGGGTGCCCCAATATTACCTTCATTAAAAACAAATAAAATAAATTATTAAAAATAAACTTGTCTAACTCTTTCTTCATATTGCCCTCAGTTCTTTGTTTTGTTCTGATCATGTGTCCTAAACTCTTCTCAGTAAGTCCCAAGCACTGCCCTCCCCAGAGTTTAAGGAATTATTCCTACCAGTGTCTTAATAACTGTTGCATCTATATTACAGATTTAATGAGTATAACCATCTTTTGCCAGTTAATTATAAAGGAAAAATATTCTCATCTTTCTTTACTCAGTTCTCTTTTGAACCATTGCATTAGGTGTTATCTCCCTGATAAATGGGCAATACCTAATCCCTCCCATTTTTGCAACTACATTTCTTACAGGTCTCTCTCCCTTTCTCTTGCCCTCTCTCTCCCTTGGCCTCTCTCCCTGCCTTTCCCTGCCCCCCCCCCAGTTTAACATATAGCTCCAGTGAACTCCTCCCCAGGGAAAATTAATAATTGTCTACCTAATGGGCCCATTAGAAAACAAGGCCCCTTTACAATGTTGCAAAATATTTTTAAGTAACAACTTCTTTAGATTCCTAATTAAAAATGAGAGATATTATGAAAGCATTATTTTAATATTTTTTGTTTGATGCTCCACATGCTAGCATATGATCATGACACATTGTGTTGGTCTTAGGTCTCTGGCTGGTTCTGATAGGTGAAGTTGTTACTTTTCTCCCCCTCCTCCATGTTAAGTAAAGTAGGCATCTATTTCCTCAATATTCATTTTATATTGCTTTATAATAAACCATTTAGTATTTATTTCCTGTGTGGTTGGTGTTGATAAAGTCTTTTATTTTTTGCTTTTCAGTGATGTTCCTTACTCCTCCTTCTATTTTGATGGGTAAAGGATTCCAGGCTAGACGTCTTTTCTTTACATATTTTAAATATGTTGTTCAATCCCTTCTTGTTTTTAATATTTCTGCTGAAATGTCTGTTGACAATCTTATTCCCTTTCCTTTTTTTTTCTCTTAATAGTTTTAATATTCTATTCTTGTCATTTGTTCTTCACAATTTACTATTATGTGACTTGGCCTGTGCCTGTTATTATTTTGTTTAGAGCTATTTAGACCTCTTGGATTACAATTTCTGGATCATTTCCCATTTTGAGATGGTTTTCAGAGAAATTTTCTCTAAATAGGTTTCTATGATATCCTCTAGTTTGTCTTGACATTTGGGATTTGCATGATGTAGATAGTATTTATCTTCAAGTTTTACCAGAGAACTTTTACATTGTTAACATTTTAGAATTCCCTTTCTCTATGTCATTTTCTATTGTGTCCTCAACGATGCATTTTTGAACTCATTTATTAACTTTATTGCTTCTGATTGTCTCCTATTAAGGCTCTCAATTGTATTTTTAAAATAATATATTTCCTAACTCCGTTATTTCTGAATGTAGTTGCCTCATATTTTCTTTGTCCTTATTCTATTATTATTTTATATCCTCTGTGCTTTTTTAAAGTCTGTTAGGATTGACAGAACTGTTTTTCTGAATTCCCCTTCCTTCATGATCCATAACTCCATTGAGACTCCTTGAGTTGTTTTGCTTTTGTTCTTGCATTTGTACTGTGATCTTCTGTCTTCTCCATTTTGATTTTTCATGGACTTTATTACACCTGATATAGTAGTCAGGGGATTGTTACTGGCTAAATTTGGTAGGTAGGATAGGATCTGGGCGTTAGGCATCAGAGGATCATCTCAAGCAGATTCAGGAATTTGAAATTCTTGTGAATGGTTTCTTTGTTGATGGTTGCATATGTTTTGGATATATCAACTGTGGTATAGGGTGGCAGCTGTTTTAAATATTTCAGTGTGTGATGGGGTGTTAAATATTTTGGCATCTCAACCTGGACTTCAGTAGTAGATTTTACATAGGGATCTATGTGCTTTGATGTGATTCAGGAAGAGCTGTTCTACATTGTCAGTCTCAAATGCAGGCTAATTCATATTTTCACCAACATTTATTGTTTTTGTCTTTTTTACATGGTACTTTCTCACAAATGTGAGGTGGTATCTCATTGTATTCTTTATTTCATTCCACTGATGATACGGGATGATGAGCACTTTTCCAGGTGCTTATTGGCTATCTATATTTGTTCTTTGGAAAGTGTCTACTTAGATTTTCTGCCTGTGTATTGATTGGTTGTTTCTTTTTTGTTGAATTGCATGTTTTGGGGTTTTTTTTGTAATCTTTAGATAGCATTCCCTTGTCAACTGTCTTTAATTATCCCAATACAGATCAGTGGATATATATGTACAGAGATGATATATAAGCACAATGTATTGCTACTCATCTATAAGAAGAACTGAAATCTTGACACTTTCAATGAAATGGATAGAACTAGAGGAGATTATGCTAAGTAAAATAAGTCAGAAGGAGAAAGGCAAATACTACATGATTTCACTCATATGTGGAATAGAAAGGAACAAACAAAAGAACATATAAAAGTTAACCAAAATAAACCCCAGAATTAAGAATGCAGAATTGAGACTACCAGAGGAAGAACATGGAGGTGATAAAAATGTGGGGAGGGGTACTCCATGGACCATAGTAGAAAATTGCAGGTGATTTGTTGGCAGGAGTGGTTTTTACCTATTGTAACAAACAGGAAAATTTATAATACTTACAACTTATGTTAGGTAAAAAGATCTTAGAGTACATTCCATAAAAATTTAAAATAATTATGAACTGAATTAAGGAAATAGATGTACTTATTCAATTTCCCATCCCATTCACACCAACATACACACTTATTTCCATTCTGGAAGAAACATGTGTATATATATGGTATGATATGTATATATATGTATATATATGATATGATTTATTGAGATCACATGTATGCATATATATGATGTGATTTATCAAGATCACCTGACATTGAAGTTCACAGTCAACAAGATCCAGCTGTTTACTCAGACATTTTAATTAACATATTTCCCTCTTCTCAACCAGAATCAAAATGTCAAAATAAATGGTAATGAAGGAAAACACCCAACATGGAATATAGAGTTATCAACAGACAGAAAAATCTTGAAAGAAACAGTCTATTAATGTAAAGAAAGCTTTAAAAGAAGCTATTATTTACATAATTAGAAATACAATTATCTATATTATTATATTCAAAAGATAATGCATCCTCTAGGGAAAAATAGAGGCAAGGATGTGGTGAAATGGAACTATCCTACATTGCTGGTGAGAGTGCAAACTGATTCAACTACTATGGAAAGCTGTCTTGAGGTTTCTCAGTCTATTAAAAATGGAGCTACCATATGACCCAGCAATTCCACCCCTAGGTATCTATCCAAAGGAAACAAAAACATTGATTCACTAGAACACCTGTACCCCTATGTTTATTGCAGCACTAATTATAATAGGTAAAACCTGGAAACAACCCAAATGCCTGACAATAGATGACTGGATCACGAACATGTGGTATATGTACACAATGGAATATTATTCAGCAATCAAAAAGATAAACTCATGCCATTTGCAGCAACATGGATGGAGCTTAGAAGGAATTATGCTCAGTGAAATAAGCCAGAAGGAAAAAAAAAAAAAAGCTGGTTTCACTTATAGCAGGAATATAGGGGAACCAAATAATATATCAGGGGAAAAAATAATGACAGTGCAAACTCCAACAAAGCTAAAACAGAAAATTACATATCAGAGACATACCCATGGGTCAAGGAGGGAGAGAGATCAGAAGGAGTGAGGGACGAGTACAGGGGACTCAGGTGATAGTGCGTGGGTTAATTGGTGAAGGAAATTCTATGGGGACTACACCTGAGGGTGTGGGGAAAAGTAAATATTGTTTGAAAAGGAACAATGAGGGGCCTTCCCTGGTGACGCAGCAGTTGAGCGCTAGGCTGTGATGCTGCCCACAGCCTCTGAAGCACTGGTTCGATTCCCGGCCACAGGCAAGGATCCCACATGGCGCGCAGACCTCTCCTGCTGTGCCCACTGCTCCCCTCAGCAGTGTATTTCATCAGTCTGTCTGTTCTGTTCCCTGCTCTGGCTCTGGTGAATTCTCTCACCCTCCCGTGCTTCTGACTATACCCAGTGCTTCTGTGAATAAATAAATATTTTTAAAAAAGGAAGAATGATGTAAAATATAAAAAAAAAAAATTAAAAGAAAATAATCCTAAATATAAATGGATTAACGTCATCAATAAGAAAAAAAAAAAAAAAACAGAGTAACACTTGGATTAAAAAAACAAATCCAACCTTCTGTTGTCTCCCAGAAACACATTTAAAGACAACACAAAACATAGACTGAAAGAAAAAGTTGGAAAACAATCCTACAAGTAAATGGACCGAAAAAGAAGGAAGGAACAGCCATACTTATATAGGATAAAACAGACTTCAAACAAAAAACATAAAAAGAGACATAGATGGTCACTACATTATAATTAAAGGGACAATACTTCAGAAAGATAAAACTCAACATTACACACAAAATAAAGGAGCACCAAAATATACCAGACACTTATTATTATGTCTCAAGACATAGAATAGAGAAAATACAAATGTAGTAGGAAAATACTTTTGGAAAATGTATTAGGAAAATGTAGTAGGAAATGTAGTAGGAAATGTAGTAGGAAAAAACAAATGTAGAAGGAAACTTCAACACTTAAATCTCACCAATGGACAGATTAATGAGACACAAAGAAAAGGGCACTAGAGACCTAAATAAGGACACCACAGGGACTTAATAGACATCTATGGGACACTGCACCCAAAAAATATCCAAGTACACATTTTTCTGAAGTGTACAGGGAACATTCTCCAGGATTGATAACATACTGGGCCACAAGACAAACATGTACAGATACATGGAGATCAAAATCATTATTAAAATAGATATAAACCATGAAAAGAAAGCAAGAAACCCTCCCACTTCATGGAGATTGGAGCCCACACTACTGGAAGACAATTGGATTAATGAGATCAAAGAAGAAATTGAAAAATACATTAAGATGAATGACAATGAGGATACAATTTCCAGAATGTATGGGATGTAGCAAGAGCAGTAATAAGAAGAAAATATATTGTAATACATCTAACATTATGAAAGAAGAAAGAACTCAAAGAAACAACCTAATCTCCCATCTCAAAGAACTAGAAAAATAACAACTACAACAACAAAAACCAAAAGCCAGTAGAAGAAAGGAAAAATAAAACCCAAGCAGAAATAAATGGAATAGAAATTAAAAAACATGCCAAAGATCCATGAAACCAAAAGTTGTTTCTTCAAAAACATAAACAAACCTCTAGTCAGGCTCACAAAGAACAACTGGAGAAAATACAAATAAATAGGATCATATATGAAAGAGAAATTACAACAAAGTCAGCAGGAATCAAAAGACTAATCAGAGGTCACTGTGAGCATTTATACTCAAATAAATTCAACAACCTAGAGGAGATGGACAGTTCCTAGAAATATGTAATTATCCAAAGGTAGATAAAAAAGCAATCAATCACCTTAAAAAAAATGACAAGCATTGAAATTGAAACAGTAATCAAAACCCTCCTCACAAACAAAACCCTCCCCAGGACCAGCTAGCTTCACAAATGAATTCTACCAAATGTTCAGAAATGAATTAGTTCCTATCCTACACAAACTCTTTAAAAAAGTTGAAAAAGAAGGAACCCTACCAAATACATTCTATGAAGCAAGCATTATACAAATACCAATACCAAACAAAGACAACACACAAAAAGAAAACTATAGGCCAATCTCCATAATGAACAATGATGCAAAAATCTTCATAAAATCCTAGCCAACAGAATCCAATAATGCATCAAAAGGATAATACACCATGACAAAGTGGGATTTATTCCAGGGGCACAAGGATGGTATCACATCTGAAAATCAATTGTTATCCAAAACATCAATAAAAAGAAAAAGAAAAAAATACATGATCATATCAATAGATGCCGAGAAAGTATTTGACAAAGTTCAACATCCATTTATGAAGAAGGCCCTCACAATTCTCAAGATAGAAGGAATACACTGTAACATGATAAAAGTCATACACAACAAACTCACAGCCAATATTATTCTCAATGATGAAAAGCTTCAAGCCTTTACTTTAAAATTAGGAACAAGAAGAGGATGTCCACTCTTTTTTTTTTAAGTTTTTTTTTTTATTTATACAAGAACTGGGTTACAGGCAAGAGACACGGGAGGGTGAAAGAATTCACCAGAGACAAAGCGGGGTGCAGAACAGGCAGACGACGCAAAACACTGCGGGGGTGCAGTGGGAAAGCCAGGAGAGGTCTGCCACGCCATGTGGATATCTCCCTGGATAGCAGGGAATCAAACCGGTGCTGCAGAGGCTGTGGACAGCTTCACAGTACTGTGCTCAACCTGCTGCACCACAGGAGAGGCCAAGGATGTCCAGTCTTACCACTACTTTTTAATACTACAAGACCTAGACAGAGCAATAAAAAAAGAGAAAGACATACAAGAAATCCAAGTGGGGAAAGAAGAAGTAAAATTATCACTATTTGCAGATAATATGATAATGTACATGGAGATCCCTAAAATCTCCACAGAAAAACTACTCAAAATAATCAACCAGTTTAGTAAATAGTGGGATAGAAAATCAACAAACAAAAATCAGTAGCTTTCCTATATGCAAAGAATCATTGTCAAAAAGAAGAAATTAAGAAAACCATTCCATTTACAATTGGAAAAAAAAAATCCTGGGAATAAACCTAACAAAGTGAGTCACATATACAAAGAAAACTATAAAACACTGTCAAAAGAAATAGAAGAAAACACAAAGAATTGGAAAAACATCTCCTGCTCATGGATTGGGAGAATTAACATTATTAATATGGCCATCCTACTGAAAGCAATTTATAGATTCAAAGCAGTCCTAAAATCTCAATGACATTCTTCAAAGAAATAGAACACATAGTGATGAGATTATGTGGAGCCACAAAACACCTCAAATAGCCAAAACTCTCCTTATTAAAATGAAGGAGAGGGCCTCCCCGGTGGCACAGCAGTTGAGCTCTGGGTTGTGAAGCTGCCCGCAGCCTCTGCAGCGCCAGTTCAACCCCTGGCTGCTCCCCGGCCACCGGAGGAGAATCCCACATGGCGCGCAGACCTCTCCTGCCGCCCGCTGCTCCCCTCAGCAGTGTACTTAGGTCCTTCTGCCTGCTTTGCTCCCTGCTCTGGCTCTGGTGAATTCTCTCACCCTCCTGCGCTTCTGACTGTCCCCAGTTCTTATATAAATAAATAAATAAATCTTTTAAAAAAAAAAAATAAATAAATAAAATGAAGGAGAATGGAGTATCACACACCCAGACTTCAAACTAAACTACAAAACCATAATAATTAAAAAAGAAGTTTGGGACTGGGACGAAAATGGGCATTAAGACCAATGGAACCATATAGAAAGCCCAGAAATAAAGCCACAGATATATGGGCAACTGATCTTTGACAAAGGAGTAAAAAATATGCAATGGAACAAGGACAGTTTGTTCGATATATAGTTCTGGGAAAATTGGGCCACCATAACCAGAAGAATGAAACTAGACCACTACCTCACACCGAGCACAAAAATCAACTTAAAATTGATAAGTGAATTAAACATAAGACCTGAAACCATAAAATATATAGAGGAAATATAGGTAAAACACTATATGACATATATCTATCTCAGTAACGTTTTAAAAGACTCATCATCCAAAGCAAAGAAAGTGAAGGAAAAGATAAAGATAAACCGCTGTGATTATATCCAATGAAAAATCTTCTGTACAGCAAATGAGACATTAACTAAAACAAGGAGACACCCTCCTGATTGGGAGAACATTTTTGCATTCCATACAACTGACAAGGGACTGATCACAAAGATATACAAAGAACTCACAGGACTCAACAAAAAAAAACAAAGTAAATAATCCAGTCAAAAAATGGCCAGGAGTGAGCCTCCCCAGGTGGCACAGTGGTTGAGCACTGGCCTGCGAGGCTGCCTGCAGCCTCTGCAGCACCAGTTCATTTCCCGGCCGCTGGCGAGGGTCCCACCAAAAAAAAAAAAAAAAAAAAAGGCCAGGAGAACTTAAAAGACATTTCCGCAAAGAGGAAATGCAAATGGCCAACACACATAACACATATATGAAAAAATGTTCAATACCAGGTCTTCCCTGGTGGCGCAGCAGTTGAGCACTGGGCTGCAAAGCTGCCCGCAGCCTCTGCAGCGCCGATTCGATCCCTGGCTGCCAGCGAGGGTCCCAAATGGCGTGACAGACCTCTACTGTCACGCCCACTGCTCCCCTCAGCAGTGTGTTTTGTCAGTCTGCCTGTTCTGTCCCATGTTCTGGCTCTGGTGAATTCTCTCACCCTCCTGTGCTTCTGACTGTACCCAGTGCTTGTATAAATAAATAAATTAATAAAAAAATGAATTAATTAAAAAAATAAATAAATCTTTAAAAAAATGTTCAACATCCCTTATAATTAGGGAAATGCAAATCAAATCCAAAGTGAGATACCACCTTACACCATTGATAATGGCACATTAAAAAACAACAGCAACCTAGCAACAACAAAAATTGGTGAAGATGTAGAGAAAAAAAGAACTCTCCCACACTGCTGGTTGGAATGCAAACTGGTCCAACCACTGTTGAAAGCTGCGTGGCGGTTCCTCAAACTACTGAAAATGAAGCTACCAGCAATTCCACTCCTAGGGATCTACCCAAAGAACACAAAAACATTAATTCAAAAGGATACCTGCACCCCTATGTTTATTGCAGCCCTATTTATAATAGGTAAAACTTTGAACAATCCAAATGCCCAAAATAGATGACTGGATCAAGAAGATGTGGTAAACATACACAATAGGATACTATTCAGCAGACAAAAATGATAATTTCATGCAATTCAAAGCAACATGAATGGAGCTTTAAGGTTTTATATTTAGTGAAATAAGCCTGTAGGAAAAAGAAAAATGCTGGATGGTTTACTTATAGGAGGAATAGAGGGTAATAAAATAAGGGATCTGGAAAAAATATTAAATAAATTTAAAAAACAGGCAAGAACAAATCAGAGACATTATACAGGGGAGGGAAAGACAGAGGGAGAGGGTTCAAAATAGGGGAGGGAGGATCAAAAGGGACTATTGTGATGGTGCAGGAGTGAATTGATGCTGGGAATTTTACAGGGACTGCACCTGAGTGGAGAAAAGCAAACATTGTATACAAATTTACAATTATATAAAATATATGTAAATAAATATATTTTAAAAAATTAACAATGATGTAAAATATATATAAACAAAAAATAAATATAAAATCTTTACATTGGTCAGAGTCATGACATTAGGCTGACTGGACTCAGTAAACACAAACGGGCTACTACTCTATAAAATTATTGTTAAGGCATTAATATTTCCAAATATTGGCGATAGATCCAACAAATATTTGCATACTTTCCCCCTCGGTGAAACTTGTAGGGACCCTGTGGTATATGGCATATTACTATATTCCTTCTAAAGTGAAGGATAGGTTGTATCTGATCCATTTCACAGCTGAGAAAGGCTCAATGCCTAGGGACTCACTATCAAGGAACAATGCCTAGGAAACCTGTTGGGCTTTCAGAGGTTACATGAATCCTGCTTCTACTTATTGACTGAGTGCCTGAAAAAATGGCTAGTTGTGCTTTTTTTTTGTTTGTTTGGTTTTTGTTTTTTAAAAATTTATTTATAATTAAATAAAGAAGAACTGTGGTGTTGGGGGTGAGAGGATTCATCAGAGACACAGTAGGGAGCAGAACAGCTAGATCTACTGAAATATACTGCTAAGAGGATCTGTAGGCAAGACAAGAGAGTTATGCTGTGCCATATGTGGTTAGCTCCCTGTCTGGGATCAAACTCAGGCCTTAGTGTAATGGCACTGAGACTTAACCCCCAGGCCACTAGGGAGGCCCCAGAACAAAACTCTGCATCAAGTGAGGTTTCCATGAAAACTGCTCTGCCACTTGGGTGATGTAATGCAATAAATCTAATGGTGTTTTAAATGTCAGTGGAAAATATGGATGCCGTTTGGGACTCTTTAAGTTACCTTAAATGAATAGCAATATAGCTACTTAGATGTTAGAACAAATCCCTGCCATCCTTTGTAGACAACTTTTGAGAAACAGTATTTGGCTTACTGTTGGGCCTTAGTGGAAACCAAACATTTATTTGTGGACCACAAAATTAATATGTGATCTCAGCTTCGCATGATGAGCTGGGTTTATCTGATCCATCAAGACATACAGTTAGTTGTGCCTAGCAATAGCACTCCATCATTGAATGGGTATGGAATATGAGATTAGGTTTTTGCGGGCCCTGAAGGCATGTGGTATAAAGCTACAGTTCCTTTCTGGTATATCCCCAAAAGACAGAGGTAGTGAAAAATTATTCTCTGTGCAGAAAGTCAAGAGTGCACCTGGTTATTTGTTTTTCTTAGAAAGAGAAATGAGACAATCTATAATTATATAGCAGTTAATAGGGCTGTGGACAATAGTTTGGTTGCATAGTCAGAGACATGGAAAGACATGATTGGAAAGTTGGTGGCAAGAAAACTTGGGAGATAAAATAAAAATGACCTCTCTTTGCAAGCGAGAAGAGGTTGAATTGAAATCTTTAAGTAGAATCAAATGATTTACATATTAATAGAAAAATAGTACCTAATACCTGAATGATGCAAGGCACAAGAGTTTACATACAGTAAGATGTCATTCATATGAAATATCCAGACTATGTCAATCCACAGAAATAAGAAGCAGACGAGTGAATACCAAGAGGTGCTGAGGAAAGAAAATAATAAATAGTGACTGCCTCATGATTGTGCAGTCTCTCTTGATAGTGATGAAACATTTTGAATCCAGACAAAACTGATCATCAACCAACAACATTCCAAATGCACTAAATGCCACTGAATGAGTGAACACTTTAAAATGGCAAATTTTATGTTATTTATTGTCACTGAAATAAAAAAAAATGATATGAAATAAATATAATAATCTTGACAGACAAATAAAAACCAAAAAGAATCCATCACTAGGGCCTCCTCTGGTGGCGCAGCAGTTGAGCACTGGGCTGCAAAGCTGCCCGCAGCCTCTGCAGCTCTGGTTTGATCCCCAGCTTCTGTCAAGGGTCCCACATGATGTGCAGACCTCTCCTGCCGTGCCCGCTGCTCCCCTCAGCAGTGTATTTCATTGGTCTGCCTATTCTGTTCCCACTCTGGCTCTGGTGAATTCTCTTACCCTCCCGCGCTTCTGACTGTACCCAGTGCTTGTATAAATAAGTAAATAAATCTTTAAAGAAACAAAACAAAACAAACAAACAAAAAGAATCCATCTCTAGTGTAGGTGGCCTGAAAGAAATATGAAATTAAATTCTTCAGGCAAAATAAAATAATACAGATCAAAATATTAGAACTTTGTAAAAAGATAAAGTTCAGAGAAAAAGAAAGTAAAAGTAGGCTTTTATGTATTTTACTATTAATTTATATGAATGGTAGCTATTCAATGTAATAATAATAACAACAATGTGTTGCTGATTATAATATATGGATCTGTGAGATAAATGAAGAATTGACAAGATAGAGTAGAGAGGATTTGGGGATAATCTAAGTTATTTACATTATATAAATCGCTTAGTGTTATTTGTTTTTTGTTTTTTTTTGTGGGACCCTCGCCAGCGGCAGGGGAACCAACTGGCGCTGCAGAGGCTGCGGGCAGCCTTGCAGCCTAGCGCTGAACTGCTGTGCCACCAGGGGAAGCCCTCACTTAGTGTTATTTGAAGATAAGTTTAAGTTATCTTGAGTACATAACTGCAGGTATTCAAGATTAGTGATGACAATTTTCAGTTGTCTTGATTGTATGTACCCTTGATATGTTGTGATGGGTATTTTCCTATAAATATGTGGGTTTTGGTCCCACAACACATAACTCTTGCATAATTACAAAAAAATTGAAAACCAAGGACATTCTATAAAATACCTTACCAGTAAACCACAGAATTTTCAACATCATCAAACACAAGGAAAGTTTGAGAAGCTCACAGGAAAGAGGAGCTGAGTTTGACATGACAACTGAATGTAATGTGATGTCTTAGATGGATATTAAAAAGAAGAGGAAAGAAATTGTTTCAAGGAGTAATGTTTTCACCAAGGAAATAAAGTTTATGCTAAACACCATGACTTATGTGAAAGAAGACAAAGGCAAGAATTTTCTAAGAATTCATTATTGATATTTGCTACTCATATTTAAAAATGTTTTTTACATTTGCATACACATCATCCTCTCCAATATTCTTCATAAAACTCTTTTGAAAAAATGTCTTATTTGTTTTTAATACATGAATTTTAAGTGAGGTTCCAAGCCCAGGAGTATGGATGAAGTAGGTTAGTCAGGCCAAACCAGTTTATGTATCAAATCTTAGGAATACTATCAGAGGTAAACTCTGGACTTATAAGAAAGTTGCCAACATGGGAAACTCTATATCTTATGTAGGGTTTAAATCTGTTTAGAGCCTTATACTACTGTGGACCACCATAAAGGTGGACTGACTTCTATATGAAGCCAATATGAAGGAGAGCTGAGCAAGAAATTGAGACCTGTCTATTGATATCTAGAAATTAATTTTTGACATTTCCATTCAGTCACAGTAGATATTAAATTTATTTTTATTTTACATAAATTAGATTGTCTATCACTTGGAAAAGAAAGATCTCTACCATCTATACTGATGATAATTATTTTGTTTTTTAATTCTTAATACATGGTAAATTACATTAAGCAAATACAAAACTTCTCTTTCCAAAGCTTTTATGTTGGGGGTGGGTTGGATTAGTTTACACCATTGATAATGGCAAATGCTACCAGTAATATCATATAGATCTCATTTTCTGATGTCAACTCTACATTCATATCTCACTATCCCATATGCAAGATTACCTCACTGTCCCCTTAAATTTTATTCACTAAGGCTATCATCTCTATATCTTGGTTTATTTGTAGAAAATAATGTGTTTTTTTCCTCCTGAAATGGAGTATGTGTTCTTGAGTATCTTTGTTTTATAAGACTTATTATTTATACATACAAGAACTGGGGTACAGGCCAGATGTGTGGGAGGGTGAGAAGATTCATTAGAGACACAGAGGGGAATAGAATAGGCAGACTGACTGAAATACACTGCTGAGGGGAGCAGTGGACAAGACAGGAGAGGTATGCTGCACTATGTGGGCTTCTCGCAGGCTGGCCGGGATCGAACCCTCACTGCAGAGGCTGCATGGACAGCTTAACAGTATGGCGCTCAACTGCCTGTGTCAACAGGGAGACCCTTGTAGAATTGTTTTTTGACCCTTTACTTTAATTCTACATTTATCTTTGTATTTAGGTGTGTTCCTGGAAACAGCAGAATGTTGAATTCTGTTTTTAATGCAGCCTGCTAATCTGTCCCTTTTTATTGATATGAGTTTAGTCAATTTACATTTAAGGTGATTATTGATACATGGAAATTTGTACTTGCCATTTTGTTCATCCTTTTATCATTTTAATCATTACCTTATTCTATTCTTCCTGTTTATTCCTCTGCATTAATAAGAAAGTAAAAGCTGAAGATAAGAATAGTATAATTTGCCATAAATTAATCCTAGTGCTTTATTAGTAGTGCACCATGTGTAAGATTATTTTATAAGGTTCTAGGAGTAATATTGATATGCAAGCTCAGATTATTGCTTTCAAATACATGTAAGTAGTTTCTGATAATTGAACATTGATAAAAGAAATATGCTGAACATTTATGAGACATATTTCAAATATGGTTTAAAGGTATGACTAGAAGAGGTGCTGAATCCTTAAATAATTAATATAGTGACTCAGAAGTTCTGTTTATAGTGCAGTACACTGGTAGATTCCATTAGCTATCCAGTTGCAGCTAAGCTAAGACTTACTCTTGTTGCCCAAATTATTTCCAGGTACAAAGGGTACAACGTCATTTTTGAATGATAGACCAATTTTATAAAAGTAAAATGTTACGCGTATTTATACACAGAGTTCATGGGAAATGCCATTGTCCCAGACTTATATTAGACTGTCTCACTGCCAAATTTGAAGTCAGTTCCCATGCTACAGTGGGGAGGCTAGAAAGGGGCTGAGTAAGACTGTGGAGAAATAATAAAAGAATGTTCAAATAAACATTAATTTATTTTCAGAGAATATAAATGAAACATCTATTTTAGAAGCATCTTTTCAACAATAATCAAAATCAATATTTATTTAGTGTTCTCAGAGTACCCAATTGACATTATAGGAAAGGTTTTGTACTGGTGACACATAATGAGTCCTATGGGTGAGGCATGTTATCCTTGTACATATGAAGGTAAGATATGGATCAATAAAACAATTGTGGTTAAATCCATAAGGAAAGGAACACAGATCAAAACACATCCTGCTTCTGGCTAATGTGATAAGAGAGTCCTTGAACAATGTACTCCCTTTCATGCAACTTCTTTGAAGGCTTGGCATGAGCTCATAGATAGGAATAAGAGCAGTGAGGATGTAAGTCAAGGCACATTCTTCTCAATTCTGGATTTAATATAATCACTTGAGAATATTTTTTTCTGTATGAAAATAAGATTAATTTATTTTCAGGATTTCATAATATCCCACATCAGTTTCCTCACTAGTAAAATGATGTTACTGGACTAGACTTTCTACAAAGCCTGTTATTTTTTTTATTAATACATTTTATTTTTATATTCCCTAAACAATTGCAACCCCCTTATTTTGACCCCAATCCCTCCTTTCCCCACCCCCCACATCCCATAAAGTGTCTCTGGTTCATAGTTGTTTGTTGATTTTGATTTTCACTTTCTTATAGTTATTCATTTTCCTGGTCCCTTATTTAAGTTTTCTAGATTCCACTATGAGTGAGTCCATCCGGTATTTTTCTTTTTCTTTCTGGCTTGTTTCGCTGAGCATGATCCCTTCCAGCGCCATCCATGTTACTGCAAATTGCATGTGCTTATCTTTTTGGAATGCTGAGTAATATTCCATGGTGTATATGTGCCACATCTTCTTGATCCAGTCATCTATTTTTGGGCATTTGGGTTGTTTCCAAAGCTTAGCTATTGTAAACAGTGCTGCTATAAACATAGGGGTGCAGGTGCTCTTTGGAATTGATGTTTCTGTGTCCTTTGGGTAAATACCTAGGAGTGGAATTGCTGGATCATATGGAAGTTCTATGTTTAGTAGGTCCAGAAATCTCCACACAGCTCTCCATAGTGGTTAGACCAGTTTGCACTCCCACCAGCAGTGCAGGAGAGTTCCTTTTTCTCCACAACCTCACCAACATTTGTTGTTGCTAGTTTTTTTTTTTTTTTAATATGTGCCATTCTCACTGGTGTAAGATGGTATCTCATGGTAGTTTTGATTTGCATTTCCCTGATTACAAGTGATGCTGAACATTTTTTCATATGCCTGTTGGCCATTTGCATTTCCTCTTCAGAGAAGTTTCTTTTTAGCTCTTCTGCCCATTTTTGGACTGGATTATTTCCTTTGTTGTTGTTGAGTCTCATCAGCTCTTTGCAGATTTTTGTGATCAGTCCTTTATCATTAGTGTTGTGTGCAAAAACGTTCTCCCAGTCAGTGGGGTTTCTCTTTGTTTTGTTATTGTCTCTTTTGCTGTGCAGAAGCTCTTTAATTTGATGTAGTCCCAGCTGTTTATCTTTGCCTTCACTATCACTGCTTTGGGTGATGTGTCTGTAAAGATGTCTTTGATGTGCATACCACATAGTGTTTCGCCTATATTTCCTTCTATGTATTTTATGGTTTCAGGTCTTATGTCTAGTTCTTTGATCCATTTTGAGTTGATTTTTGTGTATGGTGTGAGGTAGTGGTCAAGCTTCATTCTTTTGCATGTAGCGACCAGTTTTCCCAGCACCATTTATTGAACAAACTTTCTTTGCTCCAATGCATATTCTTTGCTCCTTTGTCAAAGATTAATTGACCATAAATCTGTGGGTTTATTTTGGGAATTTCTGTTCAATTCCATTGGTCTGTGTGTCTGTTCTTGTTCCAATACCATGCAGTTTTGATGATTATGGCTTTGTAGTATAGTTTGAAGTCTGGGAGTGGGATGCCTCCATTCCCTTCTTTTTTTATCAGGAGAGCTTTGGCTATTTGGGGTTTTTGGTAATTCCATATGAATTTCATCAATAATTGCTCTATTTCTTTGAAGAAAGACATTGAAATTTTTATTGGAATAGCATTGAATCTCTATATTGCTTTGGTAGGATGGCCACTTAATAATATTTATTCTTCCAATCCATGAGCAGGGGATGTCTTTCCATTTCTTTGTGTCTTCTTCTATTTCTTTAACAGTGTTTTCTAGTTTTCTTTGTATATGTCCTCTACCTCTTTTGTTAGATTTATTCCCAAGTATTTGATTTTTTTTGTTTCGATAGTAAAAGGGATTTTTTTTTAATTTCTCCTTCTTCAGATTTATTGTTTGTGTATAGGAAGGCTACTGACTTTTGCGTGTTGATTTTGTATCCTGCCACTTTACTGAATTGATTGATGAGTTGAATTAGTTTTTCTGTGGAGTTTTTAGGGTTCTCTATGTATATAATCATATCATCTGCAAATAGTGATAGTTTGACTTCTTCTTTTCCTATTTGGATTCCTTGTATGTCTTTCTCTTGTCTAATTGCTCTGGCTAGGACTTCCAGTATTATATTGAAAAGCAGTGGTGAGAGTGGACATCCTTGTCTTGTTCCAGATCTTAATGGAAATGCTTTCAGCTTTTCACCATTGAGAATGATACTGGCTGTTGGCTTCTCATACATAGTCTTTATGATGTTGAGGTATGTTCCTTGTATCCCAAGAATTTCAAGGGCTTTTATCATGAATGGGTGTTGCAATTTGTCAAAAGCTTTCTCAGCATCAATTGATATTATCATATGGTTTTTATATTTCTTTTTGTTGATGTGTTGGATAATGTTGTTGATTTTCGGATGTTGAACCATCCTTGTGTCCTTGGCATGAATCCTACTTGGTCGTGGTGAATTATCTTATGGATACATTGTTGGATTCTGATAGCTAAAATTTTATTGAGGAATTTTGCATCAGTGTTCATTAGGGAGATTGGCCTGCAGTTATCCTTTTTGTGCTGTCCTTTTTCGGTTTTGATGTTAGTGTAATGTTGGCTTCATAGAATGTGTTTGGTATTGTCCCTTCCTTCTCAATTTTTTGGAAGAGTTTTGAAGGATAGGCACTAATTCGTCTCTGAATGTTTGGTAGAATTCATTTGTAAATCCATCAGGGCCTGGGCTTTTGTTTTTGGGGAGGTTTTTTATTACCATTTCAATTTCGCTGCTTGTAATTGGTCTGTTTAGGTGTTCTATTTCTTCTTTATCTAGCTTTGTGTGATTGTGGAGTTGTAGGAATTGTCCATCTCCTCTAGATTGTTGAACTGTTTCCATATAACTGTTCATAGTAGTTACTGATTATTCTTTTGATCTCTGCTGTGTCCGTTGTGATTTCTCCTCTTTCATTTATGATCCTGTTCATTTGTGCTTTCTCCCTTTTTTCCTTTGTGAGCCTGGCTAGGGGTTTGGCTACTTTATTGATTTTTTCAAAGAACCAGCTCTTGGTTTCATTGATATTTTGGATTGTTTTTTTTAGTTTCAATTTCATTTATTTCTACTTTGGTTTTTATTATTTCTTTTCTTCGACTGGCTTTGGGGTTTTTGTTTTCTTTTTCTAGATCTTTGAGCTTTGAGATTAGTTTGTTTCTTTGAGTTCTTTCTTGTTTCTTGATGTGAGCCTCTATTGCTATATATTTTCCTCTTATTACTGCTTTTGCTGCATCCCATACATTTAGAAAATTGGTGTCCTCCTTGTCATTCAATTCAAAGAATTTTTTAATCTCTTCTTTGATCTCCTCATTAGTTCAGTGGTCTTCCAGTAGTGTGGTTTTCAATCTCCATGAGGTAGGAGAATTCCTTGCCTTCTTTTTATGGTTTATTTCTAGTTTGATGCCCTCATGGTCAGAAAAGATGGTTGGTATGATTTCAATCTTGGTGTATCTGTTGATGTTTGTCTTGTGTCCCAATATGTGATCAATCTTGGAGAATGATCCATGTGCGCTTGAGAAAAATGTGTACTTCGTTTTTTTCGTGTTTTGTGTTCTACAGATATCTGTTAAGCCCAAATGCTCTAGGTCCTTATTTAGAGATTTAGTGTCTTTACTTATTTTTTGTCTCGTTGATCTATCCATTGTGTGTTGAAGTCTCCCATTACATATGTGTTTTCTCTGATGTCTGTTTTCAGAGAGGACAACAGTTGTCTGATATATTTCGGTGCCCCTTCGTTTGGTGAATGTATGTTAATGAGTGTTATTTCCTCTTGAAGTATTGTCCCCTTGATCATAATGTAGTGAACATTGGGGTCTCATTTTATCTTTTTGAGTTTGAAATCTGTTTTATGTGAAATAAGTATAGCTGTTCCTGCTTTCTTTTTTGGTCCTTTTGCTGCATGATTGTTTTCCATCCTTTAACTTTGAGTCTATTTTTATCTTTTGTAGCTAAATGTGTTTCCTGGAGACAGCAAAAGGTTGTATTTTGTTTCTTAATCCAGCCTGCGACTCTGTGTCTTTTTATTGAAGAGTTTAGTCCATTTACATTTAGAGTTAATATTGATATGTTAGCATTTGTATTTGCCATTGTGGTTGTCTTTCCTTTGATTTTATTTATTTATTCTTTTAATAAATTTTGGTTTTTTTGGCCTTCTTTCGTTGTTATTCGTCCCCCTGAGTTTCTGGCTTTAGGATTCCTTGTAGTATTTTTTGGAGTGGGGGTTTAGTCATAATGAAATTCCAGAGTTTCTGTTTGTCTGGGAAGGTCCTTATTCTTTCTTCATAAAGGAAGGAGAGCTTTGCGGGATAGAGTATTCTTGGTTGGCATCTGTTTTCTTGGAGTCTGTTGACTATGTCCTTCCACTCTCTCCTTGCCCGTAGTGTTGCTTCGGAGAAGTCTGATGTCAGCCTGATTGGTTTTCCTTTGAATGTTATCTGTTTCTTCCCTCTTGTCAGCTTCATTATTTTTTCCTTGTCCTGGATTCTTGGGAGCTTTACTATTATGTGTCTTGCTGTATTTTTCCTTTCATCGTGGAAGTTTGGTGTTCTTCTTGCTTCTTGTATATCAATTTTCAGCTCCTTCTTCACATTTGGGAAGTTCTCTTCAATTATCTCTTTGAATATTTTCTCTGTTCCTACATCTCTCTCCTCTCCTTCTGGTATTCCTATAACTCTTATTTCCTTTCCTCATGGAGTCTGATAGTTCCCGAAGTCTTTCTTCGTTCTTTTTCCTTCATACTTCTCTTTCCTTTTCTGTTTGGTTCTTTTTATTTCTGTGTCTTCAAGAGTACTTATTCATTCTTCCATTTCATCTATTCTGCTTTCATTCTTTTCCCAGAGTTTTTAATGCCTCTATTAATTCTTTGATCTCCTGCATTTCTTTTACTTCCCTCTATAGGGACTCAATTTCATTCTCCTGAGCATTGTTTTCCTTAATGACTTCTATCAGTTTTTTCATCATGGCAATTTTAAGTTCATTTTCAGGAAGGTTCAGAAGTTCTTCCAAGTCACCGTATTTGTAGTTGCAAGTTGGTGGTGGTTTTTTTGTTTGTTTGTTTGTTTGTTTGTTTGTTTGTTTTTTTTGTGGTGTGTCTTTTTTCTGAGGTGTTGCTACTTTGCTTGTAGTTTTTCTTCTCCCTGCTGCCTGTCTTCTAATTTGCCTTAGGCATTGGGACACTGTGCTGCTGGTACTGGTTGTCATCTTTTTAGTGTGTTCTTTCGGGAGTTTCAGAAACTGGCCATCCAAATGAGTCAAAAACTTTTATGCCAGAAGTCTAGTGAGGCAGTGGTACTTTGAGTATGTTATTGATCACTGTCACAGAATCTCTCCTCCTTCTGCGTTCAGTTAAAAATGTGCGTCCTGAAGACCCAGAGAATTCCCTGGAGGTGGGGCAGCGGATTGCACTCTGTTTCCAAATCTCTTGATCTTCCTTTGGGCTCCGACTTCTTGCCAGGTGGGACCAGGCTGTGGGGCCCTTCAGCTCACCTCTGACTGTGCAGGGAACCTTATCCCTCTGGCTCCACGGGGAGCTTTATGCCAAATTCAAGCAGTCTTTATTGAAGAAAGTTCCCTGTTCTAAAATGGTGCTTTGGAGACATGCACACTTCCACACACCTGGTCTGCCCTGGCCGTGGGTGCCCGCTCCCCCTCTGGGTTTGGACTGCTGTCCAGGAGGGGCTTGGTATGGGCAAACTTCCCAGCTCACTTCTGGCTCCTCCGGGAGTCTTCTGCCAGTTTCAAGAAGTCTTTATTGAAGAAAGGTCCCTGTTCTAAAAAGGAGATGTGGGTACACACTCCCCTGCATGCCCGGTCTGCCCCGGCCTTGGGTGCCCACTCCCCCTCTGGGCTGGGACTGCTGGCCAGAAGCGGCCTGGCCTGGGTGAACTTCCCAGCTCACCTCTGGCTCCTCCAGGAGACTTCTGCCAGTTTCAACAGTCTTTATTGAAGAACGGTCCCTGTTCTAAAATGGCGATTTGGAGACAGGTACACTCTTCCACATTCCCGGTGTGCCCCAGCCATGGGTGCCCACTACCCCTCTGGAAGGGGCCTGGCTTGGGCGAACTTTGAAAGGGTGTTGGTGATTTTTTTTTCTGGTCACTAGGTGGCACCAGAGATCTTTCCTAGTATCCTTGGGGAGCTGTTTTTTTACCCCATGTGACAGGGGAACAGAGTGGGAGTGGTGGGGAGAGCCTCAACAGCTTTGGGGTGCTGTGTCTGCCTTGTGCCCCACCGTCATGGGGATCCCACACCCCGAATTTCGTGCACTGGGTCTCAGTTCCAAAGCCTCGGGTCCAGGACGTGGGCTGTAGCCCAGTTCAGTGTCCGCAGAAATGGAGCCTTTTGCACCCTGCTCCCTTGTCTGGGCACCTGGTTTCTGATTACTCAGTGAGGGCCCCCGTGCATCTCCCTGCAAGCCTAGGTTGCAGGCATGGGGAGCTGGGCAGTCGTGATTTGAGTATCCTTTTCAAGGGCACTGCTTTTCTACACAAGATTACCGGCTAGCCTAGAGCTGTTTGTAGGTCTCCAGGAGTCTTTGTTTTTCTCTAATGGCGCCTGGAACCGTTCGCTCACCTCCGTGGTGAATCCTGCATGGTTCTCCACAGTTCCAGTTCATGGGGTCCGGTGGCTGAAATACTTCCTTTCCACTCACAGTCCCGCTTTATGCATAGTTTGTTCTTGTTGGTTATTTTAGTTTTTTGTTTTTTCCTCCTTTCTGTTGGTCGGAGAGTGTTGACTTTGTGGTTGGGGGAGGGTAGCAGGGTTCTGAGGTTTCCTTCCTTCTAGTCCTCTTTTATGGCAACTTTCTTCTCCTGGATTGTGAGTATTGTTAATCTAGCTGTAGGGGTTAATATTTAAGCCAGTTGATTATCCAAAAGTACTCTGATGTCACACATTTGGTGCTTACCACTCAGACTATCTATTTCTCTGCACAGACAGTTAGACTTTGTACCCGTTTGGCTGGCTGGCCAAAAATTCAAAGATTGTTGTAGATATCACCAAGCAGGGTGTAGGGTAAATGGTTTGGTAAATGGATTTTCAGGCTTTTCTGCCCTCCCACCATTAGGATTGCCCTGCCTGATGGGGCACCTGCAGTTGCTACATTGTTGCAAACTTCTTGTTTACTTCTGTGGGCCATGGGTGGAGTATTGAGATAGTCACAGGAGAGAAGTGGAACCAAGAGAAGAGGCAGGAGAGAGAAGAGGAGCAAAGAAGCTAGAGTAACCCAGAGTAAAGTCTTGCTGGGGGCTTGGATGCCTGCCGACCTCCTGGCCCCCACCCAGGAACCCCTGCCTGCAGTGTACCTATTTGCCACACTACATGTAAAGCTCAATAAAAGCCTGAGAAAGCCACCAAGGGTTCCAGGACTCTTCTTTACCCAGTCTTCCAGATCAGAAAACCTGCTCAGTGGCCCCTCCTGCCACTACATAGGGTTTAGGAAATATTTATACTTTCAATGAGTGTGACAGGGAAGAAGACTGCAATTTTCCTCTAACCAAATTTCTTTCTTGTCTTTTCATTCTAACCAAGGTGATTAAGAGAATTGGTCAAATTTAACAACAATAGAATAGAATAGGGAATATCTCTCTTAGGAATATTTCTAGGTTGTGAGTGTGTGTATAAACATTTATATGCATATGTATTTTGAAGAAGTAAATTTTATTCACAGCTACCTCCCATAAGCTGGAAAGGTAAGAAAATTTGAAGAGACTAAGTTTCTAATTGTCACTGCCTAAGATTGAGGAAGGCATAATATTTTTTTGGGGGGGTGGTTAGGGATTGGGAGAATGTTCTTGGAGAAAAAGCACTATTGAATATGTTCTTTCTGAAAAGCTTTTTATCTTCCACCTCAACAAATCAGGTAGAAGCCTTTACAGAAATAGTGATATAGTACTTTCTTTTCCAATTGCTGTCAATGTATACAAAGTATTTTAAATTATTTTTATTGTCAACTTCCATTTGACAATCTAATTTGTTATGTCCAGTCTTTCCTCCTGCATTGGGCCAATACATCTGTACTAAGAGAAAGATAGAAAGAACCTAAGGCAGAAACAAGCAGTAGTCTTGCAAGAACTCAATACCCTCACTTTCCCTTTGTTTTATCCCATTGTTGATTTGTGATCTTACGTAGGCAGGTAGCAGAAGAGAAAATTGCAGATGTGCAGGCAAAAATTTCACAGGGAAAGTGATTGCTCTCTATATTAATAGTAGTGAATGCCTATGATCTATCTTTTTAACTTCAAGCTAGGATAAGGCCATGATGGGCAGTGTTTTGAAAATAAAAGCAATAGCCTTATGTCAGAAGAGATAAGGATTAATTTTAGGCTCAAGGCAGACTATTGTGTTTTAAAATATTTACTGTAATTAACCTGGCAGAAAAGCCCTGTATCAAAAGCAAAACTTCTGCATTCAAAGAAAAATTATTAGTTGGATTATGGACATAAGCATGTATTTCTGGGAAAATTGTGGCAAGTGAGTGGTTTCAAACCACAGTGAAACTATACTTCTTATGGCAGCCATAGTTAATTAGTTATCTATTAATGTGTAGCAAATTACCTCCAAAATACAGTGGTTTAAAACAACAAAGCATATTATGTCGGGAATTTGAGAACAACCTAGCAGGATTGTTCTGCCTCACTGTGTCTTGTATGGTTGTAGTCAAGCTGTTGACTAGGATTGCAGTCATTTGATAGTTTGACTGGAAATCTAATCCCAAGAAGGATCATTCATATATCATCTATTAATTGGAGACCTCTGTCCTTACTGTATGGGTCAGCATGGATACAATTTGTGGTGATTATATAAGTGAAATAGGTATGACAATGGAAGACAATTTCCAGATGATTTCTCCCTCAAATAAAATGCAAATAACCAAGTCGAATAAACTAATATCACACAAAAAATACACCTAAACTATGAAAAATATGATTACCAGAGTGAAAATGGCCTGATGTGGGAGAAAATGGTAGCAAGGGTCTATCAGTTAGTGGGAATAGTATTAGAACTTTGGTATTAGGTGAGGTGAGGATTATACACACATATAGAGGTGTGAGCTATACTCCAAACATTTATATAATATTTTTAAAAAATGATAAAATGATGACAATGTTAAAATTATAATATTTGAGGTTTGTAGAGATCCTTATATTTGTGACAATAGCTTGCTTCAAATCTGAGAAAATTTGGGTCATTTTATCTTCACTCAGTCACTTAGTATCAATTTTATCCTTTTGGCACTATTTTTAGTATTTCTAGGGAAAATTAGTACTATGTTAACTGTAGAACTAAATTCCTCCTACTATAAATAAAAAATTTATTCTGAGTACTCTTCCTGATTCTCCAAGATTTGTAAGGATTTCTACTTTGGTGAAAACAAGAACTATTGTGGACCCATAAAGAGTTATACTACTAATGGTTCCTACTAATTTGTTAAGGTGTTCATTTTTCCAAACTTAACCTGCTAATTCTTTCAGGTGTTTATTTTTCCAACCTTGAATAGTTTCCTCATAGGCACGTAATGTTTAATACTCAACTGAAGGCTTATGGGAACTTTCAGCAGATATCTCTATCTCTGCAAACTCTAACAAATTTTAGTGTCTCTGGAATCCCAGATATATATCTGGACTACTATTAAACCAGGGACAAGGTTGGACTTTGCTGTACTTGTATCTTTCTGCTCTATGGCTTGGACTCTACTTAGACAGTAAGCTCTCCTCATCTCTCAGTATCATTGTCCTTTAAGTTTTAATGCCTAGGGTCTTGGAAACTGTTGATTTGTATATTTGTTTAGTTTTTTTTTTTTTTTTTTTAATTTGTTTAAGGCCCTGTCCTCCTATCTCATTCTAAACTGGAACTTATATGTTAGGGTTTTGATTTGGTGTTCTTTGAATTCATACAGCAATATAATCATAATTCATGTCTCTTTTCATAATAAATCTTTTAAATATTAACTTAGAATGTTGATGTTTGAACTGATTTTTAACTATTAAGTTCCAAGTATTATGTAATTTTCATGATAATATGGTTGTATTCCTTATTCAAATTGCTTGTTTTCTATATTTTAATTCACTAGAAATATGTTGATTACTAAATAATATTTTAATGTCATAACCTTGATAAATGCATTAATTCCAATAATTTGGCTGTTGAATTGTTTGAATTTCCAAAATATGCAATTATTTCACTTTCTCATGGCCATTTTATTTTCTCTATCCCAATATTTATGAAAACTCTCCAGTTTTAATATTGTTTTTATTTTACATGAGTTAATGATTAAAATACTAACATAGCCCATATTCTGTTATTCCTCAAATTGGATGTGCATCTATAGGTTGGCACTTGGTTAGATCCTGATACCATAGTCATGTGAATGACTTGTCTTGCTAGATCATGTGTAAGATGTGTGAGTTTGAAGCTTGGGCTCTCCAACTTGAAGGGAAGGAAATGTGTATTCAGGTGCAGAATATGGATTTAAAAATCAATAGGAAAGCAAATATCCAAGGCAAACTGATTACTAAAATTACTACACTAGGCCATTACTTTTTTCCTTAATAAGTTTTTATCTATATAACTGCCAGTTAGAATTTCTATTGTTAATGAATAACCAATGTGATAGTGCTTTATTTTCTGATAATCCTTCTCTTTCTATTTCTGTTCACTGATCATTTCTCTCATTTTAACACATTGTCTAATGTGCATTTCTAGTTCTTTGCACTACATCAGTATCAAGTCCACCCCATGTGTATGTGCTCCTTGATACTTCAGCATTGATAGTTCTCTGGAGTCACCCTTTACCTTCAGGTGAAAAAAATTTCTAGACAACAGTACTATCAATTATTGCCTGAATCACTGTAAATGCCTTATCCTTGATTCTTTTCTTCCTTGTTCTGTCTATTATTTGTACAGTGACAAGGTTGTTTTATGCCTCAGTGTAGACTTAAGTTAAAACATGTCATTTTCCTACTTAATCTCCCATAATATCTCCCTGTTCCATGCAAAATCTTGTTAATCTTTCACTAGGTGTCACATGATCTGTTACCTTCCTGATGTCTTCTAGTATTAGTCTCCTGACTCACTACACACATAAGCTTGAAAACACCAGGTACATTCCTACATTATGGTATTTGTTGTAGTTGTTTTCTCCATCTGGAGAAAATTTCACCAAGAAATCCACTTGAATAACTTTATCATCTCCTCCAGACCTTGCTCAAGTACTACCATTTTTACAGAGGCCTAGCTAGGCTTATATATTCTAACTGAAATTCCACTGTTGTTGCTTGTAACTCCCGTATACTTCCTGTTTGTTTTTCCTTTTCATTTTATGCAACAGTTATCATTTTCAATATTTTGTGTGCCCCAGTAATATATTGTTTTCACTAATGGCCCAATCCTTTATCCTTCCCCATATGAACACTTGGCAGTGTAATTTTGCACTTCCTCCCATTAAAAGGAGACAGGAGAGAATATTCCCTTCCTATTAATTCTGAATTTGATTACACACTTCATTTAGTAAAGAGTTGTTGGGCCTCCCTAGTGGTGCAAGGGGTTAATTAAGCACAGCACTATGAAGCTATCCTGCTGCTCCCTTCAGCAGTATATTTTCAGTCAATCTGCCTGTTCTGCTCCCCACTCTGTCTCTGGTGAGTCCTCTCACCCTCCCAAATCTCTGGCCTGTACCCCCGTTCTTGTATGCATAAATACATAAATCTTAAAAAAAAGAGTTGTTAACAGTTGTGAAAAATAGAAACTTTTAAAATCACTTGCCTGTTTCTCTTGTCTCTTTCTTTGCTGTTATGAAAATTTTCCAGGCTGACCTACATGGAGGTGAGATACAAAGAGCAGAGTAAAGTTGATACAGTTCTTCCAGATGAGATCATTATAACTTAATCAACATAGTCGCTCACCAGTCGTGAGTGAGCCTAAATGAAAGATCCATGTACTCATGTGCTAAAAACACACTTACTTTTGTGTACCACTGTAAATTTTCATTAATATTAAAAAAAGCCTTGTGACCTTTGCAACAAATGCAAATAAAAATTGACAAATGCCACATCATGCTGAAGAATTACTCAAAACTGAATAGAAGGAAATTATTCAATATAATAGATTACACATGAAAAACATATGATTAATGTTACATTTTCTACACAATGGAGAAAAGTCAACTTTTCATTTTTATAATTCTATTGTATTCTCTATCTTAGCCAATTCAGTAATGTAAAAACAAAATAAGCTCATAAATATGTAAACAGGTAACATTGTCTCTCTTTCAGATATAATAATGATTGTTTATGGAAAAATTTCTAAGATCTGTAAAAACCTATTAGAATTAACATATGACTTCACATTTGGTCAAAATAAGATATTAAATTGTTTTATATTAGAAGCAAAATATTGCAAAATAAAATTAGAAAGTTATTTTCATTATATGTATGGTGAATTGAATACCCCTCTTCTTTCAAAATATTTGCATCTGCAAAACTTATCTTACATGACAAAAGTGATTTTATAGGTATGATTATGTTAAGGATGCTGAGAGATGATATTACCATGAATTATCTAGGATGGCTGGAAATAATTAGTAGGGCCCTTGCAAGAGAGAAGCATGAGTTCAGGATCAATAGTAATAGATGTTGAGAGACAATATTACCATGAATTACCGGGGCTGGTTGGAAATAATAGAACCATGAATTCAGGATCAGTAGTAATAGATATAATCACAAAGCAAGAAGTTGAGACAAGGAAACAGATTCTTCTCAGAACTCTCCTGAATAAATGTGGCCATATCCACACACTCATTTTATATTTCTGAACGCCACAACAATTTTAAGCTACAATAACTGTGATAATTTGCTAAGACAGCAACAGAAAACTCATATAAATAGCACAATAAAACATTAAATAACTCCAAAAATTGGAGATTATGAAAAACTCCCAAATTTATTTTACTGTGCCAGCACTACATTGACACCAAAATCAGATAACAGTAAGAATATATAATTACTCAGACACAAGAAAAAATTGAGATCAAAATCTCTAGTGAATGTAGATATAAAAATTCTCAGCATAATATTAGAAAGCGAAAATCAAAAGCACATTAAAGAATTTGTGGTATGTCTATGTGTGTATAAGTAGGCACTCTGTAGGTAGATATAGATATATTGATATACATATCTAAAATTATAGTTATATAATCAAGGTCGTTTCCATACATACTAATCAATAAATGCATTATACTACATTAACAAAATAAAAAAAATAAAAATGATAGTCAATTCATTATATGCAGATAAAGGATTTGACAAAATTCAAACATTAGTGATGAACATCAGAAAGAATACAAATGTGCCCACCCTACCCCTCTAATTCAACAGAGTAGTAGAATCCTCACTACAGAAATAAAAAAAATAAAGAAAAGACATCCAAATTAAAAAATGGAGAATTTTTTTATTTGCAGATTATATGATCTTTATATAGGAAATACTAAGTACTTAACCAAAACTGTTGAAATTAATAAACAAATTTCGTAGGATATAAAAATCAATCTTCAAAAACTCAGTTGTTGTTTTTACACACTAACAATGAAACAAACTAAAAAGATATAAACAATCTAATTCACAAAATCATCAAACACAACAAATTTAACAATGAATGAAAATGAAAAATCTGTACAATGGAAACTATAGGACTTTTATGAAAACAATTGAAGAAAACATGAACACAAAATGGAAAGATAATCTATGACCATGGATTAGGAGAATTAATATTGTTAAAACATTAATACTACCCAAAGTCATTTATAGATTCAATATAATCCCCTTCAAAATTGCAATTACACTCACAGAAACTGAACAACCCTAAAATTTGTGAATTTGGAGCCACAAAAGAGTGAATAGAAGAAAGAAATCCTGGGAAAAAAGAATAAAGACTTTTTCACTATTTACTGATTTTAAACTAAGATAATCAAAGAATGACTTGGGAATAAAAATGCACACATAGACTAATAGGACAGAATTAAGAGCCCAGGAAAAAATATATATGGTCAACTAATATTCATCAAGGGAGAAAAGAGTAATCAGATAATCTCTTCAATAAATCATACTTGAAAAACTGGACAATCACATGCAGAAGAATGAAATCAAGACATCACCCTTCCACTACTCACAATTAATGCAAATACATTAAAGACTGGAACATAAGGCATGATGACATAAAATTCTTAGAGGAACACATAGAGAAATGTTTTCCTTACTCTGTTCATGGCAACAGCTATTTGGATATGATAGAGAAAATCACAAGCAATTAGTGTTATTGTGTACTCATAGTAGACTTATTTGTTTTTTCTTTTGTTGCTTCTGATTTAAAAAAAAAAGGGCATAAAATACATCTCTAGTATACATCACCTGACAAGAAAAGAATACACATTCTTTTCAACTGCACATCTAATACTTCCAGAATAGACCACTAATAGACAGATTAGAGTATTTTTTTTTCTTGTATGAGACATTTAAAATAATAGCATGTATAGTAGTACACAATAAACAGTGGTTACCAAGGATGGAGTGTTGTTGTTCGATGAGCATAAATCTAAAAATAAGAAAGATGAGCAAGTTCCAGAATCTGCTGGAAAACATTGTACCTGAGATTAAAGATAACCTATGATGTACTTAAAAAGCTTGTTAAGTGGGTAGGTCTCAATTAAGTGTTTAAACACACACACAGTTAGACACACAAAAAAATTATTTTTGATAGTGATGGATATATTTATTGCTTTGATTGTGGTAATGGTAACAGGGTTATATACTTATGTCCAAATTCACCAAATTGCATATTAATTTTGTGTGGATACCAAAAACCTCAATAAAAATGAAAAAAATAATTAAGTGGGTAAAGGATTTAAGGGGACCTTCCAAAGAAGACATATATTGACCGAAAATCATAGAAAATTATGTGTGATTTTTATTGGAATAGTGTTGAATCTGTAAATTGCTTTCAGTAGGATGGCCATATTAATAATGTTAATTCTTCCAACCCATGTATAGGATAAAAATTTCAATGACATTCTTCAAAGAAATAGAACAAATACTGATGAAATTCATATGGAAACACAAAGGAGCAAAGAATATGCAATGGAACAAGGACAATTTGCTCAATAAATGGTGCTGGGAAAACTGGAATATCACATGCAAAAGAAAGAAACTATTCCACAATCTCTCACTATGCACAAAAATCAACTCAAAATGGATAAAAGAACTGGACATAAGACCTGAAACCATAAAATATATAGAAGAAAATATAGGTAACACACTAGAAGACATATATCTCAGTAACATCTTTATTTTTATTTTTTAAAAGATTTATTTATTTATAGACACAAGAACTGGGGTATAGAATAGAGGTATAGGGGTGAGAGGATTCACCAGAGAGAGTGGGGAACAGAACAGGCAGATCTATTGAAATACACTACTGAGGGGGACAGCGGGTGAGGCAGGAGAGGTCAGTTTAACCATGTGTGTTGCTCTCTGGCCAGGGATCAAACTCGTGCTGCAGTGGCTGTGATAGCTTGATAGCATTGAGCCACCAGGGAGGCCCATCTCGGTAACATCTTTAAAGACTCATCACCCAAAGCAAAGAAAGTGAAGGAAAAGATAAACACCTGGGATTACATCAAACTAAAAAGCTTCTGTACAGCAAAAGAGACAATAACAAAAACAAAGAGACACCCCACTGATTGGGGACTGATCACAAAAATATACAAAGAACCCACAGGACTGAAAAAAGCAAAGTAAACAATCCAGTCAAGAAATGGGCAGAAGAACTTAAAGATAAACTCATGTCATTTGTAGCAACATGGATGGAGCTAGGAGGAATTATGATTTTACTTACAGGAGGAATACAGGGAAACCAAATAAGACATCAGGGAAAAAATAATAACAATAAAAAACACAACACAACAAAACAAAAACAAACAGGCAATTACAATCTAGAGACATCCTGCAGGGGAGGAGGAGGGAGAGGTATCAGAGGGAGGGAGGAGGAGCACAGGGGTCTGTGTTAATGAAACATGGGTGCATTGGTAAAGGAAATTCTATGCGGACTACACCTGAGGTGTATGTGGGTGGAAGCAAACATTGTTTAGAAATGAACAATGATGTAAAATATATATAAATCAAAAAAATTTAAAAAAAGAAAAATATGTGTGTGTTCATCTGCTGTTTCATAGAGAATTGGTACCTTTCTTCTTCATTTTTTACCTCCCCAACTTCTTTCCTTTTGCTCTTCCCCTAAATTTTCTTATCCTTTTCCAAAGATGACTGGTTTTATTTTATTTTATTTATTTTTTTTTTAGGTATGGGAATCTCTCATGTTCTCACTTTGAGTGTGCAAACTATATCCATCATAAATGTATAAGGAAAAATGAACACTTTTAAAGAAAATTACTTCTTAAAATTTTCATCATGTGACCTTAGTGTATTGTAATCTGTTTATAAAAGGAAGCATCTGTGAACTTCTCTGGGGCAACAAGCAAAATTAGAAATAAAGAGGGGCCTTCCTGGTGGCGCAAGGGGTTAAGACACAACCTATGGGGCCTCCACAGTGGCACAGCGGTTGAGCGCTGTGTTGCGAATCTGCCCGCAGCCTCTGCAGCGCAGGTTCTATTCCCGACCACCAGGCGAGGGTCCCACATGGTGCGCAGACCTCTCCTGCCATGCCTGCTGCTCCCCTCAGCGGTGTATTTCAGTCAGTCTGCCTGTTCTGTTCCCCGCTCTGGCTCTGATGAATTCTCTCACCCTCCCGTGCTTCTGACTGTAACCAGTGCTTATATAAATAAATAAATCAATCTTAAAAAAAAAAAAAAAAAGATGCAACCTATGAAGTTATCTGCAGCCACTGTAGCATGAGTTTGATCCCCAGCCAGGGAGCTACCCACATGGCACAACAGACCTCTCCTGACTCGCCAGCTGCTCCCCTCAGCAGTGTATTTTGGTAGATTTGCCTGTTCTGTTCCCAACTCTGTCTCTAGTGAATCCTCTCACCCCTGCTCCCTGCGCCTCTGGCCTGTATCCCAGCTCTTGTATTCATAAATAAATAAATCTAAAACAAAAACAAAAACAAAAACAAAATCAGAGATAAAGAAGTAATGAGAGAAATACTAAGAGAGAGGGAGAGGAGGAATGCTGTAATTCCTAATGCCTCAGTACATCAGCATGATACCATGAAAGTGTGACACATCACTGAATGGCAATCATGACTGCTCATGTTTAGCTTCCTTGAGACTCTATGGATATAGACATTAATTATAGGAGAGATAAAATGTAACAAAAGAATATTTGAATTTTTCACCCTTTAATTTTAAAACCATTATTCTTAAGTAGCTTGATTAAGCTAGGCACTGTAAAATTCATTGCAGTTAAAGTAGTGCCAAAACACAAAGGCAAATACAAACATACAAATAATTACATACAATGTGATAAAAATAAATTCTATTAACAAATATATATATATATATATATATATATATGGTAAACTATTACTATGTGACACCACTATGTGTTTGGTGCCCTTTATACTAATTTTTCAGCCAAACAAAACTGATTCTCCTGAATAGAAAGCAAGGATTGGGATTTAGAGCTTCAAGTCTTTACTAGATGCAGGTAGAAGTCTCAGAAACCAAAAGCATTAGCAGATGTGAAAAACAAAGTAAGGTTGTAAGTATTCATTCACATATTCTAAAATTTATTGAAGGTCCTGACTAGAATTTTACCAAAAACAGTAATATTAAAAATTAATGAAAGTGTTTTAATAAATCATGTTCCGCAGGCACTGCGAGTACAGAACACAGAAGAAAGCAGACACAAATCCTATCTTTAAGGAGTTTATGTTCTTGTGGAGGGAGACAAAAAATTAATAAGCTATATGAGGAAAAGAAAAGCTGCAATTTAAATAATGCTTTATAATCATATAAGGTCCAAAGTCCAAATGCCCTTCCCTTCTTCTCGATTAATTTACAATCTACCTAACTACAGAGTCCAGGAACAAGATAGCTGATTCAACTGACAGGGGGATATTACCCCAGGTGGTGTAATCACTTCCCTTTTTTACTTGTATAGGAAACACAAAGACATTTCAGAATCCTGCCAACAAAGCTCAGAATAAGATGGTGATTCAGTGACTAACTCCTGATAGACAACATTTATGATGAATGAAATACATAAAGGTGAGTCTTATTTTTATTACTGATGTTATTTGTTGTATTTATGCATGTGCGTTTGTGTGTGCATGCAAACACAGGTGTCTAGTGCCTCTAAGAAGAGTAATTGAGCCACAAAGATACAGACGCCTCATGGTACAACATCTAAGAGTTCTATTTATTACTCTCTTAGGCCTGCTCAACTGGATTTTCATTTCATCTCGTTGCAAAAATTGGCTGTCCCAAAGTAATTTTCAGTTCACTAACTACCCTATTATTATTAGAAATCCCTTTCTTTTTTAGTTAATTCTTCTTCCTCACATCTGCTGATACAGTTCAATTTGGGGATACTATGTTGTTACCTATATTTCCTTTCTCCATATGCTGAAGTGTTACTGGATAACATGCTTTCTATATGTTCAAAATTTTGTTCTTTCTACTATCATAATTAAAGCTCTCAGAGTAAAACAACTTCAATCTATCCTTTTCTAAATGTCACTAGAATATCATTTATTTCAAAAATATAACCAGATATCAGCAATTAATAAATGTGAAATGTCCATTATAAAAGTCATGAGATGGCCTTCTAGAATTGAAAATCAACACTGTTTTGTTGGTTGCTCTATGTAATAATCAAAAACACTTTTTGGAACATGTGCTTATGGAATTCTAAGAAGATATTACTATCTGGTGAATACTTTTAATGTACATAAATTGGGGTTTTAGGAGTGGAATAGAGATCTGGCTATAATGATAGCTTTATTCCTGGCAAGTCCTAGAAAAAAAAAAATATGTGTAGTGAGATTGTGGGTAAGTTATTTATATTTTCTGTTTGAAAAAATAAACAAGTAAGGGCTACCCATAGGCAGAGAATCAAAAAGTTATCTATGGCGATCAGTGGGATATTTTCCATGAGAGTTATACTGCAATTTAAAGATAAAAATGTTCTGTGAAAGAATACATCATTGGGCTACTGTGATGTGTTAACATACACCTGAATATGTGTGAATGTATGACTCTAAATCATATACAGTGCAATCCAGTGATACCTAAAAAAAAAGATGTAATTTTTAAGTAAAAATATATATTTTTAAAACTTTAAAAATGGGGACCTAAGGCCTCCCCTGGTAGCACAGCGGTTGAGCGCTGGGTTGTGAAGCTGCCCACAGCCTCTGCAGTGCTGGTTTGATCCTCCGCAGCCAGGCGAGCGTCCCACATGGTGTGCAGACCTCTCCTGCCGTGCCCGCTGCTCCCCTCAGCAGTGCGTTTCATCAGTCTGCCTGTTCTGCTCTCCACTCTGGCTCTGGTGAATTCTCTCACCCTCCCGTGCTTCTGACTGTATGCAGTGCTTGTATAAATAAATAAAATAAATCTTTAAAAAAAATGGGGACCTCCCTGGTGGTACAAAGATTAAAGACAGTGCTATCAGGCTATAGTCAGCCACTGCTTCAGGAGTTCAATCTCTGGCTGGCCAGGGAGCAAACCACATGGCACAGCAGCCCTCTCCTTTCTTGCCCGCTGCTCCCCTCTGCAGTGTATTTCAGTAGATCTGCCTGTTCTGCTCCTCACTTCCTCTGGTGAATCCTCTCATCCCCTGCTACATCTCTGGTCTACACCCAGTTCTTGTATACATAAATAAATAAATCTTTAAAAAAACTTTAAAAATGTATTTACTTTGTAAAAATTAATAAACTGTTAGACCAAAACATCTAGAAGTTTGTTTGTTTGTTTGTTTGTTTGTTTGTTTGTTTTAGCTCAAACATCACCAATAGTCATTATGTAAAAAAATCCAATTCTCCCTATGTGGCATTTGATTGAGAAATAAGTAAGGAATTGTTGGTCTCTAGCAAGAAGAATGATGAAAATCAAAATAAAGAAAAAAATGAGATTATAACTGAGTCATATTATAGACAGATAATTAAATAACATCTCAGTTATTTAAATAATTGGAATATATCTCAATTATTTAAATCACTTGATCTTCAGAAATAGCAATAAAATAATCTAAATGACATATGACCACATTGCCATCAGAAGCATTTTCTGTAAAGTCAGTATTTACATAGAATATATGAATTTTCATGTAAAGTTTTTTTAATTATTGCTCATTTCTCATGTTCTTGCTTTTTGTCATCAAGTGTTATTCTATAGGACGTGAGTCTATATTTGCATAATGATGGATTTATATCATTGAAAAAAATTTCAGATCTCATATTCTATATATTATTTTATAGTAATGACTTGTACTCATTTGAATTTCCAGGAAATATGCATGAAAAGACAAGTGAGTTTTTTTTTCATTAATTTCTATGCAAGTTTCTTTTGTATTCTTAGTCAAATTAAGTCTTCAGTTAAACTCATCTCCTTATCTCTATTAATTTGCAATTAGATATTTTAAACATTTAGGTGAAACATACACATTTCAAATATTTAACTAAATTAACATTTTTAAATCATTTCTTGACAAATACTTTAAAATGTTAATGCATTTCCAAATTTTAGATGTTTTTAAAATATCTCATTTATATTAGAACCAAATTTGAAATTATTCTTATGTTAAACCACTTAAATACTTATCAAATGATAGTTTCCTACAAAAATAGTTTAGGGCCTCCCCGGGGGTGCAGTGGGTTGAGTGCAGCACTGTGAAGCTGTCTGCAGCCTCTGCAGCGCGGGTTCGATTCCTGGCTTTTTTTTTTTTTTTTTTTTTTTTTTTTTTTTTTTTTTTTAATTTGTTTAAGGCCCTGTCCTCCTATCTCATTCTAAACTGGAACTTATATGTTAGGGTTTTGATTTGGTGTTCTTTGAATTCATACAGCAATATAATCATAATTCATGTCTCTTTTCATAATAAATCTTTTAAATATTAACTTAGAATACTGATGTTTGAACTGATTTTTAACTATTAAGTTCCAAGTATTATGTAATTTTCATGATAATATGGTTGTATTCCTTATTCAAATTGCTTGTTTTCTATATTTTAATTCACTAGAAATATGTTGATTACTAAATAATATTTTAATGTCATAACCTTGATAAATGCATTAATTCCAATAATTTGGCTGTTGAATTGTTTGAATTTCCAAAATATGCAATTATTTCACTTTCTCATGACCATTTCATTTTCTCTATATATTTATGAAAACTCTCCAGTTTCAATATTTTTTATTTTATATGAGTTTGTGATTAAAATACTAACATAGCCCATATTCTGTTATTCCTCAAATTAGATGTGCATCTATAGGTTGGCACTTGGTTAGATCCTGATACCATAGTCATGTGAATGACTTGTCTTGCTAGATCATGTGTAAGATGTGTGAGTTTGAAGCTTGGGCTCTCCAACTTGAAGGGAAGGAAATGTGTATTCAGGTGCAGAATATGTATTTAAAAATCAATAGGAAAGCAAATATCCAAGGCAAACTGATTACTAAAATTACTACACTAGGCCATTACTTTTTTCCTTAATAAGTTTTTATCTATATAACTGCCAGTTAGAATTCCTATTGTTAATGAATAACCAATGTGATAGTGCTTTATTTTCTGATAATCCTTCTCTTTCTATTTCTGTTCACTGATCATTTCTCTCATTTTCACACATTGTCTAAGGTGCATTTCTAGTTCTTTGCACTACGTCAGTATCAAGTCCACCCCATGTGTATGTGCTCCTTGATACTTCAGCATTGATAGTTCTCTGGAGTCACCCTTTACCTTCAGGTGAAAAAATTTTCTAGACAACAGTACTATCAATTATTGCCTGAATCACTGTAAATGCCTTATCCTTGATTCTTTTCTTCCTTGTTCTGTCTATTATTTGTACAGTGACAAGGTTGTTTTATGCCTCAGTGTAGACTTAAGTTAAAACATGTCATTTTCCTACTTAATCTCCCATAATATCTCCCTGTTCCATGCAAAATCTTGTTAATCTTTCACTAGGTGTCACATGATCTGTTACCTTCCTGATGTCTTCTAGTATTAGTCTCCTGACTCACTACACACATAAGCTTGAAAACACCAGGTACATTCCTACATTATGGTATTTGTTGTAGTTGTTTTCTCCATCTGGAGAAAATTTCACCAAGAAATCCACTTGAATAACTTTATCATCTCCTCCAGACCTTGCTCAAGTACTACCATTTTTACAGAGGCCTAGCTAGGCTTATATATTCTAACTGAAATTCCACTGTTGCTGCTTGTAACTCCCGTATACTTCCTGTTTGTTTTTCCTTTTCATTTTATGCAACAGTTATCATTTTCAATATTTTGTGTGCCCCAGTAATATATTGTTTTCACAATGGCCCAATCCTTTATCCTTCCCCATATGAACACTTGGCAGTGTAATTTTGCACTTCCTCCCATTAAAAGGAGACAGGAGAGAATATTCCCTTCCTATTAATTCTGAATTTGATTACACACTTCATTTAGTAAAGAGTTGTTGGGCCTCCCTAGTGGTGCAAGGGGTTAATTAAGCACAGCACTATGAAGCTATCCTGCTGCTCCCTTCAGCAGTATATTTTCAGTCAATCTGCCTGTTCTGCTCCCCACTCTGTCTCTGGTGAGTCCTCTCACCCTCCCAAATCTCTGGCCTGTACCCCCGTTCTTGTATGCATAAATTCATAAATCTTAAAAAAAAGAGTTGTTAACAGTTGTGAAAAATAGAAACTTTTAAAATCACTTGCCTGTTTCTCTTGTCTCTTTCTTTGCTGTTATGAAAATTTTCCAGGCTGACCTACATGGAGGTGAGATACAAAGAGCAGAGTAAAGTTGATACAGTTCTTCCAGATGAGATCATTATAACTTAATCAACATAGTCGCTCACCAGTCGTGAGTGAGCCTAAATGAAAGATCCATGTACTCATGTGCTAAAAACACACTTACTTTTGTGTACCACTGTAAATTTTCATTAATATTAAAAAAAGCCTTGTGACCTTTGCAACAAATGCAAATAAAAATTGACAAATGCCACATCATGCTGAAGAATTACTCAAAACTGAATAGAAGGAAATTATTCAATATAATAGATTACACATGAAAAACATATAATTAATGTTATATTTTCTACACAATGGAGAAAAGTCAACTTTTCATTTTTATAATTCTATTGTATTCTCTATCTTAGCCAATTCAGTAATGTAAAAACAAAATAAGCTCGTAAATATGTAAACAGGTAACATTGTCTCTCTTTCAGATATAATAATGATTGTTTATGGAAAAATTTCTAAGATCTGTAAAAACCTATTAGAATTAACATATGACTTCACATTTGGTCAAAATAAGATATTAAATTGTTTTATATTAGAAGCAAAATATTGCAAAATAAAATTAGAAAGTTATTTTCATTATATATATGGTGAGTTGAATACCCCTCTTCTTTCAAAATATTTGCATCTGCAAAACTTATCTTACATGACAAAAGTGATTTTATAGGTATGATTATGTTAAGGATGCTGAGAGATGATATTACCATGAATTATCTAGGATGGCTGGAAATAATTAGTAGGGCCCTTGCAAGAGAGAAGCATGAGTTCAGGATCAATAGTAATAGATGTTGAGAGACAATATTACCATGAATTACCGGGGTTGGTTGGAAATAATAGAACCATGAATTCAGGATCAGTAGTAATAGATATAATCACAAAGCAAGAAGTTGAGACAAGGAAACAGATTCTTCTCAGAACTCTTCTGAATAAATGTGGCCATATCCACACACTCATTTTATATTTCTGAACGCCACAACAATTTTAAGCTACAATAACTGTGATAATTTGCTAAGACAGCAACAGAAAACTCATATAAATAGCACAATAAAACATTAAATAACTCCAAAAATTGGAGATTATGAAAAACTCCCAAATTTATTTTACTGTGCCAGCATTACTTGACACCAAAATCAGATAGCAGTAAGAATATATAATTACCCAGACACAAGAAAAAATTGAGATCAAAATCTCTAGTGAATGTAGATATAAAAATTCTCAGCATAATATTAGCAAGCTAAAATCAAAAGCACATTAAAGAAGATGTGGTATGTCTATGTGTGTATAAGTAGGCACTCTGTAGGTAGATATAGATATATTGATATACATATCTAAAATTATAGTTATATAATCAAGGTTGTTTCCACACATACTAATCAATAAATGCATTACATTACATTAACAAAATTAAAAAAATAAAAATGATAGTCAATTCATTATATGCAGATAAAGGATTTGACAAAATTCAAACATTAGTGATGAACATCAGAAAGAATACAAATGTGCCCACCCTACCCCTCTAATTCAACAGAGTAGTAGAATCCTCACTACAGTAATAAGAAAAATAAAGAAAAGAAATCCAAATTTAAAAATGGAGATTTTTTTATTTGCAGCTTATATGATCTTTATATAGGAAATACTAAGTACTTAACCAAAACTGTTGAAATTAATAAACAAATTTCGTAGGATATAAAAATCAATCTTCAAAAACTCAGTTGTTGTTTTTACACACTAACAATGAAACAAACTAAAAAGATATAAACAATCTAATTCACAAAATCATCAAACACAACAAATTTAACAATGAATGAAAATGAAAAATCTGTACAATGGAAACTATAGGACTTTTATGAAAACAATTGAAGAAAACATGAACACAAAATGGAAAGATAATCTATGACCATGGATTAGGAGAATTAATATTGTTAAAACATTAATACTACCCAAAGTCATTTATAGATTCAATATAATCCCCTTCAAAATTGCAATTACACTCACAGAAACTGAACAACCCTAAAATTTGTGAATTTGGAGCCACAAAAGAGTGAATAGCAGAAAGAAATCCTGGGAAAAAAGAATAAAGACTTTTTCACCATTTCCTGATTTTAAACTAAGATAAAAAACAATAGTAATCAAAGAACGACTTGGGAATAAAAATGCACACATAGACTAATAGGACAGAATCAAGAGCCCAGAAAAAAATATATATGGTCAACTAATATTCATCAAGGGAGAAAAGAGTAATCAGATAATCTCTTCAATAAATCATACTTGAAAAACTGGACAATCACATGCAGAAGAATGAAATCAAGACATCACCCTGCCACTACTCACAATTAATGCAAATACATTAAAGACTGGAACATAAGGCATGATGACATAAAATTCTTAGAGGAACACATAGAGAAATGTTTTCCTTACTCTGTTCATGGCAACAGCTATTTGGATATGATAGAGAAAATCACAAGCAATTAGTGTTATTGTGTACTCATAGTAGACTTATTTGTTTGTTTTTTCTTTTGTTGCTTCTGATTTAAAAAAAAGGCATAAAATACATCTCTAGGATACATCACCTGACAAGAAAAGAATGCACATTCTTTTCAACTGCACATCTAATACTTCCAGAATAGACCACTAATAGACAGATTAGAGTATTTTTTTTTCTTATATGAGACATTTAAAATAATAGCATGTATAGTAGTAGACAATAAACAGTGGTTACCAAGGATGGAGTGTTGTTGTTCAATGAGCATAAATCTAAAAATAAGAAAGACGAGTAAGTTCCAGAATCTGCTGGAAAACATTGTACCTGAGATTAAAGATAACCTATGATGTACTTAAAAAGCTTGTTAAGTGGGTAGGTCTCAATTAAGTGTTTAAACACACACACACAGAGTTAGACACACAAAAAACTTATTTTTGATAGTGATGGATATATTTATTGCTTTGATTGTGGTAATGGTAACAGGGTTATACACTTATGTCCAAATTCACCAAATTGCATATTAATTTTGTGTGGATACCAAAAACCTCAATAAAAATGAAAAAAATAATTAAGTGGGTAAAGGATTTAAGGGGACCTTCCAAAGAAGACATATATTGACCGAAAATCATAGAAAATTATGTGTGATTTTTATTGGAATAGTGTTGAATCTGTAAATTGCTTTCAGTAGGATGGCCATATTAATAATGTTAATTCTTCCAACCCATGTATAGGATAAAATTTCAATGACATTCTTCAAAGAAACAGAACAAATACTGATGAAATTCATATGGAAACACAAAGGAGCAAAGAATATGCAGTGGAACAAGGACAATTTGCTCAATAAATGGTGCTGGGAAAACTGGAATATCACATGCAAAAGAAAGAAACTATTCCACAATCTCTCACTATGCACAAAAATCAACTCAAAATGGATAAAAGAACTGGACATAAGACCTGAAACCATAAAATATATAGAAGAAAATATAGGTAACACACTAGAAGACATATATCTCAGTAACATCTTTATTTTTATTTTTTAAAAGATTTATTTATTTATAGACACAAGAACTGGGGTATAGAACAAAGGTACAGGGGTGAGAGGATTTACCAGAGAGAGTGGGGAACAGAACAGGCAGATCTATTATTGAAATACACTACTGAGGGGGGCAGTGGGTGAGGCAGGAGAGGTCAGTTGCACCATGTGTGTTGCTCCCTGGCCAGGGATCAAACTCGTGCTGCAGTGGCTGTGATAGCTTGATAACACTGAGCCACCAGGGAGGCCCATCTCGGTAACATCTTTAAAGACTCATCACCCAAAGCAAAGAAAGTGAAGGAAAAGATAAACACCTGGGATTACATCAAACTAAAAAGCTTCTGTACAGCAAAAGAGACAATAACAAAAACAAAGAGACACCCCACTGATTGGGGACTGATCACAAAAATAGTCAAAGAAACCAAAGGACTGAAAAAAAGCAAAGTAAACAATCCAGTCAAGAAATGGGCAGAAGAACTTAAAGATAAACTCATGTCATTTGTAGCAACATGGATGGAGCTAGGAGGAATTATGATTTTACTTACAGGAGGAATACAGGGGAACCAAATAAGACTTCAGGGGAAAAATAATAACAATAAAAAAACACAACACAACAAAACAAAAACAAACAGGCAATTACAATCTAGAGACATCCTGCAGGGGAGGAGGAGGGAGAGGCATCAGAGGGAGGGAGGAGGAGCACAGGGGTCTGTGTTAATGAAACATGGGTGCATTGGTAAAGGAAATTCTATGCGGACTACACCTGAGGTGTATGTGGGTGGAAGCAAACATTGTTTAGAAATGAACAATGATGTAAAATATATATAAATCAAAAAAATTTAAAAAAAGAAAAATATGTGTGTGCTCATCTGGTGTTTTATAGAGAATTGGTACCTTTCTTCTTCATTTTTTACTTCCCCAATTTCTTCCATTTTGCTCTTCCCCTAAATTTTCTTATCCTTTTCCAAAGATGACTGGTTTTATTTTATTTTATTTATTTTTTTTTTATGTATGGGAATCTCTCATGTTCTCACTTTGAGTGTGCAAACTATATCCATCATAAATGTATAAGGAAAAATGAACACTTTTAAAGAAAATTACTTCTTAAAATTTTCATCGTGTGACCTTAGTGTATTGTAATCTGTTTATAAAAGGAAGCATCTGTGAACTTCTCTGGGGCAACAAGCAAAATTAGAAATAAAGAGGGGCCTTCCTGGTGGCGCAAGGGGTTAAGACACAACCTATGGGGCCTCCACAGTGGCACAGCGGTTGAGCGCTGTGTTGCGAATCTGCCTGCAGCCTCTGCAGCGCCGGTTCTATTCCCGACCACCAGGCGAGGGTCCCACATGGTGCGCAGACCTCTCCTGCCATGCCTGCTGCTCCCCTCAGCGGTGTATTTCAGTCAGTCTGCCTGTTCTGTTCCCCGCTCTGGCTCTGATGAATTCTCTCACCCTCCCGTGCTTCTGACTGTAACCAGTGCTTATATAAATAAATAAATCAATCTTAAAAAAAAAAAAAAAAAGATGCAACCTATGAAGTTATCTGCAGCCACTGTAGCATGAGTTTGATCCCCAGCCAGGGAGCTACCCACATGGCACAACAGACCTCTCCTGACTCGCCAGCTGCTCCCCTCAGCAGTGTATTTTGGTAGATTTGCCTGTTCTGTTCCCAACTCTGTCTCTGGTGAATCCTCTCACCCCTGCTCCCTGCGCCTCTGGCCTGTATCCCAGCTCTTGTATTCATAAATAAATAAATCTAAAACAAAAACAAAAACAAAAACAAAATCAGAGATAAAGAAGTAGTGAGAGAAATACTAAGAGAGAGGGAGAGGAGGAATGCTGTAACTCCTAATGCCTCAGTACATCAGCATGATACCATGAAAGTGTGACACATCTCTGAATGGCAATCATGACTGCTCATGTTTAGCTTCCTTGAGACTCTATGGATATACATATTAATTATAGGAGAGATAAAATGTAACAAAAGAATATTTGAATTTTTCACCCTTTAATTTTAAAACCATTATTCTTAAGAAGCTTGATTAAGCTAGGCACTGTAAAATTCATTGCAGTTAAAGTAGTGCCAAAACACAAAGGCAAATACATAGAAATAATTACATACAATGTGATAAAAATAAATTCTATTAACAAATATATATATTTGGTAAGCTATTACTATGTGACACCACTATGAGTTTGGTGCCCTTTATACTAATTTTTCAGCCAAACAAAACTGATTCTCCTGAATAGAAAGCAAGGATTGGGATTTAGAGCTTCAAGTCTTTACTAGATGCAGGTAGAAGTCTCAGAAACCAAAAGAATTAGCAGATGTGAAAAACAAAGTAAGGTTGTAAGTATTCATTCACATATTCTAAAATTTATTGAAGGTCCTGACTAGAATAGTACCAAAAACAGTAATATTGAAAATTAATGAAAGTGTTTTAATAAATCATGTTCCACAGGCACTGCGAGTACAGAACACAGAAGAAAGCAGACACAAATCCTATCTTTAAGGAGTTTATGTTCTTGTGGAGGGAGACAAAAAAATAATAAGCTATATGAGGAAAAGAAAAGCTGCAATTTAAATAATGCTTTATAATCATATTAGGTCCAAAGTCCAAATGCCCTTCCCTTCTTCTCGATTAATTTACAATCTACCTAACTACAGAGTCCAGGAACAAGATAGCAGATTCAACTGACAGGGGGATATTACCCCAGGTGGTGTAATCACTTCCCTTTTTTACTTGTATAGGAAACACAAAGACATTTCAGAATCCTGCCAACAAAGCTCAGAATAAGATGGTGATTCAGTGACTAACTCCTGATAGACAACATTTATGATGAATGAAATACATAAAGGTGAGTCTTATTTTTATTAGTGATGTTATTTGTTGTATTTATGCATGTGCGTTTGTGCATGCATGCAAACACAGGTGTCTAGTGCCTCTAAGAAGAGTAATTGAGCCACAAAGATACAGACGCCTCATGGTACAATATCTAAGAGTTCTATTTATTACTCTCTCAACTGGATTTTCATTTCATCTCATTGCAAAAATTGGCTGTCCCAAAGTAATTTTCAGTTCACTAACTACCCTATTATTATTAGAAATCCCTTTCTTTTTTAGTTAATTCTTCTTCCTCACATCTGCTGATACAGTTCAATTTGGGGATACTATGTTGTTACCTATATTTCTTTTCTCCATATGCTGAAGTGTTACTGGATAACATGCTTTCTATATGTTCAAAATTTTGTTCTTTCTACCATCATAATTAAAGCTCTCAGAGTAAAACAACTTCAATCCATCCTTTCCTAAATGTCACTAGAATATCATTTATTTCAAAAATATAACCAGATATCAGCAATTAATAAATGTGAAATGTCCATTATAAAAGTCATGAGATGGCCTTCTAGAATTGAAAATCAACACTGTTTTGTTGGTTGCTCTATGTAATAATCAAAAACACTTTTTGGAACATGTGCTTATGGAATTCTAAGAAGATATTACTATCTGGTGAATACTTTTAATATACATAAATTGGGGTTTTAGGAGTGGAATAGAGATCTGGCTATAATGATAGCTTTATTCCTGGCAAGTCCTAGAAAAAAAAAAAAAAATGTTAGTGAGATTGTGGGTAAGTTATTTATATTTTCTGTTTGAAAAAATAAACAAGTAAGGACTACCCATAGGCAGAGAATCAAAAAGTTATCTATGGCGATCAGTGGGATATTTTCCATGAGAGTTATACTGCAGTTTAAAGATACAAATGTTCTGTGAAAGAATGCATCATTGGGCTACTGTGATGTGTTAACATACACCTGAATAGGTGTGAATGTATGACTCTAAATCATATACAGTGCAATCCAGTGATACCTAAAAAAAAAGATATAATTTTTAAGTAAAAATATATATTTTTAAAACTTTAAAAATGGAGACCTAAGGCCTCCCCTGGTAGCACAGCGGTTGAGCGCTGGGTTGTGAAGCTGCCCACAGCCTCTGAAGTGCTGGTTTGATCCCCCGCAGCCAGGCGAGGGTCCCACATGGCGTGCAGACCTCTCCTGCCGTGCCCGCTGCTCCCCTCAGCAGTGCGTTTCATCAGTCTGCCTGTTCTGCTCTCTGCTCTGGCTCTGGTGAATTCTCTCACCCTCCCATGCTTCTGATTGTATGCAGTGCTTGTATAAATAAATAAAATAAATCTTTAAAAAAAATGGGGACCTCCCTGGTGGTACAAAGATTAAAGACAGTGCTATCAGGCTATAGTCAGCCACTGCTTCAGGAGTTCAATCTCTGGCTGGCCAGGGAGCAAACCACATGGCACAGCAGCCCTCTCCTTTCTTGCCCGCTGCTCCCCTCTGCAGTGTATTTCAGTAGATCTGCCTGTTCTGCTCCTCACTTCCTCTGGTGAATCCTCTTATCCCCTGCTACATCTCTGGTCTACACCCAGTTCTTGTATACATAAATAAATAAATCTTTATAAAAACTTTAAAAATGTATTTACTTTGTAAAAATTAATAAACTGTTAGACCAAAACATCTCGAAGTTTTTGTTTGTTTGTTTGTTTGTTTGTTTGTTTTTGCTCAAACAGCACGAATAGACATTATGTAAAAAAATCCAATTCTCTCTATGTGGCATTTGATTGAGAAATAAGTAAGGAATTGTTGGTCTCTAGCAAGAAGAAAGATGAAAATCAAAATAAAGAAAAAAATGAGATTATAACTAAGTCATATTATAGACAGATAATTAAGTAACATCTCAGTTATTTAAATTATTGGAATATATCTCAATTATTTAAATCACTTGATCTTCAGAAATAGCAATAAAATAATCTAAATGACATATGACCACATTGCCATCAGAAGCATTTTCTGTAAAGTCAGTATTTACATAGAATATATGAATTTTCATGTAAAGTTTTTTTAATTATTGCTCATTTCTCATGTTCTTGCTTTTTGTCATCAAGTGTTATTCTATAGGACGTGAGTCTATATTTGCATAATGATGGATTTATATCATTGAAAAAAATTTCAGATCTCATATTCCATATATTATTTTATAGTAATGACTTGTACTCATTTGAATTTCCAGGAAATATGCATGAAAAGACAAGTGAGTTTTTTTTTCATTAATTTCTATGCAAGTTTCTTTTGTATTCTTAGTCAAATTAAGTCTTCAGTTAAACTCATCTCCTTATCTCTATTAATTTGCAATTAGATATTTTAAACATTTAAGTGAAACATACACATTTCAAATATTTAACTAAATCAACATTTTTAAATCATTTCTTGACAAATACTTTAAAATGTTAATGCATTTCCAAATTTTAGATGTTTTTAAAATATCTCATTTATATTAGAACAAATTTGAAATTATTCTTATGTTAAACCACTTAAATACTTATCAAATGATAGTTTCCTACAAAAAATAGTTTAGGGCCTCCCCGGGGGTGCAGTGGGTTGAGTGCAGCACTGTGAAGCTGTCTGCAGCCTCTGCAGCGCGGGTTCGATTCCTGGCTGGCCATGGAGATACCCACATAGCTCGGCACCTTTCCTGCCTTGCCCGTTGCTTCCCTCAGCAGTGCTTTTGGTCCATCTGCCTATTCTGCTCTCACTTTGTCTCTGGTGAATCCTCTCACCCTCCTGTGCCTCTGGCCTGTACCCCAGCTCTTGTATAAATAAATAAATCTTAAAAAAAAAAGAATAGTTTAAAAGTAGGAGGGTAGTAGGAGTTAAAATAAGGGTTTATTTAAAGAAAGAAGCTTTGCATATGTCGTGACTGATTCAGTGAGGCCACACATTTAACTTTGGCATAAAATACACGTTAGAAAAATACATCAGTGGGCCTCCCTTGGTGGCGCAGGAGGTTGAGCGCAGCGCTGTGAAGCTGTCCGCGGCCTCTGCAATGCCAGTTTGATCCCCACCGCCTCAGAGCAAACGACATGGCGAGCAAAACTTTCCTGTCTGGCCCGCTGCTCCCCTCAGCAGTGTATTTCGTCAGTCTACCTGTTCTGTTCCCCACTCTGTCTCTGGTGAATCTTCTCACCCTCCTGTGAATCTGGCCTGTATCCCAGTTCTTGTATAAATAAATAAATAAATCTTTAAAAAATATACATCAGGTATTAGGAAATCTTTTGTGTCCTTCACTGCACAATCACATATAATGTGCTTAAGCTCCGTTTTCCTCATATTTGTGATTTAAGTGACTTCCAGTTTCAAAGATCTGCTTTATTAAATAAGGTTCAATACAAAAAGTATCTTGCCCCATAATGGATATTACAAAGGTAATGAGGATTGCTTTGTGATGTGAATGATAGTGAAAATGTTGGTACTTGCTTTACAGTAACTTGTTCTACAGTTTATTTGTAATTATATAGTAAAATTGAACTTTCTTTTTTGCAACTTTAAGATCCAGTATACGTAATAAGAATTGTGTGTGTGTGTGTGTGTGTGTGTGTGTGTAGAGGAACTGGGCTGTAGGCCAAAGATATGGGATGGGGGATTAGAGGATTCCCCAGAGACAGTGTGGGGAGCAGAACAGACAGATCTACTGAAATACACTGCTGAGGGGAGCAGTGGAGGAGACTGGAGAGGTCTGCTGAGCCATTTGGGTTTCTCCCTGGTGGAATCAACTCAGGCCTTAGTGGTGATAGCACCGAGACTTAACCCCTAGGCCACCAGGGAGGCTATTGTAATAAGAATTTTATAAGATATTTCATATTTTCTTTGTCAGAAAAATGTTCAGATTAATAGTAAATTCATTCAATTTTTTTAAAGATTTATTTATTTATACATACAAGAATTGTGGTACAGGTCAGAGTTGTGGCGGGCGAGAGGATTCATCAGAGACAGAGCGGGGAACAGAACAGGCAGACTGACGAAATACACTGCTGAGGGGAGCAGTGGGGAGATAGGAGAGGTCTGCCTCGCCATGTGGGACCCTTCCCGGCCAGCCGGGATTGAACCAGCGCTGCAGAGGCTGCGGGCAGCTTCACAGCGCAGCGCTCAACCTCCTGTGCCACCAGGGGAGGCCCAAATTCATTCAATTTTTAAATATTTTTTTAGTCCTTTCATTTGTAATCTAAGAAATATCACAATGAGATAGTTCATATTTATCCTAATGATATTTGTGAGTCCTTGAATATTTTTCAGATCAATGTCTAAAATGATGTGTTAACATTTACCTGTTTTTTTTAAATATTCTGTTTCTTTTTTTAATTATTATTTTAGCTTATATATTTTTACATCATTTTTTCATTTTTGAACAATGCATGCATTTTCATCTCAGTTATAGCCCCCGTGAAATTCCCACCATTCATTCACCCATGAACCAACATTTACCTGTTTTTAAGAAATACCATCCAATGGTGATTTTCCCCAAAATTTCTTCCTTTGAGATTCCCTCTTGTTCTTCCCATTCCCTTTGCATTTTTTATACATCCACCCAAGGCCAGTTTCATGAGTATGACACCTGTGACCTGTGCATAGTTCCCCAACTTCAGTAGGATGCCACACTTGGGTTACACATCACAGTCACTTTCTCGAAATTTTTAATAATTTTTCAACAGTCTTGCATTTCCTTTTTTATTTAAATTTATTTATTCATTTTCTTACATGACAGTTTATTTTTGTACAGTTATTGCTTTCTCCCCTCATGTGTAGTCCCTGTAGTTCTCCTGCAACTATATCACTGATACATTTTCATTTTGCACTGAGTCCAACATTTTATGTGCTGCTCATGTATCAATCCAACAGTTTTTGGCACTTATTTCTAGCTTCTTTTCATTTAGCTTCATATTCCATGTCACTTTATTTTTTATTGTAATTCTTTGATCTGTATTAAGCATGCTCACCTTAAATGTCTCCTGGAATTTTTAGGACATTGGAATTGGGGCATAAAGCTCCTCAAGGAAGCCATGTTGTATTCCCTCCTTAGGTAAGCTGTTCTTCCTACCACTGTGAGAGAGTTATAGATGACCTCCTTACCAGGAAACAGTGTTTTCTCTCTCAAGTGATCATCACAGCTAATCGAGAAGAATAGGATTTTTTTTATCACGTGCATCCCATACTGGACAAGGAGTGACCATAAAAAAAGCAGCTCTAAAGTTGTTCCCTGACAAAAGGAATAGTAATTAACTTAGTCCATTAAAAATATTTCTCCTGAATGTGGGCAAAGAATTATGTGTCAGTGTATAGCAGGAAGGTAAGCATGAAAACAAAACAGAGAAGTAAAGATGAAGAAAAGAGCCTGCAGAACACTTAAGTAAACATACATGTTTTCAATGCTGAGCAGGGGAAGTCACCTGTTTGTGGAGAGGTTTAAAGTCTTGAGTGATCTACTCACATTTCTTGTGATCCTGGCTTTTCCCTCATCATGTCTTTTCTCAGAGACAGGCTAGTTCCTATGAACTTCTCAGACTTATGTCTCCATTAAATAAACCTAAATCCATGGGCTTTACTCCAAATAATTGATTCACATCTTTGCAACTACAGTAAAAGTTCAGTGTTACTTTCAAATGCACTTTTAATAAAATCATTGAAAGTCATAGCATTTGGCAGACAGGAAGTCTGTGCCAAAGGTTTTCTTGTAAGACATCTGCTGATGAGGTAATGAGTAACACACTGGTGTGACCGAGGTGATGATCTTGGGCACACCTTCAAAATGTACCAACTGTGTTATTGTTTTATTATTTTATTAACTTTTCTTATTTTTCTTTGAGGAGTATTAATTCTGTATGTGTAGCTCAACTTAAAATATAAAATATTTACAAGTTCTTTCCGTACTAAATACTGTCCTTAAAACACTTTCTCATTTTGGTATCTCCAGAATGTATATAAATTTCATATCTGATGAAGGAGTAGATTAGCCTCCCATATCACCCTGTAATAATAATCATAGCAAATCTTAGGGGACATATTAAGCTGAATTTCTCTCTTTATCTTCCTTATATATACAAACCACAATTTTATCAGAAATAGAAAAAAAATCATATGGCTAATCTATTTTCAACTGCATTTTACTTAGAATTAAACACCAGTGAACAACAGTCTGTGTGTGCGTGTTAGTATATGTATGTGTATGTGTGTATGCATGTGTGTATATGTGTGTATGTATGTATAAATTGAGGCACTGTTGGTTTGCCTCATTGTTGGTTTGCCTTATTGTTTGTATTTTGGAAGTGCAGGATAACCCCTTGAGGTTGTGTTGTACCCACGACTCTAGCACCCATAGTCTACCAGCAGCATCCCTTGTGCCCCCTCCCCACCATGTTTTTACCCTTCTCTCTTCCTGTCCAGTATCCTCAGAATTACAGTCAGATTTCAAGGGTTAGTTTTTTGTTAGTTTGACTTTATCAGACCCTTTGTTTAGTTTTTTTTTTTCTATATTCCACATGTAAGTGACACCACCGAGTATCAGAAGCAATCTTTTCAATGGCACAAACCAGTGGGGAAATCCCATGCCTGAAGTAACATCATCTGACTTTACACAGTCTGTCACTATGAAGAACACATATAAAACAGTAGAGTTTTCTATTACTTCAGGGCTGTAGTTCCACTAACCCTGGGACTGATTTTCTTTTCTGTAATCCAAGAATAGATAGACAAAATAAATCCATTTTATATTTACTATTAGTCACAGTAAAATATAAATACTTTGGGCCTCCCTTGGTGGCGCAGCGGTTGAGCACTGGGCTGCGAAGCTCTGCAGCACTGGTTTGATCCTCGGCCACCGGCGAGGGTCCCACATGGTGTGCAGACCTCTCCTGCCACCCACTGCTCCCCTCAGTAGTGTATTTCATCAGTCTGCCTGTTCAGTTCCCCGCACTGGCTCTGGTGAATTCTCTCACACTCCCAGTGCTTGTATAAATAAATAAATAAATAAATCTAAAAAAAAAAAACAACCTAATCATCCACTGTAATCCATTACATCCTTTCCCCCCTTTGTTCCCATAGCTCTGATCCTCTTCTTCTGGTGCTTCATTTCCAGTCAGGTTTCTGGGGTGTGTTTTTGTTTAGTAGTGAAAAAGCATCTATAATCCCTATGAATGAGGATAGCTGAGTTTTATAGAACACAAAATTTGAATTTCATATAATTTTAGATCCCAAAACATTATTATTGTCATATTTTAAATGATTTAAAAATATTAATCACAAACCTTTCAGAAGTTTATCTCTGATTTAACTTTATCATATCTTCTAGTCCCTGACTTAGATAACGTGTATCTTCACAGGGAATAGCAAAGCAATGAAGGCAGGTATAGAACTTAGAAGATATTTATTCATTTACTGTGAAATGTCCAGGTTCAGGAATCTCAACAATCCATGAAAGAAGCATCCCCCTAACCACTGGTGCATCTGAGATATTCAAACTCAGAAAATCTGAGTGGCTACTACAATTCACCCTCATGTGGTAATGGGATCATTCAACTCTATCTATGAAGATAATTTGAAGAAACTTGACCATATGCCTACAGGTTACATGAATAATAAAATAAGACATGTATTGAGGAAACAACAACAGGGTTTGTATGTTAACTATGATTTCTCTGGCATTCCTTTTCAGAATCACACTCCAAAATGGATGATATAAAAAACTTCACTGCAGATCATCTCTGTAACCTAGTGACTTTCTTTTTTATTTTTATGCTTGTGATGGAATACCTCCGAAAAGGTAAGGTAGTATTTAAAGTCATGATGTCTTAATGGAAGTATTCAGCGTCTAATTTTGACATGGATCATGATCATCAATGATAATAGACATAAGATGAAAGTGACCTAATCTTAACATTATGAAAAGGGAAGTAATATGGCCACCTCACTCCATTGTTTAATTTTCACTTTTGATAAGAAGTAATTAATTTAATTCTGGGAAACATAATTTAAGAGAAATTTTGACAAACTGCAGTCCATCAGTTTTAGCAGTTTGCAAAACTCTCAAGGTTCTGAAAACATTTCTTTAAAATTAACAGTATAGGGGCCTCCCTGGTGGCTGAAGGGGTTAAGATGCGCCCTATGAAGTTGTCCATTGCCTCTGCAGCATGAGTTTGATCCCTGGCCAGGGAGCAACCCACATGGTGCAGCAGACCTCTCCTGACTTGCACGCTGCTCCCCTCAGCAGTGTATTTCATCATTCTGCCTGTTCTGTTCCCCACTCTGGCTCTGGTGAATCCTCTCAACCCCCGCACCTCTGGCCTGTACCCTAGCTCTTGTATGCATAAATAAATAAATCCTTACAAAAATAAAATTAACAGTATAAATAATATATTTAATAAGGAAAAGTATGATATGTCATATTTTTGAGATCTCTGTCCCTCTTCCTCTCTCTCTCCAGAGGTTTTTCAGCTGTTACATTAACATAAAACTGGTTGAAATAGCAAAGGATATATTTGAGCTGTATATATGGCAGTATTTTAATAATGAGGTATTTTACAGTACTAAATATGCAGGTTGTGAGCTGACCATCACCAAAGGCAATTCATCAAAATCTTGTTATTAGATTACTAATTTAGATGGAGGGTTGAATTATAATAAATTTCATTATAAAGAATGACCAAATGTAAAAAAGTAATAATAAACTCTCAAGATTTATGGAGCAGATATTAAGAAAATTTTACCACATTTTTCACAATTTTCGAAGTTGTTTAGTACAATAAACATATTTTATCTCATTAGAAAAATATACAGTAACTACAACTTCAAAAATTTTGAATATGCAGAAATATTCAAGGATGTGTATTTTCAGTGTTCATTAAGAGAAGGATAAAGGAACCAGTTTTTATTAATTAACAAAGTACAATAAAATATATTTTATTTTAAGAATAACCACAGTGGATTTAAATACTCTTAAGCCAGTTACTTACTCTTTAAATACGCTTAAGCCAGTTCGACTCCCAAGACTTCACATCTGTGCAGGTTACAAGTGTCTCTGTAAACAAGCCTGTCCCTTTCAGAGGCAGATCTCCCACCCATCTATGACTACCTGTCTTTTTCTTTCTCCTTTTCCTAATAAACCTGACCTTTGGATATAAAAAAAAGTCAAATAAAATAAAGACAAAATTTAAAAATTGAATTGACTGTCAACACAATAGTAAAAATGGATATTTGTAAAAGACAGGAAGCAAATTTTGACTAACTCTTTTAAAAGTTAAAGGTATATTAATTAAAAAAAATAAAAATGCTTTTTTCTTCTTTCTCTTGTTTTGTTATGTTTATTGAGGGAATGTTGATTTACAATACAGCATATGTCTTAGGGGTTTAAGTCTATACCTCACAATTGTATGTTATTTCATCACATCCACCACCAAAGTCCTAGTAGTCCTCCATTGGCACCCTTCGCCCCTTTGCTCCCAACACACTACATTCCCCTTCTGGTACACATAGTCATAGTCCAATATACTCTTCAACCTCCTGTTTTCACCACTCCTCAACTCCCTCTCCCTCCTCCACCTCTTCTGTATCCCTCAATCTATAGTCAGCTTTCAGAGTCTCTCTCTCTCTCTCTCTCTCTCTCTCTCTCTCATTTTTAGTGTTTTTTGAGGATCCTCCACACAGCTTACCACAGGGGTTAGACCAGTCTACATTCCCATCAATATTATAAGAGGGTTCCTTTATCCCCACATCCTCACTAGCACTTGTCGTTGTTGTTTTAATATGGGCATTTTTTTTAATAATAAATTTTATTTTTATATTCCCCATACAATTGCAACCCCCCCATTCTGACCCCAATCCCTCCCCCTCCCGCCCCCCACCCCCCAAAAAGTGTCTCTGGTTCATAGTTTTTTGTTGATTTTGATGTTCACTTTCTTATAATTATTCATTTTCCTGGCCCCGTATTAACAGCGTAATGTTTTGACTTACTGTGGTTTTGATCTTCATTTCTCTGATGATAAGTGTTGATGAATAGTTTCCTATGTCTGCTGACCATCTGCATGTCTTCTTTGGAGAATTGCCTATGTAGCCCTTCTAACCATTTTTTCATTGGGTTGTTTGTTTCTGTTGAGTTGTATAAGCTTTCCTAGGTTTTGGATGTCAGTTCCTTGTCAGATGGATGGTGTGCAAATATTTTCTCCCATTTATAGGGTGTCTCTTCATTTTGGATACTGTGTCTTTTGCTGTACAGAAGCACTTTAGTTTCATGCATTCCAAGTTGTTTATATTCTCTTTTTGTTTCCTTGCTGTTTGAGTTGAAACCTCAAATATGTTTCTGAATTTTATGTCATGGAGTGTTTTTCCTATGTTTTCTTCCATATATTTAATGATTTCAGGTCTCACATCTAAGTCTTTTATCCATTTGAGTTGAGTTTTGTACATTGTGCGAGACAACATTCTTGTTTCATTCTTTTTTGTTTTTTCTATTTTTTGAACATTTTTATTTTATATATTTTTACATCATTTTTCATTTTTGCACAGTGTATGCATTTTCATCTTTGTAATAGTCCCATAAAATTACCACCCCCCTTGTTTTGATCCTACTCCCTCCTCCCCACCCCACCCCCAACCTGATAGTGTGTCTGGTTTATAGTTGCTTGTTGATTTTGACTTTTACTTAGCAGGAATTTAGAAAACCTAAATAAGGACCAGGAAAAAGAATAATTATAATAAAATAAAAATCTTGGACCTCCCCTGGTGGCGAAGTGGTTGAGTGCTGGTCTGTGAGGCTGCCCCCAGCCTTTGCAGCGCCGGTTCAATCCCTGGCCACCAGCGAGGGTCCAACATGGTGTGCCTACCTCTCCTGCTGCACCTGCTGCTCCCCTCAGCAGTGTATTTCGTCCATCTGCCTGTTCTGTTCCCCGCTCTGGCTTTGGTGAATTCTCTCACCCTCTCGAACTTCTGACTATACCCAGTACTTGTATAAATAAATAAATCTTAAAAAATAAATAAAAATAAATAAAGTAAAAATCTTTTTTTGTTGTTGTTAATACAAGAACTGGGGTGTTTGCTAGAGGTGCAAGGGGTGAGAGGATTCACCAGAGACAAAGTCGGGAGCAGAAAAGGCAGATCTACTGAAATACACTGCTGAGGGGAGCAGTGGATGAGACAGGAGAAGTCTGCTGTATCATATATGTGTTAGTTCCTTGGCCAAGCATCAAACTCAGGCTGTAGTAGTGATGGCACTGAGACTTAATCCTAGACATGAGGGACACACTAGTTTCTTTCTTTTGAATTGTGGCAGTTCAGGTTTCCCAGCACCTTTTATTGAAGAGGCTTTCTTTGTTTCAGTGTTTATTCTTCCCTCTTCTCCTGTAGATTAGTTGTCCATATAGATGTGGTTTTATTTCTGGGCTTTTTATTTTATTCCATTGGTCTGTGTGTCTATTTCTGATGCAATAACATACTACTTTACTTATTATGAATTTATAGTGAAATTTGAAGTCTGGAAGTGTAATAACTCCATTTTTACTCTTTTTAGTCACAAGAGCTTGGCTATTTGGGTCTTTTGTGATTCTTTATGAATTTCAATAGCATTTGTTCCATTTCTTTGAAGAATACCATTGAGATTTTTATTGGGTTGTATTAAATCTGAAATTGCTTTGGTTAAGATGGCCACTTTAATAATGTGATTCTTCAAGTCCATGAGCAGGGAATACCTTTCTATTTCTTTGTGCTTCTTGTATTTCTTTCAGCAATGTTTTTTGGTTTTCTTTGTATAGCTCCTTCACCTCCTTGTTTATATTTCTTTCCAGATATTTACATTTGTTTGGTGAGATTGTAAAATTGATTGCTTTCTTAATTTCTTCTATTAACTAATTTTGTTGCATGTAGGGAGGTGACTGACTTTTATGTGCTTATCATGTCATCTGCCATGTTGCTGAACTGATTTATTGCTTTATTCAGTTTTGAGTAGTAGGGGCCTCTCTGGTAATCTAGAGATTAATTCTCAGCCCTGTTACTGCAACAACCTGAGTTTTATCCCCAGCCAGAGAGCTGACCCACACAAGGCGCAGCAGACCTCTCCCGTCTCCCCTGCTGCTCCCCTCAGCAGTGTATTTCAGTAAATCTGCTTGTTCTGCTCCCCACTCTGTCTCTGGTGACTCTTCACATCCCCTGCATCTCTGGACTACATCCCAGCTCTTTTACGTAAAAATAATAATAAAAGAAAAAAAATACGTTGAATAGTAATGGTGAGTGTAGAAATCCTTCTTAGTAGAAAGGCTTACATGTTTTCACCATTGAGAATCATGTTAGCTGTGGTTTTGTCATATGTGACCTTTCATGTTAATATATGTTCCTTTATTCCCATTTTTTCAAGGGTTTTCATCACAAATGGATGTTGAACTTTATCAAATGACTTCTTGGCATCTATTGATAGGATTACATGGTTTTTGTTTTACTTTCAGTTGATGTGGTGAATTACATTGATTGATTTTCAGATGTGGAACCATTTTTATATCCCTGATATAATCCCTCCTGGACATGATGTGTAATCATTTTAATGTGTTATTAGATTCAGTTTGCTAAGACTTTTTTGAGGATTTTTGCATCTGTGCTCATTTGAGTTATTGGGCTGTAGTTTCTTTCTGTGTGCTGTCTTTGTTTGGTTTTGGTATTAACATAATGTTGAGCTCATGAATATGTTTGGGAGTATTTCTTCTTTCTCAATTTTTTTCTCTTTTTATTTTATTTATTTATTTATTTATTTTCTCTCTCTTTTTATTGTCCTATTTTTTTTAAATAATAAATTTTATTTTTATATTCCCCATACAATTGCAACCCCCCCCCATTCTGACCCCAATCCCTCCCCTCCCACCCCCACCCCCCAAAAAGTGTCTCTGGTTCATAGTTTTTTGTTGATTTTGATTTTCACTTTCTTATATTTATTCATTTTCCTGGTCCCTTATTTAAGTTTTCTAGATTCCTGCTATGAGAGAGACCATCCGGTATTTTTCTTTTTCTTTCTGGCTTATTTCGCTGAACATGATCCCTTCTAGTGCCATCCATGTTGCTGCAAATTGCATGTGTTTATCTTTTTTGAATGCTGAGTAATATCCCATGGTATATATGTACCATATCTTCTTGATCCAGTCATCTATTTTTGGGCATTTGGGCTGTTTCCAAAGCTTAGCTATTGTGAATAGTGCTGCTATAAACATAGGGGTGCAGGTGTTCTTTGGAATTGATGTTTCTGTGTCCTTTGGGTAAATACCTAGGAGTGGAATTGCTGGGTCATATGGAAGCTCTATGTTTAGTAGGTCCAGATATCTCCACACAGCTTTCCATAGTGGTTGGACCAGTTTGCACTCCGACCAACAGTGCAGGAGAGTACCTTTTTCTCCACACCCTCGCCAACATTTGTTGTTGCTAGTTTTTTTTAATATGTGCCATTCTCACTGGTGTAAGATGGTATCTCATGGTAGTTTTGATTTACATTTCCCTGATTACAAGTGATGTTGAACATTTTTCATATGCCTGTTGGCCCTTTGCATTTCTTCTTCAGAGAAGTTTCTTTTTAGCTCTTCTGCCCATTTTTGGACTGGATTATTTTCTTTGTTGTTGTTGAGTCTCATCAGCTCTTTGCAGATTTTTGTGATCAGTCCTTTATCATTAGTGTTGGGTGCAAAAATGTTCTCCCAGTTGGTGGGGTTTCTCTTTGTTTTTGTTATTTTCTCTTCTGCTCTGCAGAAGCTCTTTAATTTGATGTAGTCCCAGCTGTTTATCTTTGTCTTCACTATCACTGCTTTGGGTGATGTGTCTGTAAAGATGTCTTTGATGTGCATACCACGTAGTGTTTCGCCTATATTTCCTTCTATGTATTTTATGGTTTCAGGTCTTATGTCTAGTTCTTTGATCCATTTTGAGTTTATTTTTGTGTATGGTGTGAGGTAGTGGTCAAGCTTCATTCTTTTGCATGTAGCAACCCAGTTTTCCCAGCACCATTTATTGAACAGACTTTCTTTGCTCCAATGCATAGTCTTTGCTCATTTGTCAAAGATCAGTTGATCATAAATCTGTGGGTTTATTTCTGGATTTTCTATTCAATTCCATTGGTCTGTATGTCTGTTCTTGTTCCAATACCATGCAGTTTTGATGATTATGGATTTGTAGTAGAGTTTGAAGTCTGGGAGTGTGATGCCTCCATTCCCTTCTTTTTTTTTTTTCAGGAGAGCTTTGGCTATTCGGGGTTTTTTGTGATTCCATATGAATTTTGTCAATAATTGTTCTATTTCTTTGAAGAATGACATTGAAATTTTTATTGAAATAGCATTGAATCTGTATATTGCTTTTGGAAGGATGGCCATTTTAATAATGTTTATTCTTCCAATCCATGAGCAGGGGATGTCTTTCCATTTCTTTGTGTCTTCTTCTATTACTTTTAACAGTGTTTTATAGTTTTCTTTGTATAGGCCCTTTACCTCTTTTGTTAGATTCATTCCCAAATATTTGATTTTTTTTGTTTTGATAATAAAAGGGATTTTTTTTTAATTTCTTCTTCTTCAGATTTATTGTTTGTGTATAGGAAGGCTACTGACTTTTCCTTGTTGATTTTGTATCCTGCCACTTTACTGATCTGATTGATGAGTTGAATTAGTTTTTCTGTGGGGTTTTTGGGGTTCTCTATGTATATTATCATATCATCTGCAAATAGTGATAGTTTGACTTCTTCTTTTCCTATTTGGATTCCTTGGATGTCTTTCTCTTGTTTTATCGCTCTGGCTAGGACTTCCAGTATTATATTGAGAAGCAGTGGTGAGAGTGGACATCCTTGTCTTGTTCCAGATCTTAATAGAATTGCTTTCAGGTTTTCACCATTGAGAATGATACTGGCTGTTGGCTTGTCATAGATGGCCTTTATGATGTTGAGGTATGTTTCTTGTATCACTTTGTCGAAAGCTTTCTCAGCATCTATTGATATTATCATATGGTTTTTATATTTCTTTTTGTTGATGTGTTGGATAACGATTGATTTTCAGATGTTAAACCCTCCTTGTGTCCCTGGAATGAATTCTACTTGGTCGTGGTGAATTATCTTATGGATACATTGTTCGATTCTGATGCCTAAAATTATATTGAGGATTTTTGCATCAGTGTTCATTAGGGAGATTGGCCTGCAGTTTTCCTTTTTTGTGTTGTCCTTGTTCGGTTTTGGTATTAGTGTAATGTTGGCTTCATAGAACGTGTTTGGTATTGTCCCTTCCTTCTCAATTTTTTGGAAGAGTTTGTGAAGGATAGGCACTAATTCGTCTCTGAATGTTTGGTAGAATTCATTTGTAAATCCATCAGGTCCTGGGCTTTTGTTTTTGGGGTGGTTTTTGATTACCATTTCAATTTCGCTGCATGTAATTGGTCTGTTTAGGTGTTCTATTTCATCTTTATCTAGCTTTGGGTGATTGTAGAGTTGTAGGAATTTGTCCCTCTCCTCTAGATTGTTGAACTTGTTTCCATATAACTGTTCACAGTAGTTACTGATTATTCTTTTGATTTCTGCTGTGTCCGTTGTGATTTCTCCTCTTTCATTTATGATCCTATTTATTTGTGCTTTCTCCCTTTTTTCCTTTTTGAGCCTGGCTAGGGGTTTGTATACTTTATTGATTTTTTCAAAGAACCAGCTCTTGGTTTCATTGATCTTTTGAATTGTTTTTTTAATTTCAATTTCATTTATTTCTGCTTTGGTTTTTATTATTTCTTTTCTTCCACTGGTTTTGGGGTTTTTTTTGTTGTTCTTTTTCTAGATCTTTGAGCTTCAAGATTAGGTTGTTTCTTTGAGTTCTTTCTTGTTTCTTGATGAGCTTCTATTGCTATACATTTTCCTCTTCTTACTGCTTTGCTGCATCCCATACATTTAGGATATTGGTGTCCTTGTCGTTCAATTCAAAGAATTTTTTAATTTCTTCTTTGATCTCCTCATTAGTCCAGTGGTCTTCCAGTAGTGTGGTTTTTAATCTCCATGAGGTAGGAAAGTTCCTTGCCTTCTTTTTATGGTTTATTTCTAGTTTGATGCCTTCATGGTCAGAAAAGATGGTTGATATGATTTCAATCTTGGTGTATCTGTTGATGTTTGTCTTGTGCCCCAGTATGTGATCGATCCTGGAGAATGATCCGTGTGCGCTTCAGAAAAATGTGTACTCCGTTTTTTTGGGGGTTTATTGTTCTATAGATGTCTGTTAAACCCAAATGCTCTAGGTCCTTATTTAGAGCTTTAGTTTCTTTACTTATTTTTTGTCTTGTTGATCTATCCATTTGTGATAGTGGTGTGTTGAAGTCTCCCAATACGTATGTGTTTTCTCTGATGTCTGTTTTCAGAGATGACAACAGTTGTCTGATATATTTTGGTGCTCCTTCAGTTGGCGAGTATATGTTAATGAGTGCTATTTCTTCTTGAAGTATTGTCCCCTTGATCATAATGAAGTGACCATTGGGGTCTCTTTTTATTTTTTGAGTATGAAATCTGTTTTATCTGATATAAGTATAGCTGTTCCTGCTTTCTTTTTTGGTCCATTTGCTTGTAGGATTGTTTTCCATCCTTTAACATTGAGTCTATTTTTATCTTTTGTAGCTAAATGTGTTTCCTGGAGACAGAAAAAAGTTGGGTTTTGTTTCTTAATCCAGGCTGCAACTCTGTCTTTTTATTGAAGAGTTTAGTCCATTTACATTTAGAGTTAATATTGATATGTTAGCATCTGTATTTGCCATTGTGTTTGTCTTTCCTTTGATTTTGTTTATTTATTCTTTTAATAACTTTTTTTTTTTTTGGCCTTCTTTCGTTGTTGCTTTCCCCAGAGTTCTTTAGTGTCTCCACTAATTCTTTGATCTCCTGCATTTCTTTTACTTCCTTCTTTAGGGACTCAATTTCATTCTTCTGACCATTGTTTTCCCTCTTTAGGGACTCAATTTCCTTCTTCTGATCATTGTTTTCCTTTGTGAGTTCTGTCACTTTTTTAATCATGGCAATTTTAAATTCTCTTTCTGGAAGACTCAGAAGTTCTTCCAAGTTACTGTCGTTGCAATCAGAGGGGTGGTTTTCTTTTTGTGGTGTGCTTTTTTCCTGAGGAGTTGTTAGGTTGCGTGTGATTCTTCTACCCCCTACTGTCTGTTTTCTAATTTGTCGTATGCATTGGGACACTGTGTTGCTAGGACTGGCCGGCATCTTGGGTGAGCTTCTCCGTTCCCCTCTGGCTGTTACAGGAGCCATCTTTCGTTTTCAAGCAGTCGTTACTGATGAAAGGTCCCTTTTCTAAAATGCCGATGTGGGGACACACTCCCCTGTGCGCTTTGTCTGCCCCGGCAGTGGGTTCCTGCTCCCCCTCTGGGTTTGTACTGCAGGCCAGAAGGGGCCTGGCATGGGCGAGCTTCCCCGCTCACCTTTGGCTCCTGAGGGAGCCTTCTGCAGGCAGTCTTTACTGAAGAAATGTCCCTGTTCTAAAATGGCGATGCGGGACACACTCCTTGCGTGTCCGGTCTCAGGCACACTCTTCTGCGTGCCCTATCTGCCCCAGCCGTGGGTGCCCGCTCCCCCTGTGGGCTCAGACTGCTGGTCTGAAGGGGCCTGGGGTGGGCTAACTTCCCAGCTGGCTACGGGCTCCTCCAGGAGCCTTCTCCTGGTTTCAAGCTAGGTGGCGCCAGAGATCTCGCCTATTGTTCTTGGGGAGCTGTTTTTTTCACCCCGTGGGACAGGGAACAGAGTGGGAGTGGCAGGAAAAACCTCAACGGCTTTGGAGTGCTGTGTCTTCCTTGGGCCCCACCTATGTGGAGGACCCACGCCCTGAATTTCATGCCCCAGCTCTCAGTTCCAAAGCCCTCAGGTCCAGGATGCTGGCTGTAGCCCAGTTCAGTGGCTGCAGGAATGGCGCCTTTTGCACCCCGCTCCCGTGTCCAGGCGCCTGGTTTCTGATTACTCAGTGAGGGACTTTCACTTCAGTGAGGGCCCCCCTGCGCATCTGCCCGCAAACCTAGGTCACAGGAGCGGGTAACTGGGCAGCCGCGATCTGCGTTTGCTTTCAATCGCGCCACTTTTCTGCGCAAAGTTACCGGCTGGCCCGGGGCTGTGTGCAGGTCTCCAGCGTCTCTGTTGTTCTCTAATTGGCTCCCGGAGCCATTTGCTCACCTCCGTGGCGAATCCTGCAGGGTTCTCCACAGCCCCAGGTGGCTGAAATAGTTCCTTTCCACTCACAGTCCCGCTTGATGCATAGTTTGTTCTTGTTGGTCGTTTTAGTTTGTTTTTTTCTTCCTTTCTGTTGTTCTGAGAGTGCCGACTTTGTGGGTGGGGGAGGGTAGCAGTGTTCTGTGCTTTCCTCCCTTCTAATCCTCTCTTATGGCAACTTTCTTCTTCGGGTAGTTTGCTGGAGTTGTCCGTTTATCTTCCGTGTCCCAGTTCTCACTGGGACCAGTTACTCACAGCGTCTCCTCGCCGCCATTGCTCCGCCCCTTGCTATGTACCACATCTTCTTGATCCAGTCATCTATTTTTGGGCATTTGGTTTGTTTCCAAAGCTTAGCTATTGTAAACAGTGCTGCTATAAACATAGGGCTGCAGGTGCTCTTTGGAATTGATGTTTCTGTGTCCTTTGGGTAAAAACCTAGGAGTGGAATTGCTGGATCATATGGAAGCTCTATGTTTAGTAGATCCAGAAATCTCCACACAGCTCTCTATAGTGGTTGGACCAGTTTGCACTCCCACCAACAGTGCAGGAGAGTTCCTTTTTCTCCACACCCTCGCCAACATTTGTTATTGCTAGTTTTTTTAATATGTGCCATTCTCCCTGGTGTAAGATGGATCTCATGGTAGGTAGTTTTGATTGGCATTTCCCTGATTACAAGTGATGTTGAACATTTTTTCATATGCCTGTTGGCCATTTGCATTTCCTCTTCAGAGAATTTTCTTCTTAGCTCTTCTGCCCATTTTTTGACAGGATTAATTTCTTTGTGGTTGTTGAGTCTCATCAGCTCTTTGCAGATTTTTGTGATCAGTCATTTATCATTAGTTTTGGGTGCAAAAATGTTCTCCCAGTCGGTGGAGTTTCTCTTTGTTTTTGTTATTGTCTCTTTTGCTGTGCAGAAGCTCTTTAATTTGATGTAATCCCAGCTGTTTATCTTTGCTTTCACTATCACTGCTTTGGGTGATGTGTCTGTAAAGATGTCTTTGATGTGCATACCACATAGTGTTTCGCCTATATTTCCTTCTATGTATTTTATGGTTTCAGGTTTTATGTCTAGTTCTTTAATCCATTTTGAGTTGGTTTTGTGTGTATGGTGTGAGGTAGTAGTCAAGCTTCATTCTTTTGCATGTAGCGGCCCAGTTTTCCCAGCACCATTTATTGAACAGACTTTCTTTGCTCCAATGCATATTCTTTGCTCCTTTGTCAAATATTAGTTTACCATAAATCTGTGGGTTTATTTTTGGATTTTCTGTTCGATTCCATTGGTCTGTGTGTCTGTTCTTGTTCCAATACCATACAGTTTTGATGATTATGGCTTTGTAGTATAGTTTGAAGTCTGGGAGTGTGATGTCTCCGTTCCCTTCTTTTCTTTTCAGGAGAGATTTGGCTATTTGGTGTTTTTGGTGATTCCATATGAATTTCTTGTTTCCTGGAGACAACAATAGGTTGGGTTTTGTTTCTTAATCCAGCCTGTGACGCTGTGTCTTTTATTGAAGAGTTTAGTCTATTCACATTTAGAGTTAATATTGATATGTTAGCATCTGTATTTGCCATTGTGTTTGTCTTTCCTTTGATTTTATTTATTTATTATTTTAATAACTTTTTTTTTTTTTGGCGTTCCTTCGTTGTTATTTGTCCCTCTGAGGTTCTGGCTTTAAGACTCCTTGTAGTATTTTTTTGGAGTGGGGGTTTAGTCGTAATGAAATTCCAGAATCTCTGCTTGTCTGGGAAGGTCCTTATTCCTTCTTCATAGAGAAAGGAGAGCTTTGCAGGATAGAGTATTCTTGGTTGGCATCTGTTTTCTTGGAGTCTGTTGACTATGTCCCTCCACTTTCTCCTTGCCCATAATGTTTCTTCGGAGAAGTCTGATGTCAGCCTGATTGGTTTTCCTTTGAATGTTATCTGTTTCTTCCCTCTTGTTAGCTTCATTATTTTTTCCTTGTCCTGGATTCTTGGGAGCTTTACTATTATGTGTCTTGCTGTATTTTTCCTTTTTTCGTGGAAGTTTGGTGTCCTTCTTGCTTCTTATATTTCAATTTTCAGCTCATTCTTCACATTTGGGAAGTTCTCTTCAATTATCTCCTTGAATATTTTTTCTGTTCCAAATCTCTCTCCTCTCCTTCTGGGATTCCTATAACTCTTATATTTCCTTTCCTCATGGAGTCAGATAGTTCCCGAAGTCTTTCTTTGTTGTTTTTCCTTTGTACTTCTCTTTCCTTTTCTGTTTGGTTCTTTTTATTTCTGTGTCTTCAAGAGTACTTATTCGCTCTTCCATTTCATCTATTCTGCTTTCATTGCTTTTCCCTGAGTTCTTTAGTGCCTGTATTAATTCTTTGATCTCCTGCATTTCTTTTACTTCCCTCTTTAGGGACTCAATTTCATTCTCCTGATCATTGATTATTTTCCCCTTATCATTGTTTTCCTTTATGACTCTGTCAGTTTTTTAATCATGGCAATTTTAATTCTCTTTTTGGAAGGCTCAGAAGTTCTTCCAAGTTACTGTCTTTGCAATCTGGGGGGTTGTTTTCTTTTTGTGGTGTGCTTTTTTTCCTGAGGAGTTGCTAGATTGCATGTGGTTCTTCTACTCCCTACTGTCTGTTTTCTAATTTGCCATATGCCTTGGGACACTGTGTTGCTGGGACTGTCCGGCATGTTGGGTGAACTTCTCCACTCCCCCCTGCCTCCTCCAGGAGCCATCCGTCGGTTTGAAGAAGTCTTTACTGAAGAAAGTTCCCTGTTCTAAAATGCCGATGCAGGGACACACTCCCCTGCCTGCCTTGTCTGCCCTGGTGGTGGGTTCCCGCTCCCCCTCTGGGCTGGGACTGCAGGCCAGAAGGGGTCTGGTGTAGGTGAATTTCCTAGCTCACCTCTGGATCCTCAGGGAGCCTTCTGCTGGTTTCAGGCAGTCTTTACTGAAGAAATGTCCCTGTTCTAAAATGGTGATGCGGATGCACTCCCTGCACACCCAGTCTGCCCCAGCCATGGATGCCTGCTCCCCCTCTGGGCTGGGACTGCTGGTCAGAAGGGGCCTGGCGTGGGTGAACTTCCCAGCTCACTCTGGCTCCTGAGGGAGCCTTCTGCTGGTTTCAAGCAGTCTTTACTGAAGCAAGGTCCCTGTTCTATGGGCTGTTGGTGATTCTTTTTTCTGGTCACTAGGTGGCACCAGAGATATCTCCTAGTGTCCTTGGGGAGTTGTTTTTTTCACCCCTTGGACAGGGAACAGAGTGGGAGTGGTGGGGAAAGCCTCAACGGCTTTGGGGTACTCTGTCTGCCTTGTGCCACACCGTCGTGGGGAACCCATGCCCCGAATTTCGTGCCCCGGGTCTCAGTTCCAGAGCCCTCAGGACCAGGATGTGGGCTGTAGCTCAGTTCAGGGTCCGCAGAAATGGCGCCTTTTGTACCCCGTTCCCGTGTCCAGGCGCCTGCTTTCTGATAACTCAGTGAGGGACATTCACCTCAGTAAGGGCCCCCACACATCTCCCTGCAAGTCTAGGTTGTAGGCATGGGTCCTGTTCAGCCATGATCCGTGTTTGCTTTTCAAGTGGGCCGCTTTTCCGCACAAGCTTACCGGCTGGCCTGGGGCTGTGTATTGGTCTCAGGGAGTCTTTGTTTTTCTCTAATGGCGCCTGGAGCCATTTGCTCACCTCCACAGCAAATCCTGCAGTGTTCTCCACAGCTCCCGTTCACGGGGTGTGGTGGCTAAAATAGTTCCTTTCCGCTCACAGTCCTGCTTGATGCATAGTTTTTTCTTGTTGGTTGTTTTAGGTTTTTTTTTTGTTGGTTTTTTCCTCCTTTCTGTTGGTTGGAGAGTGCAGACTTTGTGGGTGGAGGAGGGTAACAGGGTTCTGAGCTTTCCTCCCTTCCAGTCCTCTTTATGGCAACTTTCTTCTTCCCCATATCTTCTTAATCCACTAATTTGTCCTAGTGTACTTGAGTTATACCATAATGAGGCTATTGTAAGTACTACTGCAATGAACATAGAAATGCATACATCCCTTCGAATGATTGTTTTCTTTTTCCATTCTTTTTTTTAAGGTTTATTTTATTTATTTATGCATACAAGAACTGGGGTATAAGCCAGAGATGTGGGGGGTGAAAGGATTCACCAGAGGCAGAGTGGGAAGCTGAACAGGTGGATCTGCTGAAATGCACTGCTGAGGAGAGCTACAGGCAAGACAGGAGGGGTCTGCTGTGTCATGTGTGTTATCTTGCTGGCCAGGGATTGAGCTCATGCTGCAGTGACTGGCCATAGCTTGATAGTGCTGAGACTTTAACACCTGAGTCACCAGGGCAACCCTCTTCTTTTTCCATTCTTCTGGTATATACCTAGATTCCATCTTTATCTTTAACTTTTCACATGGAATCCTTAAAAATGTGTATTGACTGTATACTCATTAAGCTTTCATGGCAAGTCTTTACATAATTAAACAAAACATGCATGCACTTCATGTTACAAAAATTATACATATATATTATACAACTTTTAGTATATGAAATGGTGGTTTGCAATTCTTATTTTTGATCCAGGAGATATGAAAAAAGTAGATTATAAAGAGAAAAGGAAGAAAAAGTGGCATAAAATCTACTTGAAGAAATACTAAAAAGTTCCCTAATCTGGGAGAAGGACATACAAATCCCAAAAAACAAGAAAGTGCTTTAAGAGTTAAATTGATAGTCATACCAAGACATATAATTAAAAAAAAAGATTCTGGTATATTATACCATAATCATATCACATAATGATATGATTAAGTTTCCCACAATACTGCTGGTACCCGTGTTGCAAAACAAGTATCTGCAGTGAATGCTTCCCCTCCCCTAGGCTCACTTCTTGACCAAAATAACTCATACAATCTCTTGACAGCCTCAACCTCTAGACTATGCTTGAGTGCTAAATGTACCACTAGGTGGGGACTATTGTTGAGTCCACATCAGTCTCTCTTTTTTTTTAAAAATTTATTTATTTTTTGTATACAAGAACCAGGGTACAGGCCAGATGCATGGGATGGTGAGAGGATTCACCAGAGACAGAGCGGGGAACAGAACAGACAGACTGACAAAATATACTGCTGAGGGGAGCAGTGGGCGAGAGAGGGTTGCCATGTGGGTTGCCATGCCATGCCATGTGGGTTGCTCCCTGGCTGGCTGGGATCAAACCAGCGCTGCAGAGACTGCGGACAGCTTCATAGCACGGCGCTCAACCTCCTGCGCCACCAGGGGAGGCCCCACATCAGTCTCTTGTATACCAGGTCACATCAGAGATTTTGGAGACCTGACCCTGCACTGGAGAAGAGGGTGTAGAGAGTTGCTGTGCAGGACAGAAGAACTATAGGAATAAGGATACAGCATGATGATTACCGGGCTAAACATGAAGCTTCCAATCTAGAAGAGTTGGAGCCTGGAACAGGGGGAGAGCCAGATGTCCTCTAGGTCTCCTCATAGAATAGGATACTATTTGCAGGTAAGGCTGTGATATTCAAAATACATGCTTTACTCCAATCAGGGCCAAAATCAAAACAACTAAATGCTTTCACTAACCAGATCCTTAGTATCTGGATCTAAATAACAAGAGGAAGCACCTTAGGAAGATAATCTGTACTGGAAAAAAAGAATAAGCAATTCCAGTCTTCTGACTCTGACTCAACTATATCCCACACCCAGTGCTACATTTAGTGCTTAAACATAGTTTAGACGTTGAGGGTGTCAAGAGGTTGTATGAGTTACTTTGAACAAGGAGTAAGCTTAGAGGAGGAGATGGGATCACTGTGGAAACTTGTTGTAAAACATTGGGATCAGAAGCACTGTGAGAAGCTAAAATAATTTATGCTTAGTGCAGGTGAACTTCAATGATTACAATGAGCACTTATGATCAAAAAAATTCAACAAAATGAGTATAAAGCAAATATATGTCAACATAATTTCAGGGAAAATTTATTTTATAAATAAGTAAGTCATAAATAAGTCATTTTATGGGCTCAAAATTAAATTGGAGATGACAGAAGAAACTGAACTTGATTAACTAATTTGCAAAAAAGGACACTATAGACACAAAAAAGAAAGAGTGACCAAGAAAATGTGGTTCATATATAATCAGTAATATTAATAAAATAATAGAAATGAAATAATATAAAATAAATGAAATATTAATAATATCATTATCAGAAAACTAGAGAAGATGGCAAAGAGTACAGAAATTAAAAAAATAGAAGAAATAATGGTGAAATAAGAAATCTGCAGATTCAAGATACTGAAATGTATCCATATGGGATAAACTAAAAGTTATCAACAGTGAAATATCAACATACACCTTTAGAACAGTTAAAATTTAAAAGCAAACTGGAAGAATATGAAGTGCAAGTGAGAAGGTGAGGAAATGGATTTCAAACATTCTTTATTGGAATATAATATTCATACAACAAACTTAATTAACTTGAATGCCATTGTGTTTTGAAAAAGGAACAATTATATTCAACAGTATTGTGCCAATGTTAATTTCTTAGCTTTTATATTTTCTTACAGTTATACACAAGTTATCTATAATTATGGAAGTCTGGGTGAAGGATAGAGGAAGCTTTATGTATAAATTCTTTTTAATAAATAAGAGAAAGTATGATTACTGTATATATTAGGTAAAGTAAAAGAGACAGGAATGAAAATTGATTTGCACAATGGAGAAACCAGAAAAAATAGCGACATCAATTTTCAAAATAAAGTAAACATACCTGAAATTTAAATATCTTTTTATTATTACAGTAGCAGAATGTTGTCAAAATAGCAGAATGCAAAAAAACTTAAAACAAATCCATAGACATTTTCCTGTCTGAGGTCAAGGAAGGGAAACAGATTTACTTATTTATTTAAAGATTTAATTATTCATGCATATAAGAACTGTGGTATAGGCCAGAGTTGGTAGGGGGGGGCATGAGAGGATTCACCAGAGACAGAGTGGGGAGCATAACAGGCAGATCTACTGAAATACACTGCTGAGGGGAACAGCGGGAGAAACAGGAGAGGTCTGCTGTGCCATGTGGGTCAGCTCCCTGGCTGGCCTGGGATGGAATTTGAGCTTTAGTGGCTGGAGATCAAACTTATGCTACAGTGACTGGCCATAGCTTGATAGCACTGTGTCTTTCACCCCTGCACCATCATGGAGGTGCCCAAGAAAGGAAAACATGTTTAAACAATGAAGAGAGTTCTGTTTTTGGAGGGGAGATGGTAAGATATTCTAACAAACAAGTCATGAGTTTCCTAGAAAGGGAGAAAGATTGGGACCTAAAACATAGTTGAAAAAGAAGGACAAATGTTTCTTAACTTGGTAAAAAATTTAAACTTGAAGGTGAGATACTCTTACAAAAATATAAGCAGAATAAACTCAAAGAATTCCTATAAACATATGCCTAGATATATTACAGTCATAATTCTTAAAAACCAAAGACAAAGAAATGACTCTTGAAGTTCTCTAAAGGAAAACAACACAATTACCATAGGAGACATGATTCAAAACCAAGTGATTTCAAATCAGAAATCACAGGAGCAAGAATACAGTGGAGCTAAGTTATTGAAATGCTGAAAGAAAACTGTCAACTCGGGCCTCCCCGGTGGCGCAGCGGTTGAGCGCTGGGTTGCGAAGCTGCCCGCGGCCTCTGCGGCGCCGGTTCGATCCCCGGCTGCTCCCCGGCCACCGGAGGAGGGTCCCACATGGCGTGCAGACCTCTCCTGCCGCCCGCTGCTCCCCTCAGCAGTGTACTTCGGTCCTTCTGCCTGCTCTGCTCCCCGCTCTGGCTCTGGTGAATTCTCTCACCCTCCCGCGCTTCTGACTGTACCCAGTGCATGTATAAAAAAAACAAACAAACAAACCAGCAAAAAAAAAAATAAAGCATGCCCCTATAAAAAAAAAAAAAAAAAGAAAACTGTCAACTCAATTATCTATTCTTCCAATGTAAATAGACTTCAACAATAAAGACTAAATATTTTTCATGCACAAATAAAAAACAAGTCAAGGAATTAGTTATCACATTTGTTTACAAGAAATACTAAATGAATTTCTACAAGTTAATGGAAAATAATGCCAGAAGAGGTGAATGACAGGAAGGGAAGTATATGAGAATAGAAATGAGATTGTTGACCCTGAAAATCAAAAATTTCTTCACTTTTTTATAAAGTATGAAGGAAGAAGAAGGTAATTGCGGGCCTCCCCGGTGGTACAGTGGTTGAGCGCTGGGTTGCGAAGCTGCCCGCAGCCTCTGAAGGGCCGGTTCGATACCCGGCTGCTCCCCAGCCACAGGAGGAGGGTCCCACATGGCGCGCAGACCTCTCCTGCCGCCCACTGCTCCCCTCAGCAGTGTACTTCAGTCCATCTGCCTGCTCTGCTCCCCGCTCTGGCTCTGGTGAATTCTCTCACCCTCCTGTGCTTCTGACTGTGCCCAGTGCATGTATAAACAAAACAAACAAATAAATAAATAAAGCATGCCTCTATTAAAAAAAAAAGAAGGTAATTGTATTATTTTCATCATAAAAAGTAATTTATTGCATAATAAAGCAAAATCTTACAAAATATTATATATAACTATCTGAAAGTATGGTTCTTAATTTCATATTTTTGATCCAGGAGATGTGAAATAAAAACACACACATACATATATTATAAGGTGTTCTATAAATGTAAAATACATGATCTCTAAAACTTTAAACTTTTACACTATAGATATTTTATATGTACATATATAATGTATTCATGAGTATATAACTTTTGTCATCCATATATCTCATAATTATAAAGTTACCTTTATTAAAGTGAAGAAAGCTGAATTGAGATAATTTCAGTGACTAATGGAATATCACACTTATATCTAAATAATATTGCAGCCTGAGGGTCTGGTTTCATTATATCTGAAATTATGTAATGATTGAGATCTCACTTTTAGTAACACAGATAGTCTTGGCACCCCCTCAAAAATAGGAGATAAGAAAAATAAATCAGAGTGCTTAAAAAACCATAGACATAGAAGAGAAATCTAAGAGTTCATGCAAAGTGGGAAGACCATTCATTCCTTCAAGAATGGAGAGATAGGTGTTTTCCCAAATTCATATAAGGCAAAATGAGGAAACAGGAATATTTTTCAAATGAAAGAACAAGATAAAAATCTTTAAAAAAAAATCTTATAAGAAGTAGAAAGAAGAAACTTACTTAGTAATTCATTCAAACTAAATGTCCCAAAAGTAATCACAAAATTTTGAGAAGAATGAATGGAGTGAGAATTTCAACAGAGACACAGAATATAAGAAAGTACCAAATAGCGGCTACAGACTTAAAGAATTAAAATAATTGAATTGAAAATTACTCTAGAGGAGTACTCAACTGCAGCATTGATGAAGCAAAGAAAGACTCAGTGATCTAAAGGAGCAATTGTACTTCACCAAACAGCAGCATAAAGAAAAAGAATTTTAAAATGTGAAGATAATTTAAGAGATATAAAACACAACAAGAAATGAAATATTTGCCTTATGGGAGTCCCAAAGGAGAAGAGAAAGAGAAAGGGGCAGGAAACCTATTTGAAGAAATAATAACTAAAAAATTCCTTAGCCTGGAAGAAGAATGTAGACTTCCAGATCCAGGGAAGTTCTTTATAAATTAAATCCAGAGAAAAACACACCAAGACACATAACTAAAATGTTAAATTTATAGAAAAAGATGGAATCTCTTTGTCTACCAGATGAATGGTAGAAGTATATGAATAGAAGTATTAAGTATACTTATTAGAAGTATATGACAAAATTTATATACTCATGCATTTCTATATTCTTTGTAGCAGTATTTACTCCCAAGGGCCCAAGGGCAAATGAGTGGATTAAGAAGATGTGGCATATATATGTGTAATGAAATATTTCTCAATGATTAAAAAAGGAAAAAAAAAAAGATGAAGTCTTACCATTTGTGGCAACATGGGTAGAAATGGAGGGGATTATGCTAAGCAAAATAAGTCAGAAGAAAGACAAATACTGGATGGTTTCACTCATAATTAGACTATAGATTAAAAAAAAAGTTCAAGTAAAACCAAACTAACAACAAACCCTTGAAAGCTGTCTGTAAAATTAAGGCCACCAGAAGGAGAGGGGAAGGAAGAAAAATCGTGTGAAAGGGGTCCAATGAACTATGGTAGAGGACTATTGGTGACTTGGTGGTTAGGTGTGATGGGGTGAAAAACATCTACAACAGTTTGATCTTATAATTCTGAATCATGTAATTGTTACAAGTCAATATTGTCTTAACTTTAAAAATTACAAAAGTATTGATTGAAAAGTATTTTTAGAAGACAGAATCTTAGAAATAACAAGATAAACTCAGCTTGATATGTATACTAGAATCCAGAGGATGATTAACAAAATTTTCACCAGAAACTGCAAACAAAAGGAAGTGATACAATGTATTCAAAGTGCTGAAAGGAATTATGTTCAGTGAAATAAGCCAGAAGGAAAAAGAAAAATATCAGATGGTTTCACTTATAACAGGAATATAGGGGAACCAAATAAGACATCAGTGTCAAAAAATATAGTGATAGTACAAAACACAACAAAGCAAAAACAGACAATTATAAACCAGAGACATACTGCAGGGGAGGAGGAGGGAGGGGGTGAGAGGGAGGGAGGGAGGAGCACAGGGGACTGTGGTGATGGTGCATGGGTGCCTTGGGGAGGGAAATTCTATGGGGACTCAATCTGAGGGGGTGGGGGGAAGCAAATATTGTCTAAAAAAATTTAAAAATGATAAATGTTAAAATTTAAAAATAATTAATTAAAAAAAGGAAAACAAATCAAACAAAGGTGTTTCACTTGATAAAATCATTCAAATTTGAAGAAAGATAGTTTTTCAGACAAGTAAATGTTAGAGTTCATCACTGTAGGGTAAATGGTTATCAGGCTTTTCTGCCATCCCACCATTAGGATTGTCCTGCCTGATGGGGCAGCTGCAGTTGTTACATTGGTGCAAACTGTCTTGTTTACCTCTGTGGGTCCTGGGAGGAGTATTGAAATAGTCACCAACAGAAGGAGAAGCAAGAGAGAGGCAGGAGAGAGAAGGGGAGAAAGAAAGACAGGAGAGAGAGAAGCCCAGAGTGAAGATTTGCCAGGGACTCAGGAGGCCTACTGGCCTCCTTGCCCCCCTGGCACCCCTGCCTGCCGTGTACCTGGTTGCTACAGTACATGTAAAGCTCAATAAAAGCCTGAGAAACCCACTGAGGGCTCCAGGACTCTCCTTTACCCCATCTGCGCGGATCATAAAAACCCTGCTCAGTGGCCCTTCCTGGCCCTACAATCACCATTAGACAAAACTTGCAAACAATATTAAAATGTCTTCTTTACACTAAACAGAAAGATAATAATTAGTAAGAGGAAAACATGAAAGTATAAATGCTACTGGTAAAGGTAAATATATACTAAAGATATTGGATTGTGTATGAAGCCCAAGAAGGCATTTATACACAAAGAATAGAAGGAATAAAACTTGAAGGCAGCAAAAAGAAGGTAATGGTTACCAGAGGGATAGGGGAAAAGCTGGAAGGAGCGGGAGGAAAGCAGTTGGGATATAATCGAGGGTGGTTTGGTTGAGTGTTTAAAAAAGAAAAGCAGTAAAAAAAATAACTATAAATGTTAAAAAGACTTATTAGAGAAAAATGTAGTTGAATGGACAAATAAAAATGTAGCTTAAAAGTACTGAAAAGTACTACAACTACAATAGTTGATAAATGGATACTCCCTTGACTTCTCACATAGTCACAGCAAATTACAACAAAACAAAGCCAACAACTCCTGAAAGATAAACATTGCACACATTAAAAACACCAGTGCAGCAGAAAGGGGTATAGGAAAACCTGTAACTAAATGAGTTCACTGTGATACTGGGACATTGTGACTGCTTTATGGAGACAATGCTATTGTTAACTGGAGGCCACATGGCCACATCAGAGATTTTGAAGACCTGACCCTGCCCTGGAGAATGGGGTGTACACTACTGGACAACTATAGGAATAAGGACACAGAGTGATTATTACTGAGTTGAACCTGAGTCTCTCAAAATGAGTATAAAGGGGGCCCTCCCTGGTGGCACAGGTGGTTAAGCGCAGTGCTGTGAAGCTATCCACTGCCTCTGCAGTGCGAGTTCGATCCTGGCCACCGTGGAGATACCCCCATGGCGAGGCAGACCTCTCCTGTCTCACCTGCTACTCCCCTCAGCAGTGTATTCTAGTCAGTCTGCCTGTTCTGTTCCCCCCCTCTGTCTCTGGTGAATCCTCTGACTTTCCTGCACATCTGGCCTGTACCTCAGTTCTTGTTTGCATGAATAAATAAGTCTTTAAAAAAAGAGTATAAAGGGAATATGCCTCAAAATGATAAAGTGCTGCAGGAGGCCTTGTTGCTCCAGCCAGATAGGATACTGACAAGCAGCTAAGAGAAAGGGCCTCACACTGTGGGGCTGAAGATCTGACATCCCTTTGCTTTTTGTTCTGGGTCATAGAGAGAGAAAAATTTATCAGAAAGTATATTAGGCAATAAATTATATGTATCAGCATACTGTAAGTAAATGGCACAGAGAATTGTCTGTTTAGAAATTAGTTGTTGGGGGCCTCCCTGGTGGCGCAGCGGTTGAGCGCTGGGTTGTGAAGCTGCCCGCGGCCTCTGCGGCACCGGTTCTATCCCTGGCTGCTCCCCTGCCACCGGAGGAGGGTCCCACATGGCGCGCAGACCTCTCCTGCCCCCGCTGCTCCCCTCAGCAGTGTACTTTGGTCCTTCCGCCTGCTCTGCTCCCTGCTCAGGCTCTGGTGAATCCTCTCACCCTCCCGCGCTTCTGACTGTACCCAGGGCATGTATAAAACAAAAACAAACAAACAAACAAATAAATAAATAAATAAAACATGCCTCTAAAATAAAATTAAAAAAAAAAATAGTTGTTTGGAAATTAGTTGTTGGGCAGTTTGACCCACTTGACAATGGGATACGGTTTGTTGTGCATGCCTGACAAGCAATCCAGCACAACAGTTGTAGTGGGTCCTCCTTTTGCCTTCTTTTGAAGTTTCTTGGGAAAGTTTTTAAATGAAGCTATTTGAGTTCGGAGTTTCTAGGTAGAAAAAGTTCTGATAGCTGAGTAGCAGCCGGTCCCAGCTGAAAGTCATGCAAATAAGAAAAGTCTTTTCTTGCTTAGGCTTTGGCTGATAGGGGTGTACTGGCGGCTATCCACTGTCTTAGGTTATTGTTTAGCTGAAACAATGAGTTCTAGTGTAAGGCTTAGTTTTTTATTAACCTTGAAGGTTGCCTTCTTACTGAGAGCATGTAGTGGCCAAAAGCCTATGGAAAAAGAGATGCACTGATTGTTTCTGCTTTGTTTCTATGCACATGATAATGTAATCTCACTGCTTGCAAAAAATGTATAAATAAAAAACCTGCTTAGCCTTTCGGCAGAAGATACTAGCACCTCACCAAGTGTCGGTTTCTTCTCATTCTACCTCATCCCCTTCCCCTCAGCCCTTAAGTTTCAGCCCCTTACAAGTTGGTGAGGCTGTCTCATCCTTTCAGGAACCCCTGACATGACATTTTGCCAGAGGCTGATCCCCGGCAATAAAGCACATGTATGACACATTGTAGCGCCTGGAAGGTACATAACAGTTTCTCTATGACTGGGTGGAAGGAGTAAAGGAGGAGTCCTGGAGCCCTTGGTGGCTTTTACAGGCTTTTTGAGTTTACCAGGTACATGGCAGGTAGGGGTGCCGGGCAACTGGGAGGCTGCCCAGCCTCCCATCCCCCACGAGTCTTTACTCTTTCTGGGCTCTCTGGTGTTCTCTCGTGGTGTCCCTGTTTTCTCTGCTACTCTGCTAGTGCTGCTCTCTTGCATGTTCTCCTTCTGGTTGTTCCCTTTCTTGTGTTCCATGATGACCTTAGGAGCCCCTCAGCAGTGTATTCCAGTAGATCCATCTGTTCTGTTCCCCACTCTGTCTCTGGTGGATCTTCTCACCTCCCGCACCTCTGGCCTGTACTCCAGTTCTTCTATACATAAATAAATAAATCTTTAAAAAATAAAGACATCAACAGAAATCACCATATAGGAAAAAAAAATGAGAAAATACATACAAAAATAAATAGTGACCAGGAAAATGTGGATAATATGAAATAATCTATCATTTATATGATCAGAAAACTAGAGAAGATAATAAAGATTATAGGACTGAAATAAATTAGAAGAAATAATGGTGAAATACAGAAATCTGCAGATTCAAGATCCTGAAATGAGCCCACACAGGATAAACTAAAATTTATCAAGAGTGAGATATCAACAAACAACTTTTAGATCAGCTAAAATGTAAAAGCAAAATGGAAAAATATCCAGTGTGAGTGAGAATACAAGGAATTTGGATTGACTTCAAGCATTCTTCATGGGAATATAATATTCATACAAAAAACTTGATGAACTTCAATGTTGCTGTGCTTAGCGGAAAAAAAAAAGTCTATATCTAAAGATCACATACTGTATGAGTACATTTGTATAATAAAAATGAGAAATAGATTAGTGGTTGACAGAGGACAATGGCAGAGCTGATCGGGGGATGGAAATAAAGACAGTGCAGGAGATCCTTACTTCATGGTTATAAGGTAGTTCTTATCTTGATTCCATTGGTAGTCACTTGAGTCTACATATAGGGGGAAATTGCATGAACATATACATATTTACTTTTTTTTACTTTTTTTGAGTTTTTTTTTAATTTTTATTTTTACAAGAACCATGGTACAGGCCAGATGAATGAGAGGATTCACCAGAGACAGAGTGGGGAGCAGAACAGGCAGATCTATGGAAATACACTGCTGAGGGGAGCAGCGGGCAAGACAGGAGAGGTCTGCTGTGCCATGTGGGTTGATCCAAGGCTGGCGGGGATCGAACCAGCTCTGCAAAGGCTGCAGACAGCTTCACAGAGAGGCTGCACTCAACCGCCTGCGCCACCAGGGAGGCTTGAACATATACATATTTAGTTCATAAAAATGGTTAAAAATTGAAAAATATTATAGCAATGTTAATCTCTTAGTTTTTCAGCATAAACAGAACTTTTCATTAATAAGCGAATCAACTTGACTTTCTTTTTTTAAATATTTATTTTATTTATTTATGCATACAAGAACTGGGGTGTTGGCCAGAGGTGTGGGGAGAGAGAGGATTCACCAGAGACAGAGTGGGGAGCAGCACAGACTGATTGACTGAAATACACTGCTGAAGGGAGCAGCAGTAGAACAAGAGAGGTCTGCTGCACCATGTGGGTTAGTTCCCTGTTCAGGGAATTAACTTGTGGTGCAGTGGCTGAGGATAGCTTCATAGTGCTGTGACTTAACCCCTTGAGCCACCAGGGAGGCCCTCAACTTGACTTTCTAATTAAATTTGTAAGTTGTTTAAATTCATTGTTCAGAGAGAAACAAACAAACAAAAAAAACTAGTAGTAGATTTTTTGAAATCAATGTTCTTATTACTTGGTATTATATAGAAACAGATCTTAAGTGTCAGACATTTTTCAACTGCATGAAGTTTTTGAGGTTATTTCATGTTGTAGTATGTATCAGCACTTCATTCCTCCTTATGCCTGAATATAATAATTCATTGTATCAATGTATCACATTTTTTTTTACCTGTTTATCCATTGATGGATGTTTGATTGTTTCCACAGCTGGGAAGGCTAGCACTATGAATATTACAAATATTTGTTTGAATACCTGTTTTCAAGTTTGGAAGTCTATATCTAGGCATGGAATTGTTAGGTCATATGATACATTCTCCTTAACTTTATCTCTCAAACTGTTTCCCACATATGAGGCAATATTTTATATTATAATCAGAAATGTATCAAAGTCTGAATTTCTCCACATTTTACCAACAGTTCTTATTAAACAAAAGTTTATTATACTCAGCATAGTGCCTTTATCTCTCTGTGGTTTTGATTTTCATCATCTTGTCATATGATTGTTGCCCATTTTGCACATCTTCTTTGGAGATATGTCTATTTAGGTCTTTGCTCCTTTAAAAAGAAAGATTTGTGTTACTTTTCTCATTAATTATAAGAATTATTCATATATTCTTGATTCTAGTACCTTAAAATATTTATTTTTTCTCCCATTTTGTACAATATCTATTCATTTCTTATCTTTCTATGCATATAAATTTCTAAATATAATTAAATTTTTAAATTTGTTCTTACATATTGGTATCATTTATACAAATCCATTTGAAATCTAAGATAATGAAGATACAACTCTGTGTTTTGTTTTTAGGGTTTCATAAGTTTAAATTCTTTCATGTAGGTCTTAGATCCATTTTGAGCCAATACTATCAAAGCAGCAGAAATTTAAAAATGGAGAGGACTTTTTGTGTGATTTAATACCTTGATTATTTTGACAACTATTTTCAGAACATTATAAGTGTTTATTAGAAAAAAAATCTTATAGGAGGAAAGAACCATTATGTTAGATCACTAATAATTTTCAAATAAACTGTATGTATGTGGTATATTATGTTTAACTTTTTGAAGATCTGCCAAACTGTTAATATAGCATTGCTATGTATTAAATAGTATTACAAAACACTAATAGAATTTGGGGAGTACTGCTTTCCTCTATTGCCATTTTCTTCTGAAAACACAAAATACACAGGCTAATTGGTGCCTAATTTTCTTTCTCCCTTCTAAACCATATTAAATTATGTTAACAGAAAATAAATAAGAAAATTATGAATAATTTTATTAAGCTGGTTAAAAGTAGCTAACAACTGTAATCTTAAATTTTTCCCTTTATGTCGTGGAGACCAGACAATGAAAGAATTACATTATCATTAAAGTTTAAAAAATGAGTAACAAAGAGAATGATGGTGGAACCATCAGAAGACAAGATATTTCAGAATCTGTGGAAAATAGAAAATGGAAGAGATACTAGTATATGGCACAGAACTGTAAAAGGCCGTAAAATGGAAAAGAAAGCCTATTATAAACTCATATAAACCATTAGGCACAAGTACATGAATTTCAAAGACCATGACAAATTAGAATATAATGTGGAATTGAAAATTGGGCATTAATAAAAATAAACCCTATGGATTTCTTTTTTAAAGAGATTTATTTATTTATACAAGCACTGGGTATAGTCAGAAATGCAGGAGGGTGAGAGAATTCACCAGAGCCAGAGCGGGAAGCAGAACAGGCAGAATGATGAAGTACAATGCTGAGAGGAGAGGTCTGTGCGCCATGTGGGACCCTCGACGGCGGTCGGTGATAGAACCAGTGCTGCAGAGGGAGCTGGCAAGCTTTGCAACCCAGCGCTCAACCGCTGCACCACCAGGGGAGGCCCCTAACCCTATGGATTTTCACCAGTGTGACATTTACTGCCACCTACTACTCAATTATCTAAGAACTTGAACATCTCACAAAACAAAAGACAACTAAAATTTCACCTTTATGAAAACTGTATTGCTCAAAAGAAATCCAAAAATAGTCATAATACATTTCTTCCTTGTTCTCCCACATAATGGCTAAATCTACACCTGTAGTAAAGTGAACCTCACTTTTATCAAACCCTACCATGGACAGAAAGTGTCTTACTTGCATAAAATGGCTTTATTTATAAATACAAAGTCATTACTAGTATTTACTTGTCATTTGTCATATTGTTAAACACAGAGGATAAAACTTATTTTTTAAATCATGATGGAGGACACAGAGACAATAAAGAAAGCAGACCAGATTGTTTCATTGGATAAAACTGTCAACTTTGATGTCAGGCTCATTTTGCACAGAATTCCAACTTGAAAGGAGCAACTTTGGGAAACTCTCAAGCATGTAGTGCATCCTTGCTCTATTTTCAGTTTCCTTTTCTGCATAAGTATAGTAACATCAGGGTGCTATTGATGCTCTAATGGGATGCTGCAGGCAAAGCATATATCTCAGAGCCTAGGACAGAGAAAGCACTCAGTGAATGTCAGTGGTAATAGTAGTCACAATTATGATGATGATGATGATGATGATGATGATGATGATGATGATGATGGTGATGATGATATGTCAGAAGAGTCACTATTACCTCTGAGCGTCTTACTAATTAAGTGACCAGAAAATTAAAATTATTTTCCTCTGGTAGCCCTTGCCAAAAAGGGACCTTGACCACAATAATTTCTTCAGTAAGTTACCTGGAACATAAATGTAAATTTTCCCTTCTGAAGTGTTTAATAAATTTTTTAGAGGATTTATTGTTTGTTTTGTTTCACATTTTAATCTTATACTATTTCTTTACTTTTCAGATAATCTCAGGAGAGAAAATGGTAAACTTTAATAATTATTTATTGCATAGTATATTCTTTTTATTGTCTATTTCATAGCGATACCTATTAACTTTTTTTTTTTTTTTGGAAATACTATGGAGTAAAAATGGTAATCTTTACTGAAAATTGTTTACCGCATATGATCTTATAGTGATTTTTGCTTATTTCCTCTGTTGTCAGTTCCAAAATCCTTTACTTCTTCTGCATAATATTATCTTAAAAAAAAAAGACCATCAATGAAAGGGAATAGAAATTCACAGCAGAGACACTATAGAAAATAGCCATTTTTTAGCATTAAATAAACATCTGGCATTTAAACATCCCCATTACCACAGTAGCAGAATATTGTCACAATAGCAGAATGAAACAAGACCAGAAATTTAAGACAAATTCATAAAATTTTTCCTTTCTGAGGACAGGAAGGGAAATCATATGTAAACAATGAGAGCTCTTTTTTTTTTTTTTTTTTTGGAGGGAAGATAGTATGATACCACAATTTTTTTTTAAGATTTATTTATTTATTTATACAAGAACTGGGGTACAGGCCAGATGTGTGGGAGGGTGAGACAGACTGGAGAGGAGAACAGGCAGACTGACGAAATGCACTGCTGAGGGGAGCAGCGGGCGCAACAGGAGAGGTCTGCTGTGCCATGTGGGACCCTCGCTGGCTGGCCAGGATCAAACCAGTGCTGCACTGGCTGCAGACAGCTTCACAGTGTGGAGCTCAACCGCCTGTGCCACCAGGGGAGGCCCCACAAATCTTTTTAATATGCAAATAACAAGATTCCAGGACAGAAGAAGGATTGAGCATAAAAACATAATTGAAGAAGAATGTCCGAAGTGTCTTAATTTGTTGAAAGATTTAAATTTGAGGATGAAATACACTCTTAGAGATACAACCAGAATAAACTCAAAGAAAACCTACCTGACTATATATATTACAGTCATATTTCTTAAGAACCAAAGACAAAGAAATGACTCTTAAATGTGTCTAAAAGAAAAGAACACATCTACTATAGGAGACATGATTCAAAGCTAAGTAATTTAAAATTAGAAATCATGGCAGCAAGAAAACAGTGCAGCTAAGTTCTTAAAATGCTGAAAAAAATTGTCAACTCAATTGTTCTTTTCTTCTAATGAAAATAAACTTCAACAATAAACACAAAATATGTTCATGCATGAATGAAAAGAAAATCAATGGATTAGTTACCAGATTTCTTTAATTTAAGAAAATGTGAATTTCTACAAGCTTAGGTAAATAATACCAGAAGGATTCAATGAGAGGTTGGTAAAACATGAGAATAGAAAAAAGATGATGTCAACTCTGGAAATCAAAAATGTCTTTAGTTTTTTTAGAATGTATTGAGGAAGACAATGGTAAGTGTGTTGTTATTTTCATCATTTAAAGAAGATTTAATTAATAACCTAATCAACATGAACCTCTTCTAATTAAGTTTGTAAGATTTTTTTAAATTTATTATTATTGTGTTAGAATTTTTAAATGTCATACTTTGAAATGTGTAACTCTACTGACTTAGGATATAATAAATATCTCCAAATTTTCTAAGTGTACTTTCCATATCCATAGTCCTTGTGAAGTCTGTGGAATTACACAGTGATCTGTAATATGTGAATCTGGAAGTGACTCTAAGAGGTCATGTTATTTCCTACTGGTTTCAAGGTAGATATTTATTTCCAATGCTATTTCCAATCTTTATTCCTTTCCACTTTAGCACTTGGTGATATTTTCAATTGTGCTTATAAAACATGTGTTAATGAAAACCACAAAGCTCTTTAATGTTTCTAGTGGTATTATGCACCTTATGTGGTGATTATTCAACAAATACCTAGTCATTATAGGTCTTTAGAGTAGTCATATGACTAGATATATCCATAGTATTTCCTGTATAATTTTTCTATTCTTTTTAAAACACTAGAGCTAAAAGTAACAGCCTCTAATTTTAAGCACATTTTCCATATTCACATTTATATGCAGAGGCAATGGAACATGGGAGTATCTTTCTCTTTTTTTTAAAGATTTATTTATTTATTTATTTATACACGCACTGGGTACAGTCAGAAGCACGGGAGGGTGAGAGAATTCACCAGAACCAGAGCGGATAACAGAACAGGCAGACTGACGAAGGACGCTGCTGAGGGGAGCAGTGGGCATGGCAGGAGAGGTCTGCATGCCATGAGGGACTCTCGCAGGCGGTCAGGGATCAAACCCGTGCTACAGAGGCTGCGTGCGGGCAGCTTAGTAGCCCAGCGCTCAACTGCTGCGCCACTGGGGAGGCCCAGGAGTATATCACTTAATGTATGGGACAACCTTCATAAGTTGTAGGTACACACAGTTTGTGTGTGGGCAAAAATTCTATGAACACTGATCTTGTTCCTCCAAAACATCACATTTTGCCCAGATAGTTTACCAGTTATTTCTATTTCTTCACCCACATGCACAATTACAAGACAACTCAGGTTCAGGAAACAACAATAATGGGATTTATTTAACAAGGGAAAACAAAGAATCACTGAGGCCACAAATGGCCAAATACCTCACCCCAAAGTAGTGTACAAAATGCATCTTAGATGTTGTCTTCTGACTACTGAGGGCCTGAAGCACATGGAAGCAAGACAATAGGATGGGATATAACTCAAGAAAACAGTAGAAGACACTGGATGTTCACTTGAGCCTCCAAGATGGGCCAGCATAGTTCCAGGTAGGCAACACTACAAATAGCAGTAATAGCAGTCATATGACCCAACAAGAGGCCCATACTCACACAGCTCAGGGAAGCACTCACCTCCAAGGCCTTACTTTCCCCTCAGTGAAAGCAGCAAAGCAGGGAAAAGTTTTGATTTGCATTTCCCTGATTACAAGTGATGTTGAACATTTTTTCATATGCCTGTTGGCCATTTGCAATTCATCTTCAGAGAAGTTTATTTTTAGCTCTTCTGCCCATTTTTTGACAGGATTATTTTCTTTGTTGTTGTTGAGTCTCATCAGCTCTGTGCAGATTTTTGTGATCAGTCCTGTATCATTAGTGTTGTGTGCAAAAATGTTCTCCCAGTTGGTGGGGTTTCGCTTTGTTTTTGTTATTGTCTCTTTTGCTTTTTAATTTGATGTAGTCCCAGATGTTTATCTTTGCCTTCACTATCACTGCTTTGGGTGATGTGTCTGTAAAGATGTCTTTGATGTGCATATCATGTAGTGTTTCGCCTATATTTCCTTCTATGTATTTTATGGTTTCAGGCCCTATATCCTCCTTTTCTAAGGGTATTTTTCCAGCTTCCCATCTACTCACCAGGGTAATGGAGCATAGGAATTTATCTTATAATACAAGCAGCATGGTTCATAGACTGTTGTGACATTTAGTCTTGAATAAATGATCTGTCCAACATAGTTGTCTTCATGGTCACCTTTACACTTTCATCTCTGTGTCTGTTCCTGTGTATATGTGCTTATGAACAAAGGACAGATAAACAATGAGACTTGATCTTGTTCCTCCAAAGGCAAGCCTATTTGGCATAGTCATCTGATGTCCTTTCCCATCTCATTTCTTTTCATAAAAAGATTTGGGGAAATTCTGGACAGGACTGTCTTATAGGATGATAAAATTTTCACATTTCATTGGTCCAAATACTGTGTTTTGAATCAATGTAACCATGAAAGGTTATGTTTCATGTAACATTTTTGCTCCCTGCTTTTGTGAAATTGTGCTTTCATTTTATTAAAGGTATTTCTTTCTTTTATTTCTCTTTTTCAGATAAGAAAGAACACGACCAAGGCAAGTCCCAGTCACACCCTTTGCATATGCTTTGTGTCACTAAATAGGTCCAGAATTTATGGTCAGGTGTCTGCATTTCAAACCCCCAGTCCACAGATTGTGATATCTAGCCAGTTTCTCTTTGAAAGGAATTAATATCTACTTGACAACAAACAACAAGCAGCACTTCTAGGTGGGAATGGAAATGTCAAAATGAATTTGATGTTAAAGTAGGAAGCCAAGAAGTTGTAAAAGTCATCTGAGATCATTGTTGGAGGACACACTTTCAATAATAGGATCCCACTTCACAGTGTTTTTTTTTTTTTTTTAAGATTTATTTTTATTTATACAAGAGCTGGGGTACAGACCAGATGTGTGGGAGGGTTAGAGGATTCACCAGAGACCAAGCGGGGAACAGAACAGGCAGGCTGACAAAATACACTGTTGAGGTGAGCAGCGGGCGAGACAGGAGAGGACTGCCCTGCCATGTGGGATTCTCGCCTGCTGGCCAGCAGGGATCAAACCCGCACTGCAGAGGCTGTGGACACCTCCACAGTGTGGCTCTGAACTGTCTGCGTCACCAGGGAGGCCCTTCACAGTGTTTTTGTCTCCCTGCTTTTGTGAAATTGTGCTTTCATTTTATTAAAGGTGTTTTTTTTTTCCCTTTATTTCTCTTTTTCAGACAAGAAAGAACATGACCAAGGCAAGTCCCAGTCACACCATCAAAGGAACAGACTGGCCTCTGCCAATACAAGTTCATCAAGTGTGTTAACTATCCATGGAATACTAATAACACAATTCCATGGCCTAAAGTAGCAAACTGTTGGATCAATAAGTCATTTTTCCAGAAACAGAGAATTTCAAAATGGCAATCATCTCAGTTGTAATTTATTTTGTGTAGCTAGTCAGAGTTACATCTGTTCCTTGTTCCTTTGTCTTCATCTCTCGATGATTCTATTCCTAAATTGCAATGCATATCTATTTTTTACACAATTTTGCTTAGGTCCCAGGCATTCTGCAATTGCCTTATGGAAATGGTCCATATCATGAGGCATCTAGGGACGCCTAGGTAGCCATTTCACTGATTGTGCAGCCATGATCTGAGGTGTTCTGAGGAGTAGCTCAGAAATTATACCAATTACCTTCACAGGAAGTTCTCCCTGTATATGTGGCCAATATATCCCTTCCTGTTCCCCATAAAGTTGATTACCCTTTTTCTCCCCTGTACCCTGCTCCTCCTGCCATTGTCACATAAGCAATCATGCTTGTTCGTTAGTGCTAATAAATAGTAAGAGGGTTGCTCACTGAGCAGCAGGGTCATGCCTTGCAAACCTGCTCCACGGACTCATCCATCAGTGTGTCCCTGGGAAGGTGCTGGCACATTCCCGACCATCAAAATTTGTGAAGTAGCGTTTATAAATCTGTTGTTACAAATAGAGTTTTAATAAATGATCCATACTGTAAGCTTCCTGGGAAGACTTTAAATTCATATCTCTCAGTCTGTTCCTGACTATATACATTTCTGAACAAAGGACAAAACTATAACGAAGCTTGATCAAGTTTCTATTTTGCATACTCACCTCATGTTATTTCCTGCCTCATTTCATTTATCAGGATCATTTGGGGAATACAGAACAGCCGTGTTTTCCAGGGTGACAAATCATTCAAACTTCATTGGTCCTCATACTCTGTGTTTTGAATCATATGAAACATAAAATAGCTTCAAATTTTGCACTCCTACTTCTGAAATTGTGTCTCAATTTTCAGATTTTTTTCTTCTCTTTTTATTTTTTAAAGATTTATTTATTATTACACAAGAGCTGGGGTACAGGCCAGAGGCATGGAAGGGTGAGAGGATTTACCAGAGGCAGATTAGGGAGTAGAACAGGCAGATGACAGAAATACACTGCTGAGGGGAGCAGTGGGCACGGCAGGAGAGGTCTGCTGCGCCATGTGGGATTCTCGCTGGCCGGCCAGAATCGAACCCTCACTGAAGAGGATGCAGACAGCTTCATAGCGTGGCGCTCAACCTGCTGCACCACCAAGGGGGCCCTCTTTTTTTTTTTTTAGATAAGAAAGAACATAACAAAGGCAAGTCCCAGTCATATCTTTTTCATATGTTCTGTGTCCCTAGGTAGATCTAGATATTATCATGTCTCCAGTAATTGCCACATCCTTTTTCAAAGATTGAGATATCTAACCAGAGTTTTCCTTGAAAAACAATGTAAAACTTTTTGAAAAACCACAACAATCACTTAAAGGTCCAGTTGGGATGTCAAAATCAATTTTCAAAGTTAGGCCAAACCACGAATCCAGGAATGTGTAAAGTTGTCTGAGATCATTGTCAGAGAACACAAATTTTAACCGGTATGGGATCATCCCACTTCACAATGATGTTAGAGGAAGAGTCAACAGAGAAGTGAGAAGGATCCATTCAAGTTCATCAAGTGTATTAAACTTCCACAGGTTGCTAAGAACACACTTACATAAACCAAGTTAGATGAATGTTAGATCATTACATCATTATTTCAGAAACATGTTAATACAGGGTGTGATGCACAACAATTGTAATAAACTTCTTTATATACCTAGTCACAGTTTTGTCTGCTCTTTGATCCTTTGAAATCATCTCCCAGTGTTTTTCTTTCTCAGTGCTATAAACATCTATTTTAAACAATTTTGTCTCATTCTCCATTCATTCTGTACAAAGTTTGTCTATTCATCTCTTATGATGATCCCCCAGTATGACTTGTCTGCTTTGTTTTGCCCTTGTAATCCATGCAATGACTTTATTTCTGTCAGGAGACTTTGTGAACAATATGCCTTTTGAGGTTTAGATTTTTTTATAGTTACTGACACATAAAGTTTTCTCCAAACTCAGCTCAAATGGACACTCTTTGCTGCCACTGATTACATTGTTTTCTTTAATTTTATCTGATTTTGTGAATATAAAATTCAATCAGGCATATGTTCTACAAAAACTTACATGAAACAATGTGAACATTAATAGTTAAGGGAACCTGAGTCTGATTTCCTCTATGACCTACCTCTCAGTAGTTTCTAAATCCGTTTGTGTGACTTCTTTATATAACAGAGGCAGATCTATAACATACTACAGAAAAGAACCAGCTGTATATAAGAAATTGTAGGAGAAATGCCTAAATGTTTTCCCAAGGGTTTAAGAAACTTGCTATGAAGAGGATAGCAGAGATTCCATCTCAAATTTTTTTTCTCTATTGGCTGAATTGAGTCCTTTATCGCATTTTCGTTGTTTAGCCTCTTCTGTGGACAAACAAGTGACAGCAGGCCTTCTTGGTAAGTATGTGTGGCAAAAGCACTTCTTGTGTTTGTGTGACTGTGTAGGTGCTTGTGTATGTTGTATGGCTTCTCTGTCCTGATAGGTTTAAATTTATGTTTGAAAAGTTTTCAAAATTTGAATGTTCTTTAATTTGCCTCCCATTGCTACTTACATTGATTATCCCATTTTTTTTACAGAATATCTTCAGAAAAGATTGGGTAAATCACATTTGACAACGTTTTTCTGCCAACCCCTATAAAATTTCTGCTCTTCTAGTGTCTTCAAGTTTCTCTGTCTTTACCTTAAGGCCTTCCATTGACACACGCATCTCCTGATGTCTGAAGTTCTCCCAATATATATTCTGGCTCATGAAATTTCCCCATATTAAGATATTACCATTTATCTTGCCCTATATGTAATTTTTCACTTGCCTTATTTTTTTTCATTCCTTATCTGTCCTTCTATTGAAACTTTTGCCTCCTTTCTCTGCATAAAATATACCATGGGATCATCTGCATGCAGCAAGATGAAAAATATTTAGCTGATAGTCACATGGCTTGAATTCCATATAGATGATTGGAAAATGACCATTAACTCAGGCCCTGTGTGATGCACTGCAAGTAGGAGCGCCCATTGTGATGCACTTAGTTTCCTCTACACCTTAAGAAATGAGAAAAACCTACTCACATGGTCAACAAGGTTTTTCCCTCGATGGTCCTAAAAGACTGTAAATCCAGGGGGGCCTTCCTGGTGGTACAAGGGGTTAAGTCTCAGCACTCTGAAGCTATTAGTAGCCATTGCAGTTCCAGTTCAACCCCTGGCCAGGGAGCTGACCCACAGGGTGCAGCAGAACTCTCTTGTCTTACCCGCTGCTCCCTCCAACTAGTGTATTTCAGTAGATCTGCCTGTTCTGCTCCCACTCTGCCTCTGGTGAATCCTCTCACCCCTCTGCATCTCTGGCCACCACCTCAGCTCTTGTATGCATAAATAAATAAAATAAATATTTTTAAAAAGACTAATTTCAGATTATACAAACCAAATGGTCATATGTAGATTTCAATCTCCCTGTGCCACTGTCTTTCATCACATTGACCAAGGGTACCCACATACACATATATTTAACTTAAAATTTTCCTGGTTCCTAGTGGTTGTTCCCAACTGTCATCATTGTGAACAAATCTCTGCTAAGGTGACTTTGCATTAAAAAAGTGATATAGCAGCTCTGCTGCTGATACATTTTGAAAGGATATGTGAGTCCATGTCTGCTTTTTATTATATATGATGTAATATTTTTGATCAAAATAAACAATGTTTGCTTTCTCCCCCCACCAGGTGTAGTCCCCATATAGTTTCCTTCACCAATGCACCCGTGCACCATCACCACAGTCCCCTGTTCTCCTCCCTCTCTCCCTATGATCCCTCTCCCTCCTCCTCCCCTGCAGGATGTCTCTGGTTTATAACAAACTGTTTGTTTTTGTTTTGCTGTGATATGCTGTGTATTGTTATTATTTTTTCCCTGATGTCTTATTTGGTTCCCCTATATTCTTGCTGTAAGTGAAACTGTCCAATATTTTTAATTTTCCTTCTAACTTATTTCACTGAGCATAATCCCTTCTAGCTCCAATCTGAGTTGCTGTGGATTGCATGAGTTTATCTTTTTTTTTTTTTTGATTGCTGAATAGTATTCTGTTGCGTATATATCCCGCATCTTCTTGATCCAGTCATCTATTTTTGGGCATTTGGGTTGTTTTCAGATTTTACCTATTATAAAAGGTGCTGCAATAAACATAGGGATACAGGTGTTCTTTTGAGTCACTGTTTCTGTGTCCTTTGGGTAGATCCCTAGGAGTGGAATTGCTAGGTCATGTGGTAGACTGAGGAGCCTCCAGACAACTTTCCATAGTCATTGGACCAGTTTGCACTCCCATTAGTAATGTAATAGAGTTACTTTTAAACCACATCCTCACCAACATTTGTTGTTGCTTTTTTTTTTTTTTTGATATATGCCATTTTTTACTGGTGTAAGTTGGTATCTCATTGTGGTTTTGATATGCATTTCCCTAATTATAGGGAATGTTGAACATTTTTTCATATACCTGTTGGCCATTTGCATTTCCTCTTTGGAGAACTGTCTTTTAAGTTCTTCTGTCCATTTCTTGACTGGATTGTTTGCTTTGTATTTGTTGAGTCATGTGAGTTCTTTGTATATCTTTGTGATCAGTCCCTTATCAGTTGTATGGAGTGCAAAGTTTTTTCCCAAAACAGTGGGGTGTCTCTTTGTTTTGGTTAATGTCTCTTTTGCAGTACAGAAGCTTTTCATGTTGATGTAATCCCAGGTATTTATCTTTGCATTCACTTTCTTTGGTTTAGATGACGAGTCTTTAACGATGTTACTAAGATGTATGTCTTTTCGTGTTTTATCTGTATTTTCTTCCATATATTTTATGGTTTCAGGTCTTACGTCCAGATCTTTTATTCATTTTGAGTTGATTTTAATGCATGGTGAGAGGTAGTGGTCTAGTTTCATTCTTTTGCATGTGATGGTCCATTTTTCCCAGCACCATTTATTGAACAAACTTTCCATGTTCCATTGCATATTCTTTGCTCCTTTGTCAAAGACCAGTTGCCCATACAAGTGTGGCTTTATTACAGGGCTTTCTATTTGGTTCCATTGGTCTGTGATTCTATTTTTGATCAAATATTATACTGTTTTAATTATTATGGCTTTGTAGTATATTTGGGAGTTGGAAGAGTGATACCTCTATTTGCCTTTGTTTTCATCATTTAGGGCTTTGGCTGTTTGTGTTTTTATTTTTTTTTTTTTCTTGTTCCAAATGAATTTCATCAGTATTTGTTTTAATTCTTTGAAGAATGTCATTGATTTTTTTTTTTTTTTGGGGGGGGGATAGCGTTGACTCTGAAAATTCCTATTGGTAGGATGGCCATTTTAACAATGTTAATTCTTCAAATACATGAGCAGGGGATGTCTTTCCATTTCTTTGTGTCTTCTTCTTTTAACAGTGTTTTATAGTTTTCTTTGTATAGATATTTTACCTCTTTTGTTAGTTTTATTCCTAAGCATTTGATTTTTTTTTCAATAATAAAAGGGATGGTTTTCTTGATTTCTTCTTCTTCAGATTTATTGTTTGTGTATAGGAAGGCTACTGATTTTTGTGTGTTGATTTTTACCTTGCTACTTTACTAAACTGGTTGATATTTTAAGAGGTTTTTCTGTGGAGTTTTTAGAATTCTCTATGCATATTATCATAACATCTGCAAATAGTGATACTTTCCCTATTTGAATTCTTTGTATGTCTTTCTCTTATCTTATTGCTTTGGCTAAGAGCTATATTATATTTCACCAGTATTATATTGAAGAACAATGGTGAGAGAGGACATCCTTGTCTTGTTTCTGATCTTAAAGGAAAGTCCTTCAGCTTTTTGCCACTGAGAATAATATTGGCTGTGGGTTTGCCATACATGGCTTTTATCATGTTAAGTTATGTTTCTTCTATCCCAAGAATTCAAGGGCCTTTATCATAAATGGAAGTTGGACTTTGTTGAATGCTTTATCTGCATCTATTGATATAATCATGGATTCTTATTTTTCTCTTTGTTGATGTGTTGGATTACACTGATCAATTTTCATATGTTTAACCATCCTTGTGCCCTGGGATAAATCCTACTTGATTGTGGTGTATTATCCCTTTGATGCATTGTTGGATTCTGTTGGCAAGGATTTTGTTGAGAATTTTTTCATCAGTGTTCATTAGGGAGATTGGCCTATAATTTTCTGGTTTTTTTTAAAGATATATGTATGTATGTATACAAGAACTGGGGTACAGGCCAGAGGTGCGGTGGGGGTGAAAAGATTCACCAGAGACAGAGTGGGGAACAGAGGCAGGCTGACCAAAACACACTGCTGAGGTGAGCAACAGGCAAGCCAGGAGAGGTCTGCAGCCCCATGTGAGTATCTCCCTGGCCAGGGATCAAACTTGTGCTGCAGTGGCTGCAGTAAGCTTAATGGGTTGCGTCTTAACTCCTTGTGCCACCAGAGAGGCCCTGGCCTGTAATTTTCTTTTTTTGTGTTGTCTTTGTTTGGTTTTGGTATTAGTGTAATGTTAAGCTTCATAAAATGTATTTGGTAGTATTCCCTTTTCAATTTTTTGAAGGAGTTTGTGTAGGATGAACACTAATTAATTGCTGAACTTTTGTTAAAATTCATTTGTGAAACCATGTGGTCCTGGGCTTTTGTTCTTGGCAAGTGTTTTGATTAGTGCTTCAATTTCACTGCTTGTAATTTGCTGTGTAGGTTTTCTATTTCTTCTTTATCTAGCTTTGGATGATTGTATTGTTCTAGGAATTTGTCCATCTTTTCTAGATTGTTGAATTTGTTTGCATATATGTGTTCACAGTAATCTCTGATTAATATTTTGATTTCAACGGAGTCTGTCATGATTATTCCTCTTTCATTTTTGATTCTATTTATATGTGCTTCTCCCGGTTTTATTTTGTGAGCCTGGTTAGAGGTTTGTCTGTTTTTGTTTTTTGTTTTTTTTAGGATTTATTTATTTATTTATACAAGCACTGGGTACAGTCAGAAGCACGGGAGGGTGAGAGAATTTACCAGAGCCAGAGCGGGGAACAGAACAGGCAGACTGACAAAACACACTGCTGAGGGGAGCAGTGGGTGCGGCAGGAGAGGTCTGTAGCACCATGTGGGACCCTCGCTGGTGGCTGGAGATCGAACCAGTGCTGCAGAGGCTGCGGGCAGCTTTACAGATCAGTGCTCAACCGCTGAGGCACCAGGGGCTTGTTTATTTTTTTTTTTAAAGAACAAGCTTTTGGTTTCATTGACCTTTTGGAGTGCTTTTTTAATTTCTAGTTCATTCATTTCTGTTTTGATTTTTATTATTTCTTACTTTTAATTGTTTTAGGTTTTTTTGTTGTTCTATTTCTGGTTCTTTTAGATGTGACATCAGATTGTTTGAGTCTATTTGTTTCTTGATGTGAGCCTGTATTGCTATATATTTTTCTCTTTTTACTGCTTTCGCTGTGTCCGATACATTCTGGAATTTGGTGTCCTCCTGGTTGTTCAACTCAATTTATTTTTAAATTTCTTCTTTGATATCCTCATTAGTCCAGTGTTTTTACAGTAGTGTGGACCTCAATCCATATGACATGGGAGGGTTCCTTGTGTTCTGTTCATGGTTCATTTCTAGTTTGATGCCTTTATGATCAGAGAAGATAGTTGGAATGATTTTCATCTACATGTATCTGTTGATGTTTGTCTTGCAGCCCAGTATGTGATCAATTCTGGAGACTGATCCATGTGCACTTGAGAAAAATGTGTGCTCAGATTTCTGGGTGCAGTGTTCTATAGATGTCTAATAAGCCCATGAGTTCTATGTCTTTATTTAGGGCTCTAGTGTCTTTGTTTATTTTTTTGTCTCATTGATCAGTCTATTGGTGAGAATGGGGTATTGAAGTCTCCTACCATGTATGTATTTTCTTTAATGTCTGTTTTCAGAGCTGATAATAATTTTCTAATATATTTAGGTGCTCCTTCATTTTATGAGTGTATGTTGATGAGTGCTATATCTTCCTGGTATATTGTCCCCTTGATCATAATGTAGTGTCCATGTATGTCTCTTTTTACCTTTTTTAATTTGAAGTCTATTTCATCTGATGGAAGTATAGCTGTTCCTGATGTAACTTTTTTTAAAGATTTATTTATTTATGCACACAAGTGCTGGGGTACAGGCCAGAGGTGTGGGGGTGGTGAGAGGATTCACCAGAGACAGAGTGGGGAAAAAAACAGGCAGATTGACCAAACTATACTGCTGAGGGGAGCATCATGCAAGTCAGGAGAGATCTACTGTGCCATGTGAGTCGCTCCCTGGCTGTCTAGGAGAGCAAACGCATGCTGCAGTGGCTGTGGACAGTTTCCTAACCCCTTGCACCACCAGAGAGGCCCCCTGATGTCACATTTTTAAGTAGCAATGAATATTTGCTTTTATTCTGAAAAAAATTAGAAGCTCCAATGCAATGTCTTTACATTTTTCTGTCTTATCTGTTGATGTAGCTGCATCTTTTCAGTATAATTTTTAATCATGATTGTCAAATTTTGTCTTTTTATACTGACAGCTGTGTAATATTTGTGCAAATTAATTCAAGATTTTTGACCTAGAATCCCCTTTCTCCCATTTTATATGTCATCTTCTTTCCTTATATTTGATTTTTAAAAGGAAAGCTTTATTCAGAAGTGATGATTTGAAATAGAAACATACATAACAAGTCTTCTTATTAATAGATTTAAATATTCGTTGTCATTAGAAATTGCAGGAAAACTAACCCATTTTCTTTTGGACCACCGTGTCAATGTTCACTAAAATAATTGTTTGATGATTTTAACAGAGTACATATGTACAATAAGTAGCTATTTTCTTGCTTCAATCTATCATTGATCTTACATTTCTTTCATCTTTGTGTCTTATCACTGTCTATTTAACTCTATCAATCTTTCTCCCTACCTACCTATCAACTATCTTTAAATAATTGCCTTTAACATTTCCAATACTTTCATCTGTATGCCATCCATTGACTTGCCCCTCTCCTTGATGACCATATTTTCCTTCCCTACTTTTGTATATGAATTTTCCCCATATTAACTTCTCTCCATTTTATTTTCTTGAACAAATTCACTTTACATATCTTTCACAATTTCCTATACCTCTTTTTATATTCCACTATCCTTCCCTATAACATTGTTGGGATTTTTCTGTCTTGCAATGGCTCCCTTCAGAATTTTGTGAGAAAAGGGGATTTGGGTAATAAGTGCTACGGTTTCTACTTCCTCTATTATCAGAGAAAAATCCATTAACTTAATAAATTTTATTTTTTAAAGATTTATTTACTTATGCATGCAAGATTGGGATGTAGCCTAGAGGTGCAGGGGGTGAGAGGCTTCACCAGAGACAGAGTGGGGAGCAGAACAGGCAGATTGACTAAAATACACTTCTGAGGGGAGCAGCAGGCCTGACAGGAGAGGTCTGCTGCACCATGTGGTTTAGCTCCCAGGCTGAGGATCAAACTCATGCTGCATTGGCTGCAGATATTTTCACTCAAGTTGAAAGTCTCTTCCACAAACTTTATGAAATGAAGGGAGACTGCAACTTCCTGAATGAAGTTTATCACTCCATTGTCCCATCAAAGACTTTGTAATTCAGATATCATTCACTGATGAAAAGTGAACATTAGGCTCAGTATTCTATTCTTTGATATTAGGAGTTCACATTATAAAAATTTTACATATTTTTTTTTCTGTTTCTCCACTTCCCACCAGAATATATCTCTCTTCTTTTGTATTTGTGTTGTAAAATATCACTAACTATTTTTATAGGAGTTTATTTACAGTTTATTTATTTAAAGTTGTCTTTAATATAAAAATAAATCTTTATATTATTTTATTTTTAGACTGTAAAAGATCACTCATAATAAACATCTCAATTATAATTTTTTATTGTTTAAGTTATTGTCTTAGTTTATCCCTTAAATGTTTTTCATGTAACACTAACATAGTTATGAAAGGTTTAACTTCCCATTTTTTCCTAAAGATATTTTTATTTTTAGAAGGAATGTTAATTAGGGGTGTATCTATTTAATGGATAGGGCAGACTTTATATGACTATTGATACAGATGCACTTATGGATGGACGGATATTCCATTGTATATTTCTTCCTCACTCTTTAAGCACCTGTCCCAAATTGTGAATCTGTTTTCATTCTGTTTTGGACAAATAAAGGAGAGGACACAATGAAAGACAGTACTAAAAGACTTTATCATAGAAGTCCTGGTCTACTTCCTCTCATTGTATTATTTTCTATTTTAATTCCTTTTGCATCAAGAGGTCCAATATCACTGATCATGAGAACACATTGACATTTTAACTCCAGTGCTCAGAAATATGAATCAATTTATATTTATTTATTTATTTATTTATTTATTTATTTATTTATTTTTAAAGACTTATTTATTTATACAAGAACCGGGGTACAGGCCAGATGCACGGGAGGGTGAGAGGATTCACCAGAGACAGAGCGGGGAACAGAACAGGCAGACTGATGAAATGCACTGCTGAGGGAAGCAGCGGGTGAGATAGGAGAGATCTGCTGCGCCATGTGGGACCCTTGCCATCAGGCCGGGATTGAACTGGTGCTGCAGAGGCTGAGGACAGCTTCACAGCATGGTGCTCAACCACCTGCATCACTAAGGGAGGCCCTGAATCAATTTTAACATGTGAAAAACTATGAAAGGGTTTAAAATTTTGTCCTCCTCCTTCCAGAAAGGGCACTCTTAGTTTTTTGTTGGAGGATCATTGGTTTAAAGTTATACATGATTCCAAGTTATACAGTCAGATCTTTTCAAGTGTACATCATCGTAACACAAAGGGTCACCAATGGTACCCACATCCTCCACCATAATCTAGTGGGTCCTCTATTGCCTTTTCACTCTACCTTCCACTTTTCCTCTGGTTGCTTCCTCTGTTTGTTCTTATTTTGGTTTTATCTGACCCTTTGTTTATATCTCTATATTCCACATATGAGTAACAACATCCAGTATTTGTCATTCTCCTTCTGACTTATTTAGCTTATCATAATCCCCTCCAGTTTCAACCATGTGGTTGTAAAAATCAATAATTTATTTCTAATAGCTGTGTGGTATTCCATTTTGTATACATACCACATTTTTATCTACTTTCATTCTTTGAGCTTATAGGTGTTTCTACATATTTGCTACTATAAACAGTGCTGCGATGAATCAAACTGAAAACAAATACTAGAAATTAGTGTTTTGCATTCTTGGGCAGATGCCTAGGAGTGAAATTGCTTTATTAAATTTAATATTGGGGCCTCCCTGGTAGCACAAGGGATTAAGCACAGCACTGTGAAGCTAACCACAACCTCTGCAGCATGAGTTTGATCCCCCAGCTGGCCAGGGAGCTTCCAATGTGGCACAGCAGACCTCTCCTGTTTCACCTACTGCTCCCTTCAGCAGTGTATTTCAGTCAGTCTGCCTGGTCTGTTCCCTACTGATGAGTCCTTTTACTTCCCACACCTCTGGCTTATACCCCAGTTCTTGTATGCAAAAATAAATAAATCTTTAATAAATAGATAGATACATAGATACATAGATAGATAAATTTAATTAACAAGTAATCTCCATTTCCATTCCATAGAAGGTGGGCCAGTTTTCATTTCCAACAAGAGTGCACAAAGTTCATTTTTTCCCACATCCTCACCAACACTTGATGTTTCTAGTCTTTTTGATGTGGGTCATTCATACAGGTGTGAGATGGTATCTTATTGCTTCAATTCACATTTATCTGATGATAAGTAATAAGAAGCATTTTTTTCATGTGCCTCTTGGCCATATATGTATTTCCTCTTTTCAGAAGTGTTGACTTAGTTCTTCTGCCCATTTTATTGATTGGACTATTTGTTCCTTGTTGAGTAATGAGTTCTTTGAAGATCTTTAATATTAGCCCCTTGTCAGATATATTATTATCAAATAGTTTCTGTCATTCAGTTGGGTGTCTTTTTGTTTTACTAATAATCTCTTTCATTGTGAAGAAGATTTTTAGTTTGGTGTAGTCCCATTTGTTTGTTTTATTTTTTTTAAATAAATTTTATTTTTATATTCCCCATACAATTGCAACCCCCTTATTTTGACCCCAATCCCTCCCCTCCCCGCCCCTCACCCCCATAGAATATCTTTGGTTTATAGTTGTTTGTTGATTTTGATTTTCACTTTTTTATAGTTATTCATTTTCCTGGTCCCTTATTTAAGTTTTCTAGATTCCTGCTATGAGTGAGACCATCCGGTATTTTTCTTTTTCTTTCTGGCTTATTGCGCTGAGCATGATCACTTCCAGCTCCTTTCATATTGCTGCAAATTGCATGTGTTTATCTTTTTGGAATGCTGAGTAATATTCCATGGTGTATATGGACCACATCTTCTTGATCCAGTCATCTATTTTGGGCATTTAGGTTGTTTCCAAAGCTTAGCTATTGTAAACAGTGCTGCTATAAACATAGGGCTGCAGGTGCTCTTTGGAATTGATGTTTCTGTGTCCTTTGGGTAAATACCTAGGAGTGGAATTGCTGGATCATACAAAGCTCTATGTTTAGTAGGTCCAGAAATCTCCACACAGCTCTCCATAGTGGTTGGACCAGTTTGCACTCCCAACAGTGCAGGAGAGTTCCTTTTTCTCCACACCCTCACCAACATTTGTTGTTGCTAGTTTTTTTAATATGTGCCATTCTCACTGGTGTAAGATGGTATCTCATGGTAGTTTAGATTTGCATTTCCCTGATGGCAAGTGATGTTGAACATTTTTTCATATGCCTTTTGGCCATTTGCATTTCCTCTTCAGAGAAGTTTCTTTTTAGCTCTTCTGCCCATTTTTTGACAGGATTATTTTCTTTGTTGTTGTTGAGTCTCATCAGCTCTTTGCAGATTTTTGTGATCAGTCCTTTATCATTAGTGTTGTGTGTAAAAATGTTCTCCCAGTCAGTGGGGTTTCTTTTTGTTTTTGTTATTGTCTCTTTTGCTGTGTAGAAGCTCTTTAATTTGATGTAGTCCCAGTGTTTTATTTTTGTTTCTTATGTTATTGGAGTCAAGTGGTGACAAGTCAAGTCAAGTCACCACTTGACTCCAAGATATCACTTAGACCAATGTTGAGAATCATTTTGTCAATGTTTTCTTCTGCATATTTCATGGTTTCAGGTCTTACTACAAGTACTTAATCCATTTTGAGTTAATCTTTGTATATGACATGAGATAGTTGCCTATTTTCTTCTTATTGAATGTAGTTCAAGTTTTTCCACACCATTTGTTGAAGAGCTTTACTTTCTCTAATATATACATGATTCCATTGTCACAGACTGTTCATGAAAGTATGGATTTATTTCCAACCTCTCAATTTCATTCCATTTTTCTGTATGTCTATTTTTACTCCATTATCATCCTATTTTCAAGGCTTTGTAGTATATGTGACAGCTCTCTTTTTCATCTTTCTATTTAATTTATTTGATTATTTTATTTTATTTTATTTTATTTTGGATTGCTTTGACCAATCAGGTTCTTTACACTTCCATATTAATTTCAGTAATCTTACCTCTACTTCTTCGAAGGATGCCATTGAAATTTTGGAAGGGATTGCATTGAAATTGTATATTTTTTGGGTAAAATGGCCATTTATACAATATTAATTATTTCAGTCTATGAACATGGAATATTCATTTATTGGTGTCTTCTATTTCTTTTAACAATGTCTTATAGTTTTCATTGTACAAGTCTTTTACATCTTATTAAGTTTATACTTGGGTATTTAATTATTGATGCAATTGTTAATGGAATTGTTATATTGATTAATTTCTCTTCAAGTTCATTATTTGAATATAAGAACACAATTGATGTTTCTAAATTGTTTTGCAATCTGCCACTATCATATTGATTTCATGTTTCTAATAGGTTTTAGTGGAGCTTTTAGGATTTCCTACATATATTGTGTCATCTGCATATACAGAGGGTTTTAGTTTTTCTTTCCCAATATGGACTTTTTAATATCTTTCTCTTGACTAATTACTTTAGCAGGGACTTCCAACACTATTTGAGAAGTAGTTGTGAAAGTGGATATCCTTGACTTTTCATTTTCAATGAACTGATTTTTTCTTCCTTTTTGCAGAAAAGAGTGAACAAGAAAAAGGCAAGTGCAATTAAAATATTACACTGTATAATGAGTTTTTGCTTATTATGTATTTGTTTTCAATTTTTAATGAATACAATGTACATATATTTTCTAATTATAATTTATCTTCTCTGCTGAAGTATTTTTTTTTAATTAAGATTTATTTATTTGCACAAGAACTGGTGTACAGGCTGGAGGCGCAGGAGGGTGAGAGAATTCACAGAGACGCAGCAGGGAGCAGATCAGGAAAGCTAACCAAAAACACTGCTTAGGGAGCAGTGGGCAAGGTAGGAGAGGTCTGATGCACCATGTGGGTATCTCCCTGGCCAGCCAGGAATTGAACCCATGCTACAGAGGCTGCAAACAGCTTCACAGCGCTACGCTCTCCCTGCTATGCCACTGGGGAGGCTCTCTTCTCTGCTGAAGTTTGCCATGATTATTTGTTATTCAATTCCCTCATTATTACATCCCATATTTTCTTGCCATTGCAATCAATGTGTACATATACATCCTTAAGTTAAATTTTATTAATGATATATATATATATAAAATAAGTTGGTCGTTTTCAAACTTCTGATATATAAATTTCTTAAAGAATGACTTTAGTCATTTGATTTAGAACCCTCTATCCTGTCATTTAATAACTTAATTTCGTGATTTTTTTTTTTAAAGTTAGCTCATTGAGGCATAAATTAAAACAGAAATTTAAATTAAGTTTTGTTATAAAGGTGGATAAAATGTGATTGGAGGGTGCCCTCCCTGGTGGTGCAGCAGGTTAAGCACTATACTCTGAAGCTGTCTGCAGCCTCTGCAACACCTGTTAGATTCCCTGCCAGCCAGGGAGAAACCCACATTGCATGGCAGACCTCTCCTGCCTTACCCGCTGCTCCCCTCAGCAGTGTCTTTGGTCCATCTGCCTGTTCTGCTTCTGGCTCTGTCTCTGGTGAATTCTCTCACCCTCCTGTGCCTCTGACCTTTACCCCAGTTCTTGTATAAATAAAAATAAATCTTAAAAAAAATGTGATTGGAAGTACCTATAAACTATCTGCATTTTCTCGAGGGCTAGTGACAGAATTCTCTAGTTCAATGTTTCACACAACTTTATATAAGTCAGTAAAACCTTTAAATCTACCTCACTAGCAAGAATTGACTCTTGGTATGTGTGTGTGCAAAACCTGATACATATGTATAAAAAATACTTATGTGTGTATACATATATAAACACACACTCACACACACACACACACACACACACACATATATATATATCAGTCTATATATGTAATATTGTTTATTTTAGAGAAGGTCTTCATAGTTTCATTTATTTATTGTCTTTGACATAAAGTATGAGGGACATATAAAACAATATTGCATTTTATTGCTAAAATAGATTTTGAACCCTGTGGTTCCAATTCTCAGAAATATAGACTAATTTGAGTCACAGAGTAAACTGTGGATGTGGTTCAATATTTTTTGCATGTGTGTTCCACCTTCCTGACAGTATGACCTCATTTTGAATTATTTCTTTTATGCTGATTACAAAAGGAAAATCCCATTTCATTATATATCTAGTCATATCTTATTTATACTTCTTTCTTCAACTGTCACTGTACGTCTTCTGCAACTTCAACATTCGTCTATTTTATGTTTTTATCTGATCATTCCCAAAGAAGCTTGCCATCTTAAGGTGTTATTCAATTTTTCCCATTTTTATATGTGCAATATAATTTGCCACTTCAATCTATATAAAGAGATACTTTATGTTATGTAGATATTAATAATTATGTATTTTGGAAAGTCTGATATTCTGAAAGTGTCTGTTGTTTTAGAACCCACTTCACCTGCCTTTTAATATTTAATTCACCTTACTTTCATGTTATTTAGTATAGACATACCACTACTTTCTTCATTGGAGTGGGTATTACATAACAATATAGTGATTTCTTTTCCATGAAGAAAATCATGTCAAAAGGTAACTAAATTTGTTAAGGCTATTACGTGAGAGACAAAGATAAATAGTAATACATGACTAAGTCCAGAAAATACAGGGAATGTGAGTAAAAGGCTCTAGCAATGGAATTAATATCACCAAGAATTTATTTTCCAAGAATTTAAGAAAAGTACATATGTACATTATGTAAATAATTTTGAAAATCTTGAAGTCTATAACATGCAAGATCTCCAAAGATAACACCTTTCTAAATATTGAAGACTGGTCCATCCCCATGAGAAGCAGTGTGGAGAATTCTCAAAAATCTAAAAATGGATCTCCCATAGACCCAGCAATTCTACTTCTAGGTATCTCCCCCAAAAGGACAAAAACACTAGTTAGAAAAGAAACTTGAATATCTATGTTCATAGCAGCATATTTACAATTGCCAAGATGTGGATATGACCTAAGTGCCCCAAAACAGGTGAGTGGATCAAAAATATGTATTACATATAAACAGTGAAATACTACTCAGCAATTATAAAAGAAATGCATGTCATTTGCAGCAACATGGAGTTGGGAGAGATAATCTTTAGTGAAATATGTCAGAAGGTGAAAGACAAATTCCAGATGGCATCACTAATATGTGCATTATAGAGAAACCAAATTATGAACCAGAGAAACACAGCATTAAAAAGTTATCCTTGAAAACTGAATAAATAACTGAATCCAAAGGGAAGCGGGTATGGAGGAGAAAACAGGGAAAAGAAGGAAGAAACCACTGTTACAAGTATATTTTATAAATGCTATTTTAGAAAATTAATGCATTTCTTCAATTTACATGCACATTTTTTCTTGTTCCACACATTTAATAGAATGTTTCTTATATAATATACTTTCCAACTAAAAAGTGGTTTCACATACATTGCGTCTTTGGACATACTTGCTCTGAGAGATATAAAATTGTCAATACATATTGAATTGCATCACTTCCCTAGCACTCTCAGTGTTTCCCAGCATGGATCCTTAAAATTGTTGATGGCCTCATTTATCCTACTTAGATATGTTATGTTAAGCTTGAATTTATCTAACTCTTAGTTTGGTTTCTCTATATTTTGCGTATTAATGATACCATCCAGTATTTATCTTTCTCCTGCTAATTTCACTTAGCATTATTCATTTTTAAGTGATTTCAATAAGCCTCAGAGTCACATTGTAGAAAAGAGTTTAAAGGACTTTTTAAAAGATATTTTTTCTTGTGATTACAAGCCAGATATTCATTTATTACTATTTTTAATTAAGGTAGTATTGGCTTACAATATTGCATATTTTATGATTCAAAAGTATGATTCCATTTCACAATTTTCTAATATTTTGCTCATGTAACTGTAGCATTCATTTACCTCTAGTAACTCAGTTTATCATATTTTCTTCCAAATACATGACCAGCAATCAAAATTAATTTTACTTATTCATCATCTGTTTATAAATTATTTATGTGCTGGAAAATTGCATACTTATATATATTAATGGGAATGTGATAAATTAATTCTTTGAAATACTTTTGAGGTAACTGATAAATACCAGAATATATCATTTTTATCAAGTTAATTTTCATTGCTCTATCAAAATTGACAACTTAAATAAACTACTTTGCCATTTTGTTAAATGTGAAAAATTTAAAGCTATCAGACTTCACAAAAGGATTCTACCCAGGTATTACAGTCATTTATTTAATAATTGTGATACCATCTAAAAAGAATTTATTAGGAATTAAATATTCGTGCACAATAAATATACAAAAATGTTCCACTTAAAGGCACTCTGTTGAAACTGACATACTCAGAAAAAATTATAAATTAAAATTCAACTTCAGTAAAGTACTACCAAAATAAGACTTGCTATAAGATTATTTTATCCACACACAGATAGATAGATAGATCCCAATCTTTAATAATTATGTAATTATTACTATACAATAAAATAAACATGTTTGTAATAAAATCCCAGTTAATCTTATTGTCCAACATCACCATTCTTCTCTTATTCAGTTGATTCTGAAAATTCATTCCCTTTTCCAGGGGAATTCTTCTTTTTCTTTTCCAAGACAAAAAATTTTCCTTCATTGACAAGTTATGGTTATTTTGTTCTTTTTTTTTCTAATTATATTAATCATACCAATTTGCTGGGCAACAGAAATTTTTTACACATTTTTATTTTTTGTATTTATTTCACTTGATATTTATATGTTTTCTATTTTATATTTTCAGAAAAACTTCAGAGAGAAAATGGTAACATTTTATGACTTTTGTTTTTATTAATATATCTTTCAAAAATATATTAATAAGTTGTGATTTTTTTTTTTATATTTCCAGGCTTATATTTCCAGGCTTTTCATCACTTATTCATTTCATCACTTATTCATCACTGTTTTCTCTTCCTTCTTGTGAATTTCAAATTACTTTATCCATTTTCTTTTTGGCTTTCTGGCTTCCTCTTATGTTAATTTCCTTTCCCAAAATTCCTCTCATATTTTCTTTATTCCTTTTCCTTCTTTTCTGTATCCTTAGGCTTTTATTTTACATTTCAGTTGAGTACTGCTATTTCATTGTAAGGTTGATGAGATGAGGGACATTAAGCTAAGAAGAATGTGGTTATTTTTATTCAATACAAGTTTTCTTTAACTTGGGCTTTCCAGTGGCTCCCCTGGTGGTGCAGGTGGTTGAGCGCCATGCTATGAAGCTGTCTGCAACCTCTGCAGCCCCCGTTTAATCCTGGCCGGCGGGCGAGGGATATGCAGGACTTTAATTAATTATTCTTTATGATGTTAGAATATATATATGTTTATTTATACATGTTTGTTTGTTGTTTTTGTTTTTATTTTTTCTCAGAGAAGAGGAAGGCTCAATTCAAATCAGGTTAGTAATGTGCATTTCTCGGGCTCCATTCTTCTTTCGTGGGTCCTGACCCTATCATAATATGACATAATGCAGAAATACAACAAAACTGCTTAAAATGAATAAGTATACAAATAAATTAATGCATTTATGTTGCTGAAGTTACTTTGTACTTTTTTCAGCTGTTTTAGAAGACAAGTTATAAATATGTTATATAACAGGCAACTAGGCATTTGAAAAATAATATTTATTATTTTCAGTAATTTTAACAAATTCTCTGTGAAGTGCAAACCTCAAATGATTCAGCATATTCTCCTTTCTTCCCTCTTTCCTCTAATTTATGCTCTTACCCTAATTTTGCCATTTGTCCCTCACAAATGAAAATACTTTTACATTTTCACTATGGACCTAACCAATTTTGATAAAAAAAAAAATTGAATATGAGGATATAGACTGGAACAGGGAAGTCCAAAGAATTTAGAAGAAGAATTGTGACAATGGTGGGAGAAACTGAAAAGGCAATGAATGAAAACTTGGAAGGAAAAAAAATAAATAAAGGGTTCTCTATTGTGTTCTTTTGCAGTCTGGAGGGATGTACCATTATATCCTGGTGAGTGACATAAACACTGTTGAACAAAATCCTATTCTCAAAGATATCTGAAGATGAAAAAAACTACAAAATATGTATTACATGAACTCAATACATTACAAATAATAATATTTGACACATTAAATTTTAGTTTTTATTAATTTTTTCAATTTGGTTCTCTTACCATACATTGACAATACATAAGGAGTTATTATTTGCTTAAAAGTCTGAACAAACTGAAAAAAGGGGCGGGGGGATTAAAAAAAAAAGTCCAAGCAAACCATAACAAAAGTAAGTTATTTGGTTTATAGACACTTAGTTTATGGGTACATTATATGAACAAAGCATAAGAATGAGTGAGCTCTTCAGATTAGAAATAATTTAGCAGACTATGAAAAGAGAGGCAAGAATATGAAATAATATTTTCTTTGGTTGCTATTATTCTTGAATTAATCCTGAGAAAATATTCTGTTTAGAAAGGCAGCTTTATCTTTCAGATCTCATATTCATATGTTTCTTGCAGATTGGAAGAAAGAAGAGTTCGTAGCTGGTGAGTCTATACTGATTCAAGAGGAACCCTACTCCTTGTGGATTAGTCTCGGGAAAGATGGGTAGAGATATGTTGGCTGTAGCCAAATCCAAAGTAGTCTTCACAAATGAGGACCTTAGATCAGACTAGGTGATAACCTTCTCAGAAATATGATGGTCCACCTGTCTTTGCAGTAAAGCTGACTCTGGATGCAGCCACAGCCCATCCTGCCCTCAACTTGTCTGAAAACAGGAAACAAGTAACCTGGCAAGAAATGCATCAAGATCTACCCAGCTCCACAGAAAGATTTGAAAGTTTTCCCTGTGTGCTCGGTCAAATGGATATTATTTCAGGGAGATACTACTGGGAGATAGAAGTTAAGCACTCATATTCTTGGGATCTAGGAATTTGTAGGGATAACATAACACGGAAGAAGAAGGTCACAGTGTCCCCAAATAATGGTTTTTGGACTATCAGGTTATATGAGGGGAAGTACTGGGCCCTTACCTCTCCAGAAACTTGTCTTACCCTACCAGATAAACCACTTAGAGTAGGCATATTCCTGGATTATGAGGCTGGGGATGTATCTTTCTATAACATGACAGATGGATCCCACATTTTTACATTTAAAAATGAGACATTCAATGGTGTTCTAAGGCCTCTTGTCAGGCTTCATTCCTCTGACTCAGGCCTCTTCACTATTGTTTAAGTTGAGTAGAACACATTGATGTAGCTCATATACCTACCCTATTATGAAGAACAATTACTTTGGGCACGATTTTCCCCGCTAGTCACAAATTGACTTTTCTTCCTCCTTATTGTTTCTCAAGAGAAAGTTCTGGAACAGAAAATGATGATTGCCCTCATACCAATTTTCCTTTCTTGCTTAGTTATAGGCTCCTCCAGTCATTCCTATGTCTTCTTTTTTTTTTTTTTATAGAGGCATGTTTTTTATTTAGTTATTTATTTATTTGTTTTGTTTTTGTTTCGTTTATACATGCACTGGGTACAGTCCGAAGCGCGGGAGGGTGAGAGAATTCACCAGAGCCAGAGCGGGGAGCAGAGCAGGCAGAAGGACCAAAGTACACTACTGAGGGAGCAGTGGGTGGCAGGAGAGGTCTGCGCGCCATGTGGGACCCTCCTCCTGTGGCCGGGGAGCAGCCAGGGATCGAACCGGCACCGCATAGGTTGCGGGCAGCTTCGCAACCCAGCGCTCAACCGCTGCGCCACTGGGGAGGCCCCATTCCTATGTCTTCTGACAGCCTAGTATAAGTTATGGATTTCCCAGATTCTTGGCTAAATGTAACTTAATGATGGCCAGTGCATCTAAAACTGAATTGCTCTGTATGATTTCTAGCTATGTCCTTAAAGGGAAATTATGTGTTTTTCTTCATTTTTTTGCTGGTTCTGAAAGCATATTGTGTCATGATCATGATGGATGGGATTCTGAGACCAATTTTGACAAAAATATGTGTGGATGATAGAGAAGATAGAAATATTTTTTTTGACAAATTTATGGAACAAATTTATTGCACAATTCCTGGTTTCTTGCCAATTAGAAATAAACTTACATATCTTTAAACCATTTGTACATTGGATTTTTGTAATTTTTTCATTGAATCTAATCTTGACTGGTGTATGCTCTCTTAAGGGAATATTCAGGTGAAACAGGTGATGTAAAGTCTGTAGGTGATTACTTAGCTGTTCTTAATCCTAGTGTGTCAAACTTATCATTGCTCAATTTCTATTGAACAATCCTTCCTGATTGTGCTTTCTAGCCTTATTAATTGAGATGTTGTGGTTAATAATTTTAAGTATTTTCTATCCCCTTATTAATAAGTTCTTACTAACTGAATAATAATAAGGTGGCATATTTTTATTGCAGTATCTTGGTTTACAACACTATGTGATTCAGAGGCATAAGATCACTCTTCCTAATATGTGCATCCTCATCAAACCATCCATAGTCCTCCATTGTCAGTTGTGCCCCTCTCCATTTTGTTTTCCCCATATCCTCTTATGAACTCAGTTTCACAGCCAGCTTTCTAGAGTCTGTTATTGGTTTGGGTTACCTGACCCTTTGTTTTCTTTCTCTGTAGTCCACATATAAGTTAAATGATCAGATTCAAACCATGATATGGGATGTATCACCAACGATTTCTTTTATGTTTTTTCTTATTTGATTCTTGTCTCTAAATCTTAATGTATTTTCCATTTATTTTAGTTAATAGGAATACCAAGTGGTCCAACTTCATTCTTTCATGTGTGGTTTTCTAATTTCCACACCATTTATTTATTTATTTATTTGTTTATTTATTTATTTATTTTTAAAGATTTATTTATTTTATTTTAGACAAGAACTGTGGTATAGGCCAGAGGCATGGGAAGGTGAGAGGATTCACCAGGAGAGAGTGGGGAACAGAACAGGCAAACTGATGAAATACACTGCTGAGGGGAGCAGCGGGCGTAACAGGAGAGAGAGGTCTGCCGTGCCATGTGGGACCCTCGCGGGCTGGCTGGGATCGAACTGGTGCTGCAGAGGCTGCGGAGAGCTTCACAGCACTGCGCTCAACCACCTGCACCACGAGGGGAGGCCCCACAACACCATTTATAAAAAAAACTATTCTTCCCCCATTTTATGACAAAGTCTGCTATAGTATAGGCTAGGTGATGATATGTACATGAATTTACTTCTGACTTTTGATTTTATTCCATTGATTCATTTATCTATTTGTGTGTGAATACCCTATTGTTTTTAGTACTCTTGCCTTAATGTAAAGTTTGATGTCAGTTTGATGTTTGATCCCTCCATTTCTTCCCTTTTACTAGAGTTGTTTTTGCAGTTTGAGGCCATTGGTAGTTACCATATGCATTTAAAAATATTTTCAAATCATTTGAAAAATATTATTGGTATTTGATGAAGAATGTGTTGAATTTATATGTCATTTTAGACAGAATAGTAATTTTGATTATATTGCTTATCCTTATGAGATAGCCTTCTATCTCCTAGTGTAACTATACAAGTCCTTTAATAATATCCTGTAGTTCACATTCTGTAGGTCTTCTACATCTTTAAACTAATCCCTATGTATATAATTCTTTATGAATCAATTATAAATGGAGTTATTTTGATAATTTCTTTTGGTTCTTGCTTGTTTATCTATAGAAAGGTTATATATTTTTGTATATTCATTTTGTAACCTGTCACTTTTTTTAAGATTTATTTATATAAGAACTGGGGTAGTACAGGCCCGGCATGGGAGGGTAAGAGAATTCACCAGAGACAGAGTGGAAGGCAGAACAGGCAGAGTGACCCGAGCAGAGTAGTGGTTGAGACAGGAGTATTCTGCCATGTGGGTATCTCCCTGGCCAGCAGCAAATCAAATCTGTGCTACAGAGGCAGCAGACAAATTTGCAGCACTGAGCTCAACCTGCTGTGCTACCAGGGAGGTCTGTAACCTGTAACCTGTTACTTTTACCTTTGCCCAAAACACGAGGGGCGGGCCACCCACATCTGTGGAGACCCAGGAGATTTCTTCTGTGCATCTTGGAGCTGTGTCTCCACCGGTTATATTTCCTGGACAAGGCCCAATAAAAGGGATTATATTCAGGTTGGCAAGGCCCCGGGATCTAAAACCTTGGGTTATGGCTTTATAAAAGATCAAGGGACAGGTGGGCCTTGTATGCAGACTCAGTGCACCCCAGCCATACTAAAATTTACCCAGCTAGGTAGAGACCCCAAGCTGCTCCCACAATGTACTAAGGAAATGACCTGGGGACTCAGACTCTATGTACCCGGCACAAATTCGGGTCTCTTGTTTACTCTGAGGGTTCATGTTCATCCACGTCAAGAACCCCTGCCACCCCTGCTGCCAGTAGGACCTAATAAAGTCCTAGGTCCAGGTAAAGTCCTAGGTCCAGGTAAGGTCCTAAGTCCATCCCATCCCCCGGAGCCAGTCGCTCTGGCAACCACCTCATTCCCTCCCTCCTCAAGGTTAGCACTGATGCCCCAGTCAGCACTCACCCCGAGTGACTTCCAAGGTCCAGTCACACAAATGGTACAGGCTGCTCAATCGCCTGAGACTCACCCTTTCCTTGAAATGCTTGGGCATGTCTTTTGGGTGTTCAATGCTTCCCAGCCTGACTTGACTTCTTCCTGCTGGCTGTGTTATGACTCAGCCCCTCCCTTCTATGAGGGAATCACTGCCTTTGGAAATCTCTCCACCTCCATAAAGGACAGTGGCTGTCAATGGCAGCAAAAAGCCAAATAAACCCTACAACAAGTATCCGGGCAAGGTCTATGCGTTGGAACTGTGCCCCAGTCCCATGCATGACTATGCGCTCAGAATGTGACCCTTAGCCCTGACATGTCCCACTCCTATATACTCCCTCCCTCAGACGCTTGGTGGGCGTGCTCCACAGGCCTGACCCCTTGTATCCATGAAACAGTCCTAAATCAGACCCATGACTTCTGCATCCTTGTGCAATTGGTTCCCAAAATGGTTTATCATTTATATAATAGCCTCCTTGATTCTCTGGAGGAAATCACTTGGCCCACGTCCAAGTAGGTCAAAAGGGAACAATGACTGTCCTCACTCTCAGTGTAATTTTGGGTGCGAGTCTAGAAGGGCCGGTACTGGAAATGCCTCCTTGATTTCCCAAAATCACCAGTACTCCTGCCTACAGGCGGCTATTGACATAGACATTGAAGACTGAAAGTCTCTATTTCCACTTGCAGGACTCCCTATCCTCTTTAGCTGAGGTGGTGTTACAGAATCGCCGAGCACTGGACCTTATTCTCTTACAGCAAGGTGGGCTGTGTGCAACTCTAGGAGAAAAATGTTGCTTCTATGTTAACCATTCAGGGGTCGTTAAGAAATCCCTTGCCAAGGTAAGGGAAGGTTTAGCTAAACAAAAGGAGCGAGAAGCTCAGTAGGAATGGTTTGAATCTTGGTTTAATGCCTCCCCATGACTAACGACCCTATTGTCAGCCATTGTGGGACCTTTAATTTTGCTCATGTTAATGCTAACATTTAGCCCTTGTATACTCAATCGCTTGCTTGCTTTCATCCACGAACGGGTTAGCACAGTGCAGATGCTGGTCTTACACAGCCAATACCTGCAAGTTAAAAAAGACCAACTGTGAGGCTAGGATTAGCCTCATCTCACAGTTACAAAAAAAGGTGGGGGGGGGGGATTGTTGGATGTTATAGAATTGGGTATAGCAGCCATTTTGGGAACATAGCAAGACTGCAGCCATTTTGAGAAATAACTGCCATCTCAAAAGGACACAGCTAGGTTTCGTTTCTGGGCAGAAACCACAACATAAGGAGAAACGAAACCTAGCTGGCACCATGAGAGCTATCCAATCAGGGTGGATCCTGCCCCAGGTGTGAAAAGTCCCTGCATCCTGTCAACAAAGTACAAAAACAGCTGGTTGCTTTGGGAGGGGTCCTCTCTCAACCTAATGAGACTGCTGTGTCAGTACTCCAGGCAGAGTCAGACCCTAGCTTAAGCTAGCAATAAAGCCTTTTGCTTTTGCATCTCTGGTTTTGCGTGGTTTTGGGGAACCTCGGATGGAGTTAAGGTGCCGACTCCTAACACTTTGAGACTTGCATAAGTATCTAATAATCTCATTATCGATAATTAGCACAGAACTTTTTTTTCTGTCTTCTAAGAGACAAAGCTTTGACATGAATATGAATGAGGTCATCATGCTTTTGAAAAACAATATATTTATGAAAAATTCTCCTAATATATATCTTTGTTGTTAAAGGGTCACCCTTACAAGGTGTCCCTGATGACAAGTAGATTACATTTTGTATAAAACTATTTCTTTTTTTTAAGTTTTTCATCCTAATCTCTGCTTATGTTGGAACACTTTAACTCATTTCTCTTTTAATTTGACATGAATTGTTTATATGAAAAGCTAACTCATATGCCTATGGTATTCTCATTCATTCATCCATTTTCTTTTTACACCTCTCTTTTTTTCTTCTGTATAGCTTAAATATCTATTCAAAGAAGACTAAAATCCATACCTCTCAATTATTGTTTCGATTTACACTGGGGTGTACTAGAGTACACAAATGAAAGCACATAATTGAAACAGACTAAAAAAAGGTGACCCTTTCAGTTAGTATGTGTTAGCATTAGTATTTTATGATCTGCAACAAATAGAGATGCTTTTCCAGATTTACCAGGAGTAAATAATTTCTGACACCATGAAGCAGACACATCAGCCTAGATTGACTAAAACAATTGCTTTTTAAAAATAATATTTTTCCAAAAGATAATAATTAAGGGCCTTCCCAGTGGCACAGCGGTTGAGTGCTGGGCTGCGAAGCTGCCCGCAGCTTCTGCAGTTCAGATTCAATTCCCGGCCACTGGCGAGGGTCCCACATGTCACACAGACCTCTCGTGACAGCAACAACCTCTGTTCCCCTCAGCAGTGTGTTTCAGTCAGTCTGCCTGTTTTGCTCCGGCTCTGGTGGATTCTCTCACCCTCCATGCTTCTGACTGTATCCCAGCTCCTGTATAAATAATAAATAAATAAAACTTTTAAAAAAAGGTAATAATTAAAGACCTGAGGCCCAAATTGCTAAGCCTTGTAGGTGGGATCAAAATACTCTATAGAAATTATATAAAATAAAATATTAAAACAAAAACAAAAACAAAAAACAAACAAACAAATATTCTATGGAAATATATAAATGGGTCCTCCCCTGGTGGTGCAGGTGGTTGAGCACAGCACTGTGAAGCTGTCCACAGCCTCGGCAGCACAGGTTTGATCCCCACCGGTCAGCGAGGGTCCCACATGGCACGGCAGACCTCTCCTTTCCACCCGCTGCTTCCCTCAGCAGTGAATATCTTCAGTCTGCCTGTTCTGTTCCTTGCTCTGTCTCTGGTGAATCCTCTCACCCTCCTGCACATCTGACCTGTATCCTAGTTCTTGTATAAATAAATAAATAAATCTTAAAAAAATTATAAAAAGAAATATATAAATAACTGAGCATTATAAGAGAAAACGCATTGTCTTGAACCAGTGTCAAAAATGTTTCGCCAAAACTAAGACATAATGAAAATATTTGTATATTCCACTTATTTTGTAGATTTGTGTCATTTATTCCTATTTTCTTGGGAAAAAGTAAGTTTTATGATAAAGATTGGAAGCTATTAAAATACGAACAAAGCCTCTAGTGAGAGCAGAAATGGAAGAAAAGAACACAACTGGGATCAAAGAGCAGTAATGTTTTCACCAAATATTATTACACATCTGTATTCTACCCATATCCATTGTTAAAGAAGAGTAGAGGAATGTTTTTCAACAATCTAAATTGATATTTTTACTCCTGTATATTAAAATCAAGGTGTTGTATTTGCAACACTTTCTCACTATTTTTCTCAAGACACAATCCCAATCTTTTTTAAGGAACAAAGTTTCTCTTGTTTTTAGTACATTCATTTTTTATTTTTTTTTAAATTTTATATATTTTTATTTTTACATCATTTTTCATTTGTGCACAATGTATGCATTTTCATCTTGGTTATAGTCCCCATATAATTCTCACCAACTAATTTTGACCCTAATCCTTCTCACCCCCGACCCATAGTAGTGTGTCTCTGGTTTATAGTTGCTTGTTGATTTTGATTTTTACATTATCATAATTAGTCTTTTCCTGCTCCCTTATTTAGGTTTTCTAAATTCCTGCTATGAGTGAGACCATCCAGTTTTTTTCTTTTTCTTTCTGGCTTATTTCGCTGAGCATGATCCCTTCTAGCTCCATCCATGTTGCTGCAAATGGCATGAGTTTATCTTTTTTGATTGCTGAATAATATTCCATTGTATATATGTAGCACATCTTCTTGATCCAGTCATCTATTTTTGGGCATTTGGGTTGTTTCCATATCTTAACTATTGTAAATAGTGCTGTTATAATCATAGGGGTGCAGGTGCCCTTTTGAATCAATGTTTTTGTGTCCTTTGGGTAAATACCTGGGAGTGGAATTGCTGGATCATATTGAAGCTCCATATTTAGCAGATAGAGGAATCTCCACACAGCCTTCCAGGTGGTTGGAACAGTTTGCACTCCCACCAACAGTGCAAGGGTGTTCCTTTTTCTCCACATCCTCGCCAACATTTGTTGTTGCTAGTTTTTTAAATATGTGCCATTCTCACTGGTGTAAGATGGTATCTCATTGTAGTTTTGATTTACATTTCCCTGATTGGAATTGATTTTGAACATTTTTTCATGTGCCTGTTGGCCATTTGCATTTCCTCTTTGGAGAAGTTCCTTTTTAGCTCTTATGCCCATTTTTTAACTGGATTATTTACTTTGTTTTGTTGAGTCTCCAGCTCTTTGTAGATTTTTTGTGATCAGTCCTTTATCATTAGTGTTGTGTGCATAAATTTTCTCCCATTTGGTGGAGTGTCTTTGTTTTGGTGACAGTCTATTTTGCTGTACAGAAGCTCTTTAATTTTTTTTTTTTTAAGATTTATTTATTTTTTCATATGCCTGTTGGCCATTTGCATTTCCTCTTCAGAGAAGTTTCTTTTTAGCTCTTCTGCCCATTTTTGGACTGGATTATTTTCTTTGTTGTTGTTGAGTCTCATCAGCTCTTTGCAGATTTTTTTTTTTTTGTTTTTTATAAAGTTTTATTGGTACACAGTGATGCCATTTGTTCTTATTTCTGGCAACTTTTGCTTTACAGTGGAGGAATTGAGTAGCGATAGAGATCGCGTGGCACACAAAGCCTAAAATATTTACTGTCTAATGTTTTCAAAAATAGTTTGCTGACTCTTCTAAGTGACACAGAACACTTAGAAAATATAGAGACATATAAAGACATAAAAATAATCCCTAACCTCTCAACTAGAAATAACTCCCACAACATTTTACTGCTTTTACTTCTTAATTTTTATCTCCCTCATTCAATTTTGGAAAATGTAATTTTTTTTTTTTTTTTTTTTTTTTTTTTTATGTTTCCTGGCCTTAATATCTTCAATGGTTTTTCATCTAACTCAAAACCTCATTCTGACATTCAGAATCCTACATAGTAAATCCATCTGACTTTCCATTGTTTTCCTTTCCTCTGGAATCTGAAGCCTGTGTTACCACAAACCTATGTACTCTTGCATGTCTTTCATTTCCCTGCTTTTTCTTCCTTTGTGTATATTAGTTTCTACCTGAAATTTCCTTCTTCCATATCCACCATGTCTATGAAAACTACAGCTTTTCTGTAGAACTGTCTCTAAATCATAAGACAGTTACCCAATATATTTTTGGTTCAATTTAAGATATTTTTTAACAAGATCACGGGGACGGCAACAAATCTTATTTATTTATTTATGCTTTTGCTTGTTGATTGATAGTTTTGCTTATTAGTTATTTATTTATTTATTTATTTATTTTATATAAAAATGCACTTTCTTTTTTTTTTTTTTTTTTCTTCTCTCTTCCCTCTTCCTTATTTTAATACTAGCATTGTTTTTACATTGTTACAGTTTACTACTTAATAAGTCCCAGAATTTGTTAAGTGTAAAGCCCTACCCCTACGCGGGAATTCAATTTTCATTTGTATTCTTTGTGTCTCATTTTTCCCAAGAATCTGAAATGGTATTATCTTAGTTTTCAGTTTGTTTTTCTTAGTTCTTTAACTTTTCCTCTCTTATTGAGTATACATTCTGATTAATTCCTTCTGCAGCACTAAACATTTATAGGGATATTTCCTGTTTCTTTTTTTTTTTTTTTTTAAATATTAAATTTATTTTTAATATCCCCCATACAATTGCAACGCCCCATTCTGACCCCAATTACTTCCCCTCCCACCCCCACCCCCAAAAAGAGTCTCTGGTTCATAGTTTTTTTGTTGATTTTGATTTTCACTTTCTTATATTCATTTTCCTGGTCCCTTATTTAAGTTTTCTAGATTCCTGCTATGAGTGAGACATCCGGTATTTTTCTTTTTCTTTTTGGCTTATTTCGCTGAGCATGATCCCTTCCAGTGCCATCCATGTTGCTGCAAATTGCATGTGTTTATCTTTTTTTGAATGCTGATAATATTCCATGGTATATATGTACCACATCTTCTTGATCCAGTCATCTATTTTTGGGGCATTTGGGTTGTTTCAAAGCTTAGCTATTGTAAACAGTGCTGCTATAAACATAGGAGTGCAAGTGCTCTTGGAATTGATGTTTATCTGTGTCCTTTGGGTAAATACTAGGAGTGGAATTGCTGGATCATATGGAAGCTCTATGTTTAGTAGTCCAGAAATCTCCAAACAGTTCTCCATAGTTGGTTGGACACCAGTTTGCACTCCCACCAACAGTGCAGAAAGATTCCTTTTTCTCCACATCTCGCCAACATTTGTTGTTGCTAGTTTTTTAATATGTGCCATTCTTCACTGGTGTGA
>NW_023602073.1:52908893-52928032 GCF_014898055.3 Talpa occidentalis | reverse complement strand
TAAAAAAAAATAAAATAAAATAACAATACAGAACACAACAAACAGACAATTATAAAACAGAGACATCCTGCAGGGGAGGAGGAGGAAGAGGGATCAGAGGGAGGGAGGGAGTAGCACAGGGGACTCTGGTGATGGTGCATAGGTGCATTGGCGAGAGAAATTCTATGGGGACTACACCTGAGGGAGTGGGGGAAGAAAACATTGCTTAAAAACAAACAAAGGATGATGGAGCCTCCCCAGTGGCACAGCAGGTTGAGCACAGTACTGTGAAGCTATCCACTGCCTCTGCCACACAAGTTTAATTCCCGGCCAGCCAGGGAGATTCCCACATGGCGCAGCAGACCTCTCCTGTCACACCTGCTGCTCCCCTCAGCTGTACTTCAGGTCTGTCTGCCTGTTCTGCTCCCCACACTGTCTCTGGTGACTCCTCTCACCCTCCCCCACCTCTGCCTCTACCCCAGCTGTTGTATAAATAAAAATAAATCTAAAAAAATGAACGATGATTTAAAAAATTATATGAAAAAAATCTTTTCAAGGGAAAGATAAGAATAAAGAGCGAGGAAATAAGTACAATGTTTTATGTTGGTGGAATGTGGATGAGTTGGTGGTGGGTGTGCTACAATGGTAATACCTGATGGGGGTGCCCCAATATTACCTTCATTAAAAACAAATAAATTATTAAAAATAAACTTGTCTAACTCTTTCTTCATATTGCCCTCAGTTCTTTGTTTTGTTCTGATCATGTGTCCTAAACTCTTCTCAGTAAGTCCCAAGCACTGCCCTCCCCAGAGTTTAAGGAATTATTCCTACCAGTGTCTTAATAACTGTTGCATCTATATTACAGATTTAATGAGTATAATTGCCTTTTGTCAGTTAATTATAAAGGAAAAATATTCTCATCTTGCTTTACTCAGTTCTCTTTTGAACCATTGCATTAGGTGTTATCTCCTTGATAAATGGGCAATACCTAATCCCTCCCATTTTTGCAACTACATTTCTTACAGGTCTCTCTCCCTTTCTCTTGCCCTCTCTCTCCCTTGGCCTCTCTCCCTGCCTTTCCCTGCCCCCACCTCAGTTTAGCATATAGCTCCAGTGAATTCGTCCCTAGGGAAAATTAATAATTGTCTACTTAATGGGCCCATTAGAAAATAAGGCCCCTTTACAATGTTGCAAAATATTTTTAAGTAACAACTTCTTTAGATTCCTAATTAAAAATGAGAGATATTATGAAAGCATTATTTTAATATTTTTTTGTTTTGATGCTCACATGCTGCATATGATCATGACACATTGTGTTGGTCTTAGGTCTCTGGCTGGTTCTGATAGGTGAAGTTGTTACTTTTCTCCCCCTCCTCCATGTTAAGTAAAGTAGGCATCTATTTCTCAATATTCATTTTATATTGCTTTATAATAAACCATTTAGTATTTATTTCCTGTGTGGTTGGTGTTGATAAAGTCTTTTATTTTTTGCTTTTCAGTGATGTTCCTTACTCCTCCTTCTATTTTGATGGGTAAAGGATTCCAGACTAGACAGATGTCTTTTCTTTACATATTTTAAATATGTTTTTCAATCCCTTCTTGTTTTTAATATTTCTGCTGAAAAGTCTGTTGACAATCTTATTCCCTTTCCTTTTTTTTTCTCTTAATAGTTTTAATATTCTATTCTTGTCATTTGTTCTTCACAATTTACTATTATGTGACTTGGCCTGTGCCTGTTATTATTTTGTTTAGAGCTATTTAGACCTCTTGGATTACAATTTCTGGATCATTTCCCATTTTGAGATGGTTTTCAGAGAAATTTTCTCTAAATAGGTTTCTATGATATCCTATAGTTTGTCTTGACATTTGGGATTTGCATGATATAGATAGTATTTATCTTCAAGTTTTACCAGAGAACTTTTACATTGTTAACATTTTAGAATTCCCTTTCTCTATGTCATTTTCTACTTGTGTCCTCAACGATGCATTTTTGAACTCATTTATTAACTTTATTGCTTCTGATTGTCTCCTATTAAGGCTCTCAATTGTATTTTTAAAATAATATATTTCCTAACTCCGTTATTTCTGAATGTAGTTGCCTCATATTTTCTTTGTCCTTATTCTATTATTATTTTATATCCTCTGTGCTTTTTTAAAGTCTGTTAGGATTGACAGAACTGTTTTTCTGAATTCCCCTTCCTTCATGATCCATAACTCCATTGAGACTCCTTGAGTTGTTTTGCTTTTGTTCTTGCATTTGTACTGTGATCTTCTGTCTTCTCCATTTTGATTTTTCATGGACTTTATTACACCTGATATAGTAGTCAGGGGATTGTTACTGGCTAAATTTGGTAGGTAGGATAGGATCTGGGCGTTAGGCATCAGAGGATCATCTCAAGCAGATTCAGGAATTTGAAATTCTTGTGAATGGTTTCTTTGTTGATGGTTGCATATGTTTTGGATATATCAACTGTGGTATAGGGTGGCAGCTGTTTTAAATATTTCAGTGTGTGATGGGGTGTTAAATATTTTGGCATCTCAACCTGGACTTCAGTAGTAGATTTTACATAGGGATCTATGTGCTTTGATGTGATTCAGGAAGAGCTGTTCTACATTGTCAGTCTCAAATGCAGGCTAATTCATATTTTCACCAACATTTATTGTTTTTGTCTTTTTTACATGGTACTTTCTCACAAATGTGAGGTGGTATCTCATTGTATTCTTATTTCATTCCACTGATGATACGGAATGATGAGCACTTTTCCAGGTGCTTATTGATTATCTATATTTGTTCTTTGGAAAGTGTCTACTTAGATTTTCTGCCTGTGTATTTTTTTTTATAGAGGTATGCTTTTATTTATTTGTTTGTTTGTTTGTTTGTTTTGTTTATACATGCACTGGGTACAGTCAGAAGCAAGGGAGGGTGAGAGAATTCACCAGAGCCAGAGCGGGGAGCAGAGCAGGCAGAAGGACCGAAGTACACTGCTGAGGGGAGCAGCGGGCGGCAGGAGAGGTCTGCGCGCCATGTGGGACCCTCCTCCGGTGGCCGGGGAGCAGCCAGGGATCGAACCGGCGCTGCAGAGGCCGCGGGCAGCTTCGCAACCCAGCGCTCAACCGCTGCGCCACCGGGGAGGCCCTGCCTGTGTATTGATTGGTTGTTTCTTTTTTGTTGAATTGCATGTTTTTTTTTTTTTTTTTGTAATCTTTAGATAGCATTCCCTTGTCAACTGTCTTTAATTACCCAATGCAGATCAGTGGATATATATGTACAGAGATGATATATAAGCACAATGTATTGCTACTCATCTATAAGAAGAACTGAAATTTTGACACTTTCAATGAAATGGATAGAACTACAGGAGATTATGCTAAGTAAAATAAGTCAGAAGGAGAAAGGCAAATACTACATGATTTCACTCATATGTGGAATAGAAAGGAACAAACAAAAGAACATATAAAAGTTAACCAAAATAAACCCCAGAATTAAGAATGCAGAATTGAGACTACCAGAGGAAGAACATGGAGGTGATAAAAATGTGGGGAGGGGTACTCCATGGAACATAGTAGAAAATTGCAGGTGATTTGTTGGCAGGAGTGGTTTTTACCTATTGTAACAAACAGGAAAATTTATAATACTTACTACTTATGTTAGGTAAAAAGATCTTAGAGTACATTCCATAAAAATTAAAAAAAAAATATGAACTGAATTAAGGAAATAGATGTACTTATTCAATTTCCCATCCCATTCACACCAACATACACACTTATTTCCATTCTGGAAGAAACATGTGTATATATATGATATGATATGTATATATATGTATATATATGATATAATTTATCAAGATCACCTGACATTGAAGTTCACAGTCAACAAGATCCAGCTGTTTACTCAGACATTTTAATTAACATATTTCCCTCTTCTCATCAGAATCAAAATGTCAAAATAAATGGTAATGAAGGAAAACACCCAACATGGAATATAGAGTTATCAACAGACAGAAAAATATTGAAAGAAACAGTCTATTAATGTAAAGAAAGCTTTAAAAGAAGCTATTATTTACATAATTAGAAATACAATTATCTATATTATTATATTCAAAAGATAATGCATCCTCTAGGGAAAAATAGAGGCAAGGATGTGGTGAAATGGAACTATCCTACATTGCTGGTGAGAGTGCAAACTGGTTCAACTACTATGGAAAGCTGTCTTGAGGTTTCTCAGTCTATTAAAAATGGAGCTACCATATGACCCAGCAATTCCACCCCTAGGTATCTATCCAAAGGAAACAAAAACATTGATTCACTAGAACACCTGTACCCCTATGTTTATTGCAGCACTAATTATAATAGGTAAAACCTGGAAACAACCCAAATGCCTGACAATAGATGACTGGATCAAGAACATGTGGTATATGTACACAATGGAATATTATTCAGCAATCAAAAAGATAAACTCATGCCATTTGCAGCAACGTGGATGGAGCTTAGAAGGAATTATGTTCAGTGAAATAAGCCAGAAAAAAAAAAAAAAGCTGGTTTCACTTATAGCAGCAATATAGGGGAACCAAATAATATATCAGGGGAAAAAATAATAGCAGTGCAAACTCCAACAAAGCTAAAACAGACAATTACATATCAGAGACATACCCATGGGTCAAGGAGGGAGAGAGATCAGAAGGAGTGAGGGACGAGTACAGGGGACTCAGGTCATGGTGCATGGGTTATTGGTGAAGGAAATTCTATGAGGACTACACCTGAGGGTGTGGGGAAAATTAAATATTGTTTGAAAAGGAACAATGAGGGGCCTTCCCTGGTGACGCAGCAGTTGAGCGCTAGGCTGTGATGCTGCCCGCAGCCTCTGCAGCACTGGTTCGATCCCCGGCCGCAGGCAAGGGTTCCACATGGTGCACAGACCTCTCCCACTGTGCCCACTGCTCCCCTCAGCAGTGTATTTCATCAGTCTGTCTGTTCTGTTCCCTGCTCTGGCTCTGGTGAATTCTCTCACCCTCCTGTGCCTCTGACTGTACCCAGTGCTTCTGTGAATAAATAAATAAATATTTTTTAAAAAGGAACAATGATGTAAAATATAAAAAAAAATAAAAGAAAATAATCCTAAATATAAATTGATTAACGTCATCAATAAGAAAAAAAAAAACAACAGAGTAACACTTGGATTAAAAAAACAAATCCAACCTTCTATTGTCTCCCAGAAACACATTTAAAGACAACACAAAACATAGACTGAAAGAAAAAAGTTGGAAAACAATCCTACAAGCAAATGGACCGAAAAAGAAGGAAGGAACAGCCATACTTACATAGGATAAAACAGACTTCAAACAAAAAACATAAAAAGAGACATAGATGGTCACTACATTATAATTAAAGGGACAATACTTCAGAAAGATAAAACTCAACATTACACACAAAATAAAGGAGCACCAAAATATACCAGACACTTATTATTATGTCTCAAGTCATAGAATAGAGAAAATACAAATGTAGTAGGAAAATACTTTTGGAAAATGTAGTAGGAAAATGTAGTAGGAAATGTTGTAGGAAATGTAGTAGGAAAAAACAAATGTAGTAGAAAACTTCAACACTTAAATCTCACCAATGGACAGATTAATGAGACACAAAGAAAAGGGCACTAGAGACCTAAATAAGGACACCACAGGGACTTAATAGACATCTATGGGACACTGCACCCAAAAAATATCCAAGTACACATTTTTCTGAAGTGTACAGGGAACATTCTCCAGGATTGATAACATACTGGGCCACAAGACAAACATGTACAGATATATGGAGATCAAAATCATTATTAAAATAGATATAAACCATGAAAAGAAAGCAAGAAACCCTCCCACTTCATGGAGATTGGAGCCCACACTACTGGAAGACAATTGGATTAATGAGATCAAAGAAGAAATTGAAAAATACATTAAGATGAATGACAATGAGGATACAATTTCCAGAATGTATGGGATGTAGCAAGAGCAGTAATAAGAAGAAAATATATAGTAATACATCTAACATTATGAAAGAAGAAAGAACCCAAAGAAACAACCTAATCTCCCATCTCAAAGAACTAGAAAAATAACAACTACACAACAACAAAAACCAAAAGCCAGTAGAAGAAAGGAAAAATAAAACCCAAGCAGAAATAAATGGCATACAAATTAAAAAAACATGCCAAAGATCCATGAAACCAAAAGTTGTTTCTTCAAAAACATAAACAAACCTCTAGTCAGGCTCACAAAGAACAACTGGAGAAAATACAAATAAATAGGATCATATATGAAAGAGAAATTACAACAAAGTCAGCAGGAATCAAAAGACTAATCAGAGGTCACTGTGAGCATTTATACTCAAACAAATTCAACAACCTAGAAGAGATGGACAGTTCCTAGAAATATATAATTATCCAAAGGTAGATAAAAAAGCAATCAATCACCTGAAAAAAATGACAAGCATTGAAATTGAAACAGTAGGGCCTCCCCGGTGGCGCAGCGGTAGAGCACTGGGTTGCAAAGCTGCCCGCGACCTCTGCGATGCTGGTTCAGTCCCCAGCTGCTCCCCGGCCACCGGAGGAGGGTCCCACATGGCGTGCAGACCTCTCCTGCCGCCCGCTGCTCCCCTCAGCAGTGTGCTTCGGTCCTTCTGCCTGCTCTGCTCCCCGCTCTGGCTCTGGTGAATTCTCTCACCCTCCCGTGCTTCTGACTGTACCCAGTGCATGTATAAACAAAACAAACAAACAAACAAACAAATAAATAAAAAAAATGCCTCTATTAAAAAAAAAATCTTTAAAAAAAAAAAAAAAGAAATTGAAACAGTAATCAAAATCCTCCTCACAAACAAAACCCTCCCCAGGACCAGCTAGCTTCACAAATGAATTCTACCAAATGTTCAGAAATGAATTAGTTCCTATCCCACACAAACTCTTTAAAAAAGTTGAAAAAGAAGGAACCCTACCAAACACATTCTATGAAGCAAGCATTATACTAATACCAATACCAAACAAAGACAACACACAAAAAGAAAACTATAGGCCAATCTCCATAATGAACAATGATGCAAAAATCTTCATAAAATCCTAGCCAACAGAATCCAATAATGCATCAAAAGGATAATACACCATGACAAAGTGGGATTTATTCCAGGGGCACAAGGATGGTATCACATCTGAAAATCAATTGTTATCCAAAACATCAATAAAAAGAAAAAGAAAAAAATACATGATCATATCAATAGATGCTGAGAAAGTATTTGACAAAGTTCAACATCCATTTATGAAGAAGGCCCTCACAATTCTCAAGATAGAAGGAATACACTGCAACATGATAAAAGTCATACACAACAAACTCACAGCCAATATTATTCTCAATGATGAAAAGCTTCAAGCCTTTACTTTAAAATTAGGAACAAGAAGAGGATGTCCACTCTTTTTTTTTTTAAAGTTTTTTTTTATTTATACAAGAACTGGGGTACAGGCCAGAGACACGGGAGGGTGAAAGAATTCACCAGAGACAAAGCGGGGTGCAGAACAGGCAGACGACCCAAAACACTGTGGGGGTGCAGTAGGAAAGCCAGGAGAGGTCTGCCATGCCATGTGGATATCTCCCTGGATAGCAGGGAATCAAACTGGTGCTGCAGAGGCTGTGGACAGCTTCACAGTACTGTGCTCAACCTGCTGCACCACAGGAGAGGCCAAGGATGTCCAGAGTTACCACTACTTTTTAATACTACAAGACCTAGCCAGAGCAATAAAAAAAGAGAAAGACATACAAGAAATCCAAGTGGGAAAAGAAGAAGTAAAATTATCACTATTTGCAGATAATATGATAATGTACATGGAGATCCCTAAAATCTCCACAGAAAAACTACTCAAAATAATCAACCAGTTTAGTAAATAGTGGGATAGAAAATCAACAAACAAAAATCAGCAGCTTTCCTATATGCAAAGAATCATTGTCAAAAAGAAGAAATTAAGAAAACCATTCCATTTACAATTGGAAAAAAAAAATCCTGGGAATAAACCTAACAAAGTAAGTCACATATACAAAGAAAACTATAAAACACTGTCAAAAGAAATAGAAGAAAACACAAAGAATTGGAAAAACATCTCCTGCTCATGGATTGGGAGAATTAACATTATTAATATGGCCATCCTACTGAAAGCAATTTATAGATTCAAAGCAGTCCTAAAATCTCAATGACATTCTTCAAAGAAATAGAACACACAGTGATGAGATTATGTGGAGCCACAGAAAACCTCAAATAGCCAAAACTCTCCTGATTAAAATGAAGGAGAGGGCCTCCCCGGTGGCACAGCGGCTGAGCGCTGGGTTGTGAAGCTGCCCGCAGCCTCTGCAGCGCCAGTTCGACCCCCGGCTGATCCCCGGCCACAGGAGGAGGGTCCCACATGGCACGCAGACCTCTCCTGTCACCCGCTACTCCCCTCAGCAGTGTACTTAGGTCCTTCTGCCTGCTCTGCTCCCTGCTCTGGCTCTGGTGAATTCTCTCACCCTCCTGCACTTCTGACTGTCTCCAGTGCTTATATAAATAAATAAATAAAGCTTTAAAAAAATAATAAATACATAAATAAATAAAATGAAGGAGAATGGAGTATCACATACCCAGACTTCAAACTATACTACAAAACCATAATAATTAAAAAAGAAGTATGGGACTGGGACAAAAATGGGCATTCAGACCAATAGAACCATATAGAAAGCCCAGAAATAAAGCCACAGATATATGGGCAACTGATCTTTGACAAAGCAGCAAAGAATATGCAATGGAACAAGGACAGTTTATTCAATATATAGTTCTGGGAAAATTGGGCCACCATAAGCAGAAGAATGAAACTAGACCACTACCTCACACCAAGCACAAAAATCAACTCAAAATGGATAAGTGAATTAAACATAAGACCTGAAACCATAAAATATATAGAGGAAATATAGGTAAAACACTGTATGACATATATCTATCTCAGTAACATTTTTAAAGACTCATCATCCAAAGCAAAGAAAGTGAAGGAAAAGATAAAGATAAACCGCTGTGATTATATCCAATGAAAAATCTTTTGTACAGCAAATGAGACATTAACCAAAACAAGGAGACACCCTCCTGATTGGGAGAACATTTTTGCATTCCATACAACTGACAAGAGACTAATCACAAAGATATAGAAAGAACTCACAGGACTCAACAAAAAAAAACAAAGTAAATAATCCAGTCAAAAAATGTCCAGGAGTGGGCCTCCCCAGGTGGCACAGTGGTTGAGTGCTGGCCTGGGAGGCTGCCTGCAGCCTCTGCAGCACCAGTTCATTTCCCGGCCGCTGGCGAGGGTCCACAAAAAAAAAAAAAAAAAAAAAAAAAAAAAAGGCCAGGAGAACTTAAAAGACATTTCTGCAAAGAGGAAATGCAAATGGCCAACACACATAACACATATATGAAAAAATGTTCAACACCAGGCCTTCCCTGGTGGCACAGCAGTGCTCACTGGGCTGCAAAGCTGCCCGCAGCCTCTACAGCGCCGGTTCGATCCCTGGCTGCCAGGGAGGGTCCCACATGGCGTGACAGACCTCTCCTGTCACACCCACTGCTCCCCTCAGCAGTGTGTTTTGTCAGTCTGCCTGTTCTGTTCCATGCTCTGGCTCTGGTGAATTCTCTCACCCTCCTGTGCTTCTGACTGTACCCAGTGCTTGTATAAATAAATAAATTAATAAAAAATTAATTAATTAAAACATAAATAAATCTTTTAAAAAAATGTTCAACACCCTTTATAATTAGGGAAATGCAAATCAAATCCAAAGTGAGATACCACCTTAATGCCTAGGGACTCACTATCAAGGAACAATGCCTAGGAAACCTGTTTGGCTTTCAGAGGTTACATGAATCCTGCTTCTACTCATTGACTGAGTGCCTGGAAAAACAGCTAGTTGTATTTTTTTTTTGTTTGTTTGTTTGTTTGTTTTTTGTTTTGTTTGGTTTTTTAAAGATTTATTTATAATTAAATAAAGAAGAACTGTGGTGTTGGGGGTGAGAGGATTCATCAGAGACACAGTGGGGAGCAGAACAGCCAGATCTACTGAAATATACTGCTAAGAGGATCTGTAGGCAAGACAAGAGAGTTATGCTGTGCCATATGTGGTTAGCTCCCTGTCTGGGATCAAACTCAGGCCTTAGTGTAATGGCACTGAGACTTAACCCTCAGGCCACTAGGGAGGTCCCAGAACAAAACTCTGCATCAAGTGAGGTTTCCATGAAAACTGCTCTGCCACTTGGGTAATGTAATACAATAAATCTAATGGTGTTTTAAATGTCAGTGGAAAATATGGATGCTCTTTGGGACTCTTTAAGTTACCTTAAATGAATAGCAATATAGCTACTTAGATGTTAGAACAAATCCCTGCCATCCTTTGTAGACAACTTTTGAGAAACAGTATTTGGCTTACTGTTGGGCCTTAGTGGAAAACAAACACTTATTTGTGGACCACAGAATTAATGTGTGATCTCAGCTTCCCATGATGAGCTGGGTTTATCTGATCCATCAGGACATACAGTTAGTTGTGCACAGCAATAGCACTCCATCATTGAATGGGTATGGCATATGAGATTAGGTTTTTGTGGGCCCTGAAGGCATGTGGTATAAAGCTACAGTTCCTTTCTGGTATATCCCCAAAAGACAGAGGTAGTGAAAAATTATTCTCTATGCAAAAAGTCAAGAGTGCACCTGGTTATTCGTTTTTCTTAGAAAGAGAAATGAGAAGATCTATAATTATATACCAATTAATAGGGCTGTGGACAATAGTTTGGTTGCATAGTCAGAGACATGGAAAGACATGATTGGAAAGTTGGTGGCAAGAAAACTTGGGAGATAAAATAAAAATGACCTCTCTTTGCAAGCGAGAAGAGGTTGAATCGAAATCTTTAAGTAGAATCAAATGATTTACATATTAATAGAAAAATAGTACCTAATACCTGAATGATGCAAGGCACTAGAGTTTACATACAGTAAGATGTCATTCATATGAAATATCCAGACTATGTCAATCCACAGAAATAAGAAGCAGACGAGTGAATACCAAGAGGTGCTGAGGAAAGAAAATAATAAATAGTGACTGCCTCATGATTGTGCAGTCTCTCTTGATAGTGATGAAACATTTTGAACCCAGACAAAACTGATCATCAACCAACAACATTCCAAATGCACTAAATGCCACTGAATGAGTGAACACTTTAAAATGGCAAATTTTATGTTATTTATTGTCACTGAAATAAATATAATAATCTTGGCAGACAAATAAAAACCAAAAATAATCCATCACTAGGGCCTCCTCTGGTGGTGCAGCAGTTGAGCACCAGGCTGCAAAGCTGCCCGCAGCCTCTGCAGCTCCAGTTTGATCCCCGGCTGCTGGCAAGGGTCCCACATGATGTGCAGACCTCTCCTGTGGTGCCCGCTGCTCCCCTCAGCAGTGTATTTTATTGGTCTGCCTGTTCTGTTCCCGCTCTGGCTCTGGTGAATTCTCTTACCCTCCTGCGCTTCTGACTGTACCCAGTGCTCGTATAAATAAGTAAATAAATCTTTAAAGAAACAAAACAAAACAAACAAACAAAAAATCCATCTCTAGTGTAGGTGGCCTGAAAGAAATATGAAAACAAATTCTTCAGGCAAAATAAAATAATACAGATCAAAATATTAGAACTTTGTAAAAAGATAAAGGTCAGAAAAAAAAAGAAAGTAAAAATAGGCTTTTATGTATTTTACTATTAATTTATATGAATGATAGCTATTCAATGTAATAATAATAACAACAATGTGTTGCTGATTATAATATATGGATTTGTGAGATAAATGAAGATATAACAAGATAGAGTAGAGAGGATTTGGGGATAATCTAAGTTATTTACATTATATAAATCGCTTAGTTTTATTTGTTTTTTGTTTTTTTGTGTGTGTGTGACCCTCGCCAGCGGCAGGAGAACGAACTGGCACTGCAGAGGCTGCGGGCAGCCTTGCAGCCCAGCGCTCAACTGCTGTGCCACCAGGGGAAGCCCTCGCTTAGTGTTATTTGAAGATAAGTTTACATTACTTGAGTACATAACTGCAGGTATTCAAGATTAGTGATGACAATTTGTATGTACCCTTGATATGTTGTGATGGGTATTTTCCTGTAAATATGTGGGTTTTGGTCCCACAGCACATAACTCTTGCATAATTACAAAAAATTGAAAACCAAGGACATTCTATAAAATACCTTACCAGTAAACCACAGAATTTTCAACATCATCAAACACAAGGAAAGTTTGAGAAGCTCACAGGAAAGAGGATCTGAGTTTGACATGACAACTGAATGTAATGTGATGTCTTAGATGGATATTAAAAAAGAAGAGGAAAAAAATTGTTTCAAGGAGTAATGTTTTCACCAAGGAAATAAAGTTTATGTTAAACACCATGACTTATGTGAAAGAAGACAAAGGCAAGAATTTTCTAAGAATTCATTATTGATATTTGCTACTCATATTTAAAAATGTTTTTTACATTTGCATACACATCATCCTCTCCAATATTCTTCATAAAACTCTTTTGAAAAAGTGTCTTATTTGTTTTTAACACATGAATTTTAAGCGAGGTTCCAAGCCCAGGAGTATGGATAAAGTAGGTTAGTCAGGCCAAACCAGTTTATGTATCAAATCTTAGGAATACAATAGTATTTTTAGAATTAAACATACTATCAGAGGTAACATCTGGACTTTTAAGAAAGTTGCCAAGATGGGAAACTCTATATCTTATGTAGGGTTTAAATCTGTTTAGAGCCTTATACTACTGTGGACCACCGTAAAGGTGGACTGACTTCTATATGAAGCCAATATGAAGGAGAGCAGAGCAAGAAATTGAGACCTGTCTATTGATATATAGAAATTAATTTTTGACATTTCCATTCAGTCACAGTAGATATTAAATTTATTTTTATTTTACATAAATTAGATTGTCTATCACTTGGAAAAGAAAGATCTCTACCATCTATACTGATGATAATTATTTTGTTTTTTAATTCTTAATACATGGTAAATTACATTAAGCAAATACAAAACTTCTCTTTCCAAAGCTTTTATGTTGGGGGTGGGTTGGATTAGTTTACACCATTGATAATGGCAAATGCTACCAGTAATATCATATAGATCTCATTTTCTGATGTCAACTCTACATTCATATCTCACTATCCCATATGCAAGATTACCTCACTGTCCCCTTAAATTTTATTCACTAAGGCTATCATCTCTATATCTTGGTTTATTTGTAGAAAATAAAGTGTTTTTTTCCTCCTGAAATGGAGTATGTGTTCTTGAGTATCTTTGTTTTATAAGACTTTTATTTTTATACATACAAGAACTGGGGTACAGGCCAGATGTGTGGGAGGGTGAGAAGATTCATTAGAGACACAGAGGGGAATAGAATAGGCAGACTGACTGAAATACACTGCTGAGGGGAGCAGTGGACAAGACAGGAGAGGTATGCTGCGCTATGTGGGCTTCTCGCAGGCTGGCCGGGATTGAACCCTCGCTGCAGAGGCTGCATGGACAGCTTAACAGTACGGCGCTCAACTGCCTGTGTCAACAGGGAGACCCTTGTAGAATTGTTTTTTGACCCTTTACTTTAATTCTACATTTATCTTTATATTTAGGTGTGTTCCTGGAAACAGCAGAATGTTGAATTCTGTTTTTAATGCAGCCTGCTAATCTGTCCCTTTTTATTGATATGAGTTTAGTCAATTTACATTTAAGGTGATTATTGATACATGGAAATCTGTACTTGCCATTTTGTTCATCCTTTTATCATTTTAATCATTACCTTATTCTATTTTTCCTGTTCATTCCTCTGCATTAATAAGAAAGTAAAAGCTGAAGATAAGAATAGTATAATTTGCCGTAAATTAATCCTAGTGCTTTATTAGTAGTGCACCATGTGTAAGATTATTTTATAAGGTTATGGGAGTAATATTGATATGCAAGCTCAGATTATTGCTTTCAAATATATGTAAGTAGTTTCTGATAATTGAACATTGATAAAAGAAATATGCTGAACATTTATGAGACATATTTCAAATATGGTTTAAAAGTATGACTAGAAGAGGTGCTGAATCCTTAAATAATTAATATAGTGACCCAGAAGTTCTGTTTATGGTGCAGTACACTGGTAGATTCCATTAGCTATCCAGTTGCAGCTAAGCTAAGACTTACTCTTGTTGCCCAAATTATTTCCAGGTACAAAGGGTACAACGTCATTTTTGAATGATAGACCAATTTTATAAAAGTAAAATGTTACGCGTATTATACACAGAGTTCATAGGAAATGCCATTGTCCCAGACTTAGATTAGACTGTCTCATTGCCAAATTTGAAGTCAGTTCCCATGCTACAGAGGGGAGGCTAGAAAGGGGCTGAGTAAGACTGTGGAGAAATAATAAAAGAATGTTCAAATAAACATTAATTTATTTTCAGAGAATATAAATGAAACATCTATTTTAGAAGCATCTTTTCAACAATAATCAAAATCAATATTTATGTAGTGTTCTCATAGTACCAAATTGACATTATAGGAAAGGTTTTATACTGGTGGCACATAATGAGTCCTATGGGTGAGGCATGTTATCTTTATACCTATGAAGGTAAGATGGATCAATAAAACAAAGTGGTTAAATCCATAAGGAAAGAAACACAGATCAAAACATATCCTGCTTCTGGCTAATGTGATAAGAGGGTCCTTGAACAATGTACTCCCTTTCATGCAACTTCTTTGAAGGCTTGGCATGAGCTCATAAATAGGAATAAGAGAAGTGGGAATGTCAGTCAAGGCACATGCTTCTTAATTCTAGATCTAATATAATCACTTGAGAATATTTTTTTTTAAATTACAAATTCATAACCTTACCTTCTTTCTCTTTCTCCTGCTCCAAGAAATTCCTATTCGATTGTTCTGAGGTAGGGCATTGTCAGTGGTACATATTTTACAGTTATTGATGTGACCTTGAAAAACAACTGGATTTGAGTATTGTTTTTTTTTTTCATATTGTATGATTGCATTTATTTTTTTATGTTGTTTCTTTTTTTAATAATAAATTTTATTTTTATATTCCCCATACAATTGCAACCCCCCATTCTGACCCCAATCCCTCCCCTCCCGCCCCACCCCCCAAAAAGTGTCTCTGGTTCATAGTTTTTTGTTGATTTTGATTTTCACTTTCTTATAGTTATTCATTTTCCTGGTCCCTTATTTAAGTTTTCTAGATCCTGATATGAGTGAGACCATCAGGTATTTTTCTTTTTCTTTCTGGCTTATTTTGCTGAGCATGATCCCTTCCAGCGCCATCCATGTTGCTGCAAATTGCATGTGTTTATCTTTTTTTGAATGCTGAGTAATATTCCATGGTATATATGTACCACATCTTCTTGATCCAGTCATCTATTTTTGGGCATTTGGGCTGTTTCCAAAGCTTAGCTATTGTAAATAGAGCTGCTATAAACATAGGGGTGCAGGTGTTCTTTGGAATTGATGTTTCTGTGTCCTTTGGGTAAATACCAAGGAGTGGAATTGCTGGATCATATGGAAGCTCTATGTTTAGTAGGTCCAGAAATCTCCACTCATCAATCAGTACAGTAAAGTGGCAGGATACAAAATCAACACGCAAAAGTCAGTAGCCTTCCTATACACAAACAATAAATCTGAAGAAGAAGAAATAAAAAAAAAATCCCTTTTATTATTGAAACAAAGAAAATCAAATACTTGGGAATAAATCTAACAAAAGAGGTAAAGGACCTATACAAAGAAAACAATAAAACACTGTTAAAAGAAATAGAAGAAGACACAAAGAAATGGAAAGATATCCCCTGCTCGTGGATTGGAAGAATAAACATTATTAAAATGGCCATCCTACCAAAAGCAATATACAGATTCAATGCTATTCCAATCAAAATTTCAATGTCATTCTTCAAAGAAATAGAACAATTATTGATGAAATTCATATGGAATCACCAAAAACCCAAATAGCCAAAGCTCTCCTGAAAAAAAGAAGGGAATGGAGGCATCACACTCCTAGACTTCAAACTATACTACAAAGCCATAATCATCAAAACTGCATGGTATTGGAACAATAACAGACATACAAACCAATGGAATCAAATAGAAAATCCAGAAATAAACCCACAGATTTATGGTCAACTAATCTTTGACAAAGGAGCAAAGACTATGCATTGGAGCAAAGAAAGTTTGTTCAATAAATGGTACTGGGAAAACTGGGTTGCTACATGCAAAAGAATGAAGCTTGACCACTACTTCACACCATACACAAAAATCAACTCAAAATGGATTAAAGAACTAGACATAAGACCTGAAACCATAAAATACATAGAAGGAAATATAGGCGAAACACTACGTGATATGCACATCAAAGACATCTTTACAGACACATCACCCAAAGTAGTGATAGTGAAGGCAAAGATAAACAGCTGGGACTACATCAAATTAAAGAGCTTCTGCACAGCAAAAGAGACAATAACAAAAACAAAGAGAAACCCCACCAACTGGGAGAACATTTTTGCACCCAACACTAATGATAAAGGACTGATCACAAAAATCTGCAAAGAGCTGATGAGACTCAACTACAACAAAGAAAATAATCCAGTCCAAAAATGGGCAGAAGAGCTAAAAAGAAACTTCTCTGAAGAGGAAATGCAAATGGCCAACAGGAATATGAAAAATGTTCAACATCACTTGTCATCAGGGAAATGCAAATCAAAACTACCATGAGATACCATCTTACACCAGTGAGAATGGCACATATTAAAAAAAAAAACTAGCAACAACAAATGTTGGCGAGGGTGTGGAGAAAAAGGAACTCTTCTGCACTGTTGGTGGGAGTGCAAACTGGTCCAACCACTATGTGAGTATTGTTAATCTAGCTGTAGGGTTTAATATTTCAAGCCAGTTGATTATCCAAAAGGACTCTGATGTCACACATTTGGTGCTTACCACTCAGACTATCTATTTCTCTGCAAATACAGTTAGATTTGTACCTGTTTGGCTGGCTGGCCAAAAATTCAAAGATTGTTGTATATCTCACCAAGCAGGGTGTTGGGTAAATGGTTTGGTAAATGGTTTTCAGGCTTTTCTGCCCTCCCACCATTAGGATTGTCCTGCCTGATGGGGCATCTGCAGTTGCTGCATTGTTGCGAACTGTCTTGTTCACTTCTGTGGGCCATGGGTGGAGTATTGAGATAGTCACGGGAGAGAAATGGAAGCAAGAGAAGAGGCAGGGGAGAGAAGAGGAGCAAAGAAGCTAGAGAAGCCCAGAGTGAAGACTTGCCGCGGGCTTGGATGCCTGCCGACCTCCTGGCCCCCACCCAGGAACCCCTGCCTGTGGTGTACCTATTTGCCACACTACATGTAAAGCTCAATAAAAGGCTGAGAAAGCCACCAAGGGTTCCAGGACTCTTCTTTACTCCGTCTGCGAGATCAGAAAACCTGCTCAGTGGCCCTTCCTGCCACTACATAGGGTTTAGGAAAAATTTATACTTTTGATGAGTGTGACAGGGAAGAAGACTGCAGTTTCCCTCTAACCAAATTTCCTTTCTTGTCTTTTCATTCTAACCAAGGTGATTAAGAGAATTGACCAAATTTAAGAACAATAGAGTAGAATAGGGAATATCTCTCTTAGGAATATTTCTAGGTTGTGAGTGTGTGTATAAACATTTATATGCATATGTATTTTGAAGAAGTAAATTTTATTCACAGCTACCTCCCATAAGCTGGAAAGGTAAGAAAATTTGAAGAGACTAAGTTTCTAATTGTCACTGCCTAAGATTGAGGCAGGCATAATTTATTTTTTTTTGCGGGGGAGGGGTTAGGGATTGGGAGAATGTTCTTGGGAAAAAAGCACGATTGAAGATGTTCTTTCTGGAAAGCTTTTTATCTTCCGCTTCAACAAATCGAGTAGAGGCTTTTACAGAAATATTGATACATTACTTTCTTTTCCAGTTGCTGTCAAGATATACAAAATATTTTAAATTCTTTTTATTATCAACTTCCATTTGACAATCTAATTTGTTATGTCCAGTCTTTCCTCATGTATTGGGCCAATACATCTGTACTAAGAGAAAGATAGAAAGAACTCTAAGGCAGAAACAAGCAGTAGTCTTGCAAGAACTCAATACCCTCACTTTCCACCTTTGTTTCATCCCATTGTTGATTTGTGATCTTACATAGGCAGGTAGAAGAAGAGAAAATTGCAGATGTGCAGGCAAAAATTTCACATGGGAAGTGATTGTTCCCTATATTAATAGTAGTGAATGTCTATGATCTATCTTTTAAACTTCAAGCGAGGATAAGGCCATGATGGGCAGTGTTTTGAAAATAAAAGCAATAGCCTTATGTCAGAAGAGATAAGGATTAATTTTAGGCTCAAGGCAGGCTATTGTGTTTTAAAATATTTAATGTAATTAACTTGGCTGAAAAGCCCTGTATCAAAAGCAAACCTTCTGCATTCAAAGAAAAATTATTAGTTGGATTATGGACATAAGCATGTATTTCTGGGAAAATTGTGGCAAGTGAGTGGTTTCAAACCACAGTGAAACTATACTTCTTATGGCAGCCATAGTTAATTAGTTATCTATTAATGTGTAACAAATTACCTCCAAAATACAGTGGTTTAAAACAACAAATGCATATTATGTCGGGAATTTGAGAACAACCTAGCAGAATTGTTCTGCCTCACAGTGTTTTGTGCAGTTGTAGTCAAGCCGTTGCTTAGGATTGCAGTCATTTGAAAGTTTGACTGGAAATCTAATCCCAAGAAGCATCATTTATATATCATCTAATAACTGGAGACCTCTGTCCTTACTGTATGGGTCAACATGGGTACAATTTGTGGTGATTATGATAAGTGAAATAGGTATGACAATGGAAGACGATTTCCAGATGGTTTCTCCCTCAAATGAAATGCAAATCACCAAGTCAAATGAACTAATATCACACAAAAAATACACCTAAACTATGAAAAATATGATGATTACCAGAGTGAAAATGGCCTAATGTGGGAGAAAATGGTAGCAGGGGTCTATCAGTTAGTGGGAATGTATTAGAACTTTGGTATT
>NW_023602073.1:52745051-52908793 GCF_014898055.3 Talpa occidentalis | reverse complement strand
TGGGTAAATACCTAGGATTGGAATTGCTGGATCATATGGAAGCTCTATGTTTAGTAGGTCCAGAAATCTCCACACAGCTCTCCATAGTGGTTGGACCAGTTTGCACTCCCACCAACAGTGCAGAAGAGTTCCTTTTTCTCCACACCCTCGCCAACATTTGTTGTTGCTAGTTTTTTTAATATGTGCCATTCTCACTGGTGTGAGATGGTATCTCATGGTAGTTTTGATTTGCATTTCCCTGATGACAAGTGATGTTGAACATTTTTTCATATGTCTGTTGGCCATTTGCATTTCCTCTTCAGAGAAGTTTCTTTAGCTCTTCTGCCCATTTTTTGACTGGATTATTTTCTTTGTGTTGCTGAGTCTCATCAGCTCTTTGCAATTTTTGTGATCAGTCCTTTATCATTATTTGGTGCAAAAATGTTCTCCCAGTTGGTGGGGTTTCTCTTTGTTTGTTATTGTCTCTTTTGCTGTGCAGAAGTCTTTTAATTTGATGTAGTCCCAGCTGTTTATCTTTGCCTTCACTATCACTGCTTTGGGTGAGTGTCTGTAAAGAAGACATAGCCATTTAAGCACTTGGTGAACACTTTCCAAAAATCCAAAATAGAGACCCATAGATGAAGAAAAAAAGAAATTCATAGACATACCAGGAAAGCTTTCAGAAAGGGCAGAGAGAAACAAATTATAAGATAAACAACAGAAAAATAAAACAATCAAAAACAAAATGGTAAAAAACAGTTTATGTCAATGATCACCCTAACTGTGAATGGTCTGGAATTCACCAATAAAAACATGTAAACTAACATTATGGTTGAAAGATTTTCAGCCATTAATATGTTATTTACAATAGACCCATTTAAAACAAAAAAATAAAAAGAAACTTAAAACAGTAGTTTGGAATAAGATCATATATGCTGTTAACTCAAAGAGAAAAAACAGGAACTATTATTCTCATTCAGTTAAAACAGATTTTCAAATATAAAAAGTAATCATAGACAAATATACTCACTATATAATGATCAGGGAGTCAATTCACCAGAAGGATATAACTGTTATTGATATTTATGCACCTAATACTGAAGCAACTAATTACATAAACCAACTCTTAGCAGGCCTAACACAACATATTGACTGAAATACAATATTTTCAGAGATCTCAACACACCACTTATATAAAGGGATGGCTCATGAAGACAGAAAATTAACAAAGAAATAAGGGCCAAATAGAATTGTTAAAAAGGATGAAATATTTAACTTTCCATTCAAAAAAGAAATGAGTATATTTTCTCCTCTACTGCACACTGAACATTCTTGAGAATGGATCATGTTCCAGGACTAAAACATGTCTCAGAAAATACACAAAAAAAAAATTGTATTAAGTTTCTTCATAGACCATGATGCTTCTGGACAACTCTGGCTCAATGAAGAATTTAAAGAATAGATTAAAAAGTATTTAAAGACAATTTAAAACTGAGAGACAAGCTAACAGACACTATGCTATACTCTAAAAACAGTATTACATGGGGAATTTATAGAAATAAATGATCATATTATTTAGAAATAAAAAAGGAAGAAAATTCTCTAACAATGCAAGTCTTCAAAGGAAGGGCTAGAAAAAGAAGAACAAAAGCATCCAAAAACCAGTAAAAGAAAACATAATAAAAAATTGAGCAGAAATAAACGAAATAGGAAACATAAAGAAAGTCTAAAATATCAGTGAAACCAAAATTGGTTTTTGAAGACAAAATTGGCAAACTATTAGGTAGGTTTACAACACAAAAAGAAAGCACAAATCAGTAGACTCAGAAAGAAAGAAGAGGGATTACAACAAATATAGCAGAGATACATAGGAACATAGAAATCTATTACAAAATGGTCAATGCAAATAAACTGGAAAAATTGGAAGATGTGGACAATTTTTGAGACTCAGACAAACTCCCAACCTCTCCCTAAGAGCAAAAGTCCAGAACCAGATGGCTTCTCCAGTGAATTCTACCAAACTCTTCATATTCTATTCAATATTCTACTCAAACTCTTCAAAAAACTGAAAATAGTGGAAAACTCCCCAACACATTCTATAAGGTCAACATTACCCTGGTCCCAAAACTGAACAAAGACAGTATCAAGATGCAAAAATCCTCAAATAAATTCTCACAAATTAAACACAGCAATATATGAAGATAGTCATTCACCTACATTCAAGAAGTCTTCAACCTACAGATGCAAGGATGGATTAACGTAGGTAATTACTCATTGACATTCATCAGAGAAACTAAAAAGGAAAAAAAGGACACATGATCATCTCAATACATAATGAAAAATACTTGATAAAATTCGACAAGCAGGGGCAGATCAACATGGTGCCAGAGAAATGCTACGAGTAAGTTCTCCCTTAAAAACGATTAACACAGTGGGTTGAGCGCAGTGCTGTTAAGCTATCCACAGCCTCTGCAGCGCCGGTTCAATTCCTGGCAGGCCAGGGAGATTCCCACATGGAGAGGCAGACCTCCTGTCTCGCTCACTGCTCCCCTCAGCAGTGTACTTCAGTCCTTCTGCCTATTCTGCATCCTGCTCTGTCTCTGGTGAATTTTCTCACCCTCCCGCACCTCTGTCCTGTACCCCAGTGCTTGTATAAATAAATACATACATACATACATACATACAAAATGATTAATAGGGAGGAAAAGCAGCAGGTCCCTGCAAGACCAGGGCACAGAAGATAAAAGAGTGACTCTGGCAAACTGTACGAAGAGGAGAGTTGTGATAAAAGAGGACAAGAAGAGAGGAAAGCCTCAGAATCCTGCTATCCTCCCCACCCACAAAAACAGCACACTCTGACTAACAGAAAGGAGAAAAAAAAATTACAAACTAGAGATCAAATGGGGACAGCGAGTGGAAAGGAACTATTGCAGGCACCATATCCCACGAACGGGAACTGTGGAGAAACCTGCAGGAATCGTCACAGTGGTGAGTGAATGGCTCTGGATGGCATTGGAGGAAGATAAGGACTTCCTGGAGAGACCTGCAAATAGCCAAAGTCCAGTAGGTAAGCTTGTATGGAAAAGCACACATGTGCTCATAAAGCATATGCAGATCATGGCTAGCCAGGTCCCCGTGCCCTCAACCCAGGATTGTGGGGACACTCATGGGAACTATCACTGAGTTGAATGACCCTCACTGAGTTTTCAAAAACCAGGCACCCGGGGGCACGGGAGTGGGGTGCAAATGGCGCCATTTCTGTGGATACTGAACTGGGCTACTGCCTGCATCCTGGATATGAAGGCTTTGGGGCTAAGAACAGGGGAACAAAATTCAGTGCATGGGATTCCCATGACATGGGGCATAGGGCAGACACAACACCCACGCAGCGTTGAGGCACTTCACACCACCCCTGCTCAGTTCCCTGGAGATCTACTTGGAACAAGCACAGCTTTGGAAGGACACTTGGAAAGATCTCTGGTGCCACATACTGATCAGAACAAAATCACCAACTTTCTGATAGTTGGAAGCCAGGGATCCCAAAACCACCCTTAGGCTCTAAGAGGGGGTGGGCCATGCAAACAAGGGTAAGATGGGAAACTAGGCATGGAACAAGACCCCGTTCTGGAACTGAGAGCCAGGCGCAGGATCTGGGGTAGGGGGCATGACATAACAGTGGGCACTGCACAGGGTGACAGCTGCTGGCATTTTGGTGTGAGACCCTGGGATTGAGAACTAGAGTGCAGAATTCAGGGTGTGAGGTCCACACAGCCCTGGGCACAGCACTGGGTGTACTCGGGGCAGAAACAGCACCCAGCATGAGTAATAGCCCCTGTGTCCAGGTGTTCCCCTCTCATCCTCCATTTCTGGAAGAACTACAGGGGGGAAAAAAACACACAGGTCCTCAAGTATTGGGCTCTGGTGCCACCTAGTGGCAGAAAAAAATCACCAACTAGCTGATTCCCTGCTGGAACTGAGTAAATATAGAGGGAACTGTAAGGAACAGTGCCCAGCAGCACAGCCACAGAATCAATGCCCTGGTGGAGTTTTGGCCTAACAGTGCTGGTGTCAGACTGGTAAACAGTTTCTGACACCCCTGAAGGAGGAATCCAAAGAGATGCCCGCCAACACCAGTGGCACAAGGTCTCAATACATAGAACTAATTAGAAATCAAACAGCAGAGAGAAGGAAAAATATAAGTAACTAAGCAAGCCTGCAAGGGAAGGACACACCACAAAAAGAAAATCAGTCACCAGATCTCAAGAACAATGACATGGAAGAACTTCTCTGCCTGTCAGATATAGAATTTAGAATCATCGTGATTAACAACTATAAAGAATATGAAAAGGAAAAAAATGGTATGAGAGAAATAATCATAGAATTGAAGAATGAAAACGAGACCTTAAGAAGGGAAGTAAAAGAAAAGGAGGCAATTAAAAGATTATTGGAGGGGCCTCCTCAGTGGCAGTGCAGCAGTTGAGCACGGGGTTGCAAAGCTGCCCGCAGCCTCTGCAGCACCAGTTTGATCCCCCACCACTGGCGAGGGTCCCACATGGCGCGAAGACCTCTCCTGCCGCCCGCTGCTCCCCTCAGCAGTGTACTTCATCAGTCTGCCTGTTCTGTTCCCCGCTCTGGCTCTGGTGAATTCTCTCACCCACCCATGCTTCTGACTACCCAGTGCTTGTATAAACAAACAAACAAATAAATAAATAAATAAACAAATCTTTAAAAAAAGATTACTGGAGGACACAGAGAACTCTTGGAAAAGCATTGAAAACAGAATTGAGGATGGACAAATGATCATTACTCTGGAAGGTACAGAAATAAAAAGAACCAAAAGAGAAAAGGAGAGAGAAACACAAAGGAAGAAAAATGAGGACAATCATTGACAAAAATCAGATGCCATGAAGAGAGGAAATATAAAAGTTATAGGCATTCCAGAAGGTGAGGATAGAAACAAGGAATCTGAAAAATTATTCAAGGAGATAATTGAAGAAAACTTCCCAAACATGAAAAAGGAGATGAATATAGACATACAAGAAGTGAGAAGAACACCCAATTACCACAATGAAAAGAAAATTACAGCAAGACACATAATAGTAAAGTTTTCAAGAGTCCAAGACAAGGAAAATATAATGAAACTGGCAAGGGGTAAGAAACAGATAACTTATACGGGAAAATCAATCAGGTTAACCTCAGACTTCTCTGAAGAAACACTATGGGCAAGAAGAGAATGGAGTAACATATTCAACAAACTTCAAGACAGCAAATGTCAACCAAGAATACTTTACCCTGCAAAGCTCCCCTTCCTCTATGAAGAAAAAATATGGACATTCTCAGACAAACAGAAACTCCAGAAATTCATTACAACTAAACCCCACTCCAAAACTTCTACAAGAATTCCTAAAGCCAAAACCAACAGTGGAATGATCAAGAAAAGCAGATTAAAGCAAGGGATAAAAGCACAAAAAAGACAAAGAGGCAAATACAGATGCCAACATAATAATATTAACTCTAAATGTAAATGGATTAAACTCATCAATAAAAAGACGCAAAGTATCAGGCTGGATTAAAAAGCAAAATCCAACCTTCTTCTGTCTCCAGGAAACACATTTAACCACAAAAGATAAACAGGCACTGAAAGTAAAAGGTTGGAAAACAATCCTACAAGCAAATGGATCAAAAAAGAAGGCAGGGACAACTATACATATATCAGATGAAATAGACTTCAAATTGAAAAAGGTAAAAAGAGACATAGACACTACATTATGATCCAGGGGACAATATATCAAGAAGATATAACAGTCATCAACATATACTCACCAAACGAAGGAGCACCAAAATATATTAGATAATTATTATCAGTTCTGAATACAGACATTAAAGAAAAAACATATATAGTGGGAGACTTCAACACCCCACTTTCACCAATGGACAGATCAATGAGACAAAACATAAATAAAGACACCAGAGTCCTAAATAAAGACATAGAACACATGGACTTAACAGACATCTATAGGACACAGCACCCAAAAAAATCTGATTACACATTTTTTTCCAAGCATGTAGGGATCATTCTCCAGAATGGATCACATACTGTGCAAAAAGACATACATGAACAGATACATGAAGATCAAAATCATTCCAACCATCTTCTCTGATCATAAAGGCATCAAACAGAAATAAATCATGAAAATAAATCAAGGAACCCTCCCACTTCATGGGGATTGAAATCCATACTACCAGAAGACCACTGGACTAATGAGAACATCAAAGAAGAAATTAAAAAAAAAAAATACTTTGAGTCGAACAAAAAGTAGGAAACCACTTTCCAGAACATATGTGAGGCAGCTAAAGCAGTAATAAGATGAAAATATATAGCAATACAGGCACACATCAAGAAATAAGAAAGAGGGCCTCACCTGATGGAACAAGCAGTTGAGCGCAGCACTGTGAAGCTGTCTGCAGCCTCTGTAGCGCTGGTTCGATCTCAGCCAGCCGGCGAGGGTCCCACATGATGTGGCAAACCTCTCCTGTCTCACCCGCTGCACCCCTCAGCAGTGTATTTCGTCAGTCTGCCTGTTCTGTTCCCCGTTCTGTCTCTGGTGAATCCTCTCACCCTCCCACGAATCTGGCCTGTATCCCAGTTCTTGTATAAATAAATAAATAAATAAATAAATAAATAAATAAATAAATAAATAAATAAATAAATAAATAAATCTTAAAAAAGAAACAAGAAAGAACTCAAAGAAACAACCTAAACTCACATTTTAAAGAGCTAGAAAAAGAATAACCAAAAAAAAAAAAAAAAAACTAAAGCCAGTAGAAGAAAGGAAATAAGAAAAATCAGAACAGAAATAAACAAAATAGAAATTTTTAAAAACAGTGCAAAAGATCAATGAAACAAAAAGTTTGTTCTTTGAGAAAATAAACAATAGACAGACTTCTAGCCAGGCTCACAATGAAAAAAATGGGAGAAAACACATATAAATAGTATCATAAATAAAAGAGGAGAAATCACAACAGACTCAGTAGAAATCAAAAGAATAATCAGAGATTACTATGAACACTTATATGCAAACAAATTCAACAACCTAGAAGAGATGGACAAATTCCTAGAACAATATAATCATCCAAAGTTGGACAAAGAAGAAATAGAAAACCTAAACAGATCAATTACAAGCAGCAAAATTGATGCAGTAATCAAAGCACTCCCCAAAAACAAAAGCCCAGGACCAGACTTCTTCACACATGAATTCTACCAAATGTTCAGCAGTGAATTAGTGCTATCCTACACAAACTTTTTCAAAAAAATTGAAAAAGAAACAATACTACTAAATACATTCTGCAAAACCAGCATTACACTAATACCAAAACCAAACAAAGACAGCAAAAAAAAGAAAATTACAGGCCACTCTCCCTAATGAGCCCTCCTGCAAAAAATCCTCAACAAAATCCTTACCGACAGAATCCAATAATGCATTAAAGGGATAATAGACCACAATCAAGTGGATTCATCCCAGGGGCACAAGGATTATTCAACTATTGGTGGGAATATAGACTAGTCTAGCCACTTTGGGAAGAAATATGGAGAGTCCTCATAAGACTAAATGGATTCCAGCAATTCCAGTCCTACATATCTATCCAATGAGTTCAAAATCACTAATTTGAAAGGAAAACTGCATTCCTATGTTTATAGTAGCACTAGTTATGAAAGCAATATATGGAAACAACCTAAATTTCCCAAAACAGATGAGTGGATCAAGAATATGTGTTACATGGACACAAGTACATAGAATACTACTCAGCAATCAAGAAAGATAAACTTAACCTATTTGTGGCAAAATGGATGGAACTGGATGAGATGATTCTAAGGAAACTGAGTCAGAAGAAGAAAGATAAATACCGGATGGTTTCAATTACAACTGGCATCTAGAGAAAGCAAACAGAGGATCAAAGACAAACTGTAATACTGACCCTTGAAAGCATAGTGTAAATCTGAGACAATAAGGAGGAAGGGGAAAGGATAAGGTGAAGGGAGAGAGGGTGATTAGAGAAGGGGGAGGAGAGTTTGGTGGAATGGGGGGAATCTTTGGTGGCAGGAAAACTATGGTGATCACAACTGAGGGAAGAAATAATATGCTGTTTAAAAACAAACAAGATAGATAATATCACTACCATCTAGTATCTAAAGACATAAAACATACATTTCTAGCAATGATGTTAAAACTTCATATAATTTCTATTAGGTGTTGTCTTCTCATGATTGCAGACTATAATGCAAGTAAGCCTATGAACTAAAAATTTATTTATATAAATATTTCATAAAACACCCCACAAATAAGGAAACAGTAAAGAAATAGTCTCCACTGTGTTTTATTCTGTTAAAAGATGACAGTAGGACCCATATACTATAGTAATTTTGGGATGTATTATATAATTTAAAATATACTACTTAAAATGTACCAATAAAATATGTGTTACTGTGATAAAGGAAAAATGCATCTATGAAGGAGGAGAATAAAAGCATGAAGCTGGAGTGCATGGGAAGGGAATGTCTCATAGGGTCTGCTGATAGTTTTCTGTCTGGACAAATGACAGTAAAGAGATAAGGGTGAAAATAAGGGACTACTCTTATGAGGGAACAGAGATTCCTTTTAGGGAATACAGAAAGGGAGCGTCATTACCAGATAATACTCCTACAAGGGAAACAAGAATTAAAATTGTACAATGCCATGATATCATGTTGAAATATTATTTTAAATGTGGAAAATATCCAGCATCATCAATTGAGACTTTGTTAAAACAGCAGCAACTAGATGATTCATATAATAAGTACAATAGTACTTCAACTTTTTAAAATTGAAGTGGATAGGTATATGGTTAAGTTGAATATATTCAGAAATGCACTTCTACAATGACAGAATCACCTGTGACTTATGCACCTAGAGGGCTACAGAATAGTTGCCGATATCTGAAAAACCTTCCTCAAGCCTACATCATCTAAAGACTTAAGTCTTTTCCATTGGAAAAGAAGTGAAGAAGTTCCAGGTGGACATATTTTTTCCGTGTATTTTATTACACCTTTCTGATTAAAAATTGTATACCCCGGGCCTCCCCAGTGGCACAGCGGGTTGAGCGCAGCCTCTGTAGCACAGGTTCGATTCCTGGCTGGCCAGGGAGCTACCCACATGGTACCGCAGACCTCTCTTGCCTCACCCGCTGCTCCCCTCAGCAGCATTTTTGGTTGTCTGTCTGTTCTGCTCCCTGCTCTGTCTCTGGTGAATCCTCTCACCCTGCCATGACTCTGGCCTGTACCCCAGTTCTTGAATAAATAAATCAATCTTTAAAAAAATTGTATATCCTATGTTAAGTAGTGGGTGTGCATGCTAATCATTTGCTTGTAGCTTGAAGAATGAGACCTATACATATCCTATATACTTTGTATTTTATACCTAAGAATTTTCAGTGTTTGAAGAGCATAACATTTCCTAGGTTTGTCTTTACAAATTCATCCTACAATATATATTCACTTCATTATTACCTTGAAATTTCCTTAATTTTCAAAAAAATTCATTAAGGATAATGGGTTTAGAGCATTTTCCAAACAGGCAGGCGTTTGCCATGGACATGGTTAATGTCATATTTTTGAAATAAAGAATCAGAGTTATGAAAATTATCTTGATCCAGAGCTTGGTGTTGCTGTTGGAGGGCACCCTATTGCATACCTCCAGTTGAGATGCCATAGTTCATAGCAGGAGTTTGTAAATCACAGCTGATGGACCAATTCTAGCCCGCAGTCTACTTTTCCACAATTTACAACCTAGAACATTATTAAAGAAAAACATGGAGGGGAAGAATACATGACAGAAACTTAAATGTGGCCCACAAGGATGAAAATATTATTTGTTGGATCTTTATAGAGTGAACTTAGTGAACTCTGGTCTATAGGATTGACATCCCTGGAATTGTGCAGTGCACCTCTTGTGTAGCTACACAAGGTATATCTGATAATGAACAGTTTATTTTGTTCATAAACCATTTCTCTTTAGTTTTTTTCTTCTTAGTCCTTTACTTCTGTTTCTCCTTCAAATTAATATGAATTTTTTATAATTAGAAAACAAAATACAATATCTACTATATTCTCATTAATTCATTTTCTTTTAACATGATCTTTTTTTTTTCATCTTCTATATAGCATAAAGATCTGTCCAAGAAGACTAAAGTCCATCTCTCAATTATTTCTCAGTCTACCTGAGGCATATTTTAAAAAGGTGACTAATTGATTTTTTTATTTTATATATTTTACATCATTTTTCATTTCTGTACAATGTATGCATTTTTATATTCATTATAGTCCCCATATATTCCCACCTCTCTTGTTTTGATTCTACTCCCTACTCCCGCCCCCCCCCCATAGTGTGTCTCTGGTTTAAAGTTACTTGTTGATTTTGATTTTATTATAATTAGTCTTCTTCCTGGTCCCTTATTTAGGTTTTCTAAATTTCTGCTATTAGTGAGACCATTTGGTATTTTTCATTTTCTTTCTGGCTTATTTCATTGAGCATGATCCCTTCTAGCTCCATCCATGTTGCTGCAAATTGTGTGAGTTTATATTTTTTGATTGCTGAGTAATATTCCATGGTGTATATGTACCACATCTTCTTGATCCAGTTATCTATTTTTGGGCATTTGTGTTGTTTCCATAGCTTAGCTATTATAAATAGTGCTGCTATAAACATAGGGGTGCAGGTGACCTTTTCAATTAATGTTTTTGTGTCCTTTGGGTAAATACCTAGGAGTGGAATTGCTGGATCATGTGGAAGTGCCATCTTTAGCAGGTTGAGGAATCTCCACACAGCTCTCCATAGTGGTTGGACCAGTTCGCACTCCTACCAGCAGATGGTATCTCATTGTAATTTTGATTTGCATGTCCCTGATTACAAGTGATGTTGAACATTTTGTCATATGCCTATTGGCCATTTGCATTCCCTCTTTGGAGAAGTATTTTTCTAGCTCTTTTGCCTATTTTTGACTGGATTATTTACTTTGTGGGTTTTTTTTTTTTTTTGAGTCTCATCAGCTCTTTGTAGATTTTTGTGATCATTCCTTTATCATCAGTGTTGTGTGCAAAAATTTTCTTCCAGTTGGTGGGGTGTCTCTTTGTTTTGGTTACTGTCTCTTTACTGTACAGAAGCTCTTTAATTTCATGTAGTCCTGTTTATCTTTGCCTTCTCTATCACTGCTTTGGGTGATGTGTTTTTAAATATGTTACTGAGCTGTATGCCATTAACATATACTCACCAAATGAAGAAGCACCAAAATATATCAGACTAATTGATTTTATGATTTTTGACTGATAAAGGTACTAGAACTAATCCCATATTACCAGGGGTAAATGACTAAATCTGACATATGGAAGACACATCGGCCTACACTGTCTAACATGATTTTTTTTTTAAAGATTTGTTTATTTATTTATACAAGCACTGGGTACAGTCGGAAGTGTGGGAGGGTGAAAGAACTCACCAGAGCCAGAGAGGGGAACAGAACAGGCAGACTGATGAAATACACTGCTGAGGGGATCAGCAGGCGGGGCAGGAGAAATCTGTCGCGCCATGTGGGACCCTCGCCAGTGGCCAGGTATTGAACCGGCGCTGCAGAGGCTGCAGGCAGCTTTGCAGCCCAGCGCTCAACCACTGCGCTACCAGGGGAGGCCCTAACATGATTTTTTTAAAGAAAAATATTTTCAAAAAGGTGATCATTAAGATACTTTGAGACCTAAATTTCTAAGTGTCATAGATGGAAACTAAATAATATACAGAACTAAATAGACAGCTAAAAATTATGAGGCACAAGAACTAGTGCAGAAAATAGTTCCTAAGAGCTAAGACAAGGTGAACATATTTTTATATTCCATTTATTTTACAGATTTGTATCATTGTATTCTGTTATTTAGTAAAGAATAAGTTTTATGATCATTGCTAAAATAACAACTAGAGTCTAGTGAAAGTAAGTTAATTATTTGATATATTTTTTATGAGGATGCTTTACTCATCCTCACTGTTCAATAATTTATTCATTTACTATGGATAATAATAATATATGTTACTGAAATAACACATATGTATTTTCTTAATTGTCTCTAATTAGAGACAATGGAATTGTCTAATGTATTTTTGGGCTTTCTCATTTGGTGAGTATATATCAATAAATGTTATGTTTTTTTCTGGTGTATTTCCCCCCGATCACTAAATAGTGTCTATCTATGCCTCTTGTCATCTTTTATAGCTGGAAGTCTCTTTTATCTGATTTAAGTCTACCTACCCTATTTTCTTTTGGGTGCCATTTGCTTGTACAACACTTTTTCAATCCTTTACTTTTTTTCTTTTTTTTTTAAAGATTTATGTATTTATTTATTTATGCAAGCACTGGGTACAGTCAGAAGTGCGGGAGGGTGAGAGAATTCACCAGAGCCAGAGCAGAGAGCAGAACAGACAGACTGATGAAATACACTGCTGAGGGGAGCAGCGGGCACGGTAGGAGAGGTCTGCGCACCATGTGGGACACTTGCCAGCTGCCAGGGATCCAACTAGTGCTGCAGAGGCAGCAGGCAGCTTCGCAACTCAGAGCTCAAACGCTGCACCACGGGGGTGACCCTCAATCCTTTACTTTCAGTCTATATGTATCATTGAAACACAGGGGCGTTTTCTGGAGTTAGCAGAAGGTTGGATTCTGCTCACTAATCAAAAACCTACTCTGTGTCATTTTATTGGTGATTTTAGTTCATCAGTATTTAGGGTGATAATTGAGACATGGAAGACTGTTACTGCCATTTGTTCACTGTGGTTCTATTCTATCCTTTGTTCAGATATTCATGTACACACCTCTGTTGATTTAGATTTTAAGGCTTCTAGTAATATTACTTGGAGTGGGGATTAAGTAGTCGCAAACTTCTGAAGATTTTGAAGATTTCTGAAGATTTTGTTTGTCTGAGAAGGTCCTTATTTTATTTTTTTTCACATATATGAAGGAGAACTTTGCAGGATATATATTCCTGGGTAGCATTTTTTGTCTTGGAGATTTTTTCACTTCATTCTATTTTTGCCCATAGTGTTTCTTCAGAGAAATATGTGAGCCTAATATGTTAGTTTTTCTTTATCTCTTATCTGTTTCTTTCCCTTTATCATTTTCATTATTTTTTCCATCTCTTTGACTCTTGAGCACTTTATTACTATGTGTCTTTTAGATTTATTTTCATTAAAATAGTTTGGTGTCCTTTTAGTTTATTGTATGTTCATTTTCATTTCTTCAAGTTTGGGAAGTTTTCTTTAATTATTCCTTGAACAGCTTTTCCTTTCTCTCTCTCTTCTTCTGGGAACCTTTGGCTCTTATTTTTTTCTTTCCATGAAGTGCCAAATATTTCTTGATATATTTTTTCATTATTTTTTCTTTGTCTATTTATCTTTCTTGGTTCTTATCATGTCTATCACTTGAAAATTACTGTTTCCTCCTTCTCTATCTTTTAATAAATTTCCATAGCTTTCTCAATATTTTATATCTCTAATCCATTAATCTTTTTATATGCTACACTTCCTTTATTTTCTGTTTAACGTTTCAAACTCAATCTCCTGCTTATTGATCTTTTCTCTCATAGCATTATTTTTCTTTTCTGCATCTTCTTATATATATCTGATCTGGTTTTTTTTGTTTGTTTGTTTGTTTGTTTGTTTTTTACTTTCTTAACAATGGTAATTTTGACATCTTCATCTGAAAAGAGAAAAATTCTATCTCAGTGTTTTTGGTTCTGGAGATAAATTTTCATTCTATGGTGTATTGTTCCCCTAAAGGTGTGCTTGATATTTGTATTTTTCTTTCTACCTATTGTTTGTTTTGGGTTTTGGTCTGCTATAATGTGTGTTGCCTTTATCTCTAATTCTGTGTATTTAACAGGGCACAATGTGAGTCATTCACACTGTTGAAACTGGTTGGCAGATCTTACCCAGATGTGGGTTGTCTGGATTACAGGGACTGGTGAGCATCTATCTGGGTAAGTCGCTGGTGGTTTGTCACAAGTGGTCATTTGGTCTCTATCTATTCTTGTCTGCTCCCTGATTGAAGACCTGGTTTTAATCAGTCAGTGTGCGAACTGGCAATATTCTCCTGGGAAGTCACAATGCCTTTTTAAGTGCAAGCAGGCATTGGTGGGATCCCATAGTAGATCACTTCAGACATACTCTGTCTGTCTGAGTTGGAACTGGCAGGGTCTTGTATACTAGAACTCTGCTGGTTTGGGCAGGAGTTGGCAAGTTCTCTTGCAGAAGGACTCTGGATGCTCTGGATCCCTCCCTGAAGTGGGTCCGAGGTCTCAGTTGTCCAGGAGAGGATTGATTTGGTCTCATGGAAATTTGAGATACTCTGTAGTCCTGAGTGCAAGCTGGTGACTTCTCACAGTGTAGGTCACAAAGGGTGCTCTGCCTCCCTTCCTGAGGTGGGCCTCAAGTATAACCTGACCAGGCTTGGACTGGGAGCATCCTGTGGAAGTTCTTGAGACCTGTGCTCTTCTTGGCAGGGGGCAGCTTCTCTTTGCAGTGAAGGTCACAATGTCTCTAGGCACTGACTCCCTCACTGTGGTGGATCTGAAGTCCCACCTGACCAGGCGGGCACTCAAATATGTGTTACATTTGCATACTGAGCATCTTCTCTCAATTTTTCTTATGAAAAAATTTCAACTTCTTTTGAGGAACCATGATTTTCCTTGTTTTTGGTACATAAATTTTGAATGAGACTACAAATGGAAGACTTTGGGTTAAATTACTGACTAAGACCAAGCCAGTTCACATACCAAATCTTCTTAACCATTATAATTATTTGGGGAATAAATGTGTCAACCAAGTTGATCATTTCAGAGGGAATCTCTAGATTTTGAAGACAGCTCCTGAGATGAAATGCTCCATTTCTTTTATTGGACTTGCAGGTTTAGGAAACTAATATTGATGTGGATCACCCTAATATGGATCCTACCTCAATTTGAGTCCTCTTTGAAGGAGAGCGGAACTTAGGGATAAAGACATGGTCGTGGCATCCTGTTACATTTGGAATGTTGTCAATTTTGACATTAGTTTTCTTCAGCCAGAAAATACATTTAATTCACTTTTATTTTACATGAATTATATTTTTAAAAGAAAGATCTGAGATTAATATCAATTTATTTATAACTGTTGCTATTGAATACTTAATATGTGGGAAATTATCTTTGGTAGTTTCAAAGATTTTCTTTTCATTCTGCTTTTACAAGCAGCCCATATATTGCTTATGGAAAAGGCTACTAGTTATTTCATAAACACATAAACTTTTTTAAAGATTTATTTATTTATGCATACATAAACCAGGGTGTAGGTCAGAGGTCAGGGGGATAAGAAGATTCACCAGAGACAGAGTAGGGAGCAGAACAAGTAGATTAACTGAAACACACTGCTGAGGAAGCAATGGGTAAGACATGAGAGGTCTGTTGTACCATGTGGGTTAGTTCCCTGTCCAGGGATTGACGTCATGCTGCAGTGGCTGTGGATAGCTTCATAGTGCTGAGATTTAACCCCTTGCACCAACAGGGAGGCCCCAACACCTAGACTTTTTAAAGTCATGTATATATCCATAACCCACGTGTGAGATCACCCCACTATCCCCTTGGACTTTTTACACCACAATTATAATCAATACATATAGGTTTATTTGTGGAAAAGTCACGTTTTTCCTGATATGTAGCTTGTGTTGTAGATATCTAGAGTCGTATATCATATATTACTTTGAAGAGGACTTTGTCCCGTTTAGGAAAAATAAAAGGTTATATATATATATATATTTATAATATAATATATATATATTTGCATATATATTATATATAATTTAATTGGTGTATGGGTTAATAATTTATTACCTTACAGAGGTAACAATCTCAGGTTCAATTTATTAAACCTAAACAGGTAAAATAAGGAATTTTCTAATATCGAACATCTTTGTATTAATAAAAAAAATCAAGAAAAAACTGAAGGTAAGAAGAATATAATTTTTGTATTAATTAAGCCCAACTTTTTTTGGTGGCTCATAGTGTGAAATTTTATCTAGATGACATTGGTATGTATTCACAGACAGCTGTTTGCAAATACATGAAAGTAGGTTGTGACTGTTTTTCTCTGCCTGTAGTTTCAAACTCATGCACTCTTTTTACCTGCCTGGATTAAAAAAAAAAAGAGAGAGAGAGAGAGAGGGCTTTTTGGCCCTGCCATGCTCCACAAAACCAGCCACTGTCTCATCAAAACAAAAGTCCTCCCCAAACTTATGGTGAGTTCAGGATACCAAACCAAGTTTCTGAAAGGATACAAATCTGCCAGCAACAAGCACAGTACCTAGGCTTTCATCCTACACAGAACAAAATTGGGACCAAAGAATAACAGGTCATTATTTGGATTAAAATATTAAAAATATTGCTTTTTGAGGATAAAAGCCCTTGAGACATGTTTCTACACTAGGGTGGGCTGCCAGCTGCGGCCCTCTAATCTCTTCACATACAAGAAGAGGATGGTATCAATTCAAAAGCCCTAACCTAGGATGTGTGGCCATGGCATCACCCAGCCTCCTACCAGTTTCTTGGCAACTGATGGCCTATGTCTCAGGGCCCTAGCTAATGCAAAACTCACCAGTATGGCTAGTATGCAATTAAAGGCAAAGACAAAGAAAAGATCATTTAGTTGCTAAAAGACAAAACTCTGTGCAAATGCCTTTCATACCTAGCTAGTAGTAGCAGGATTCAAAAATTCAGGCTCTCTCACAATTGGGGGGTTCTCAGTTCTCAGTTCAAGTGTCTGGATCTGCCACTTTCTTTACAGTTGTGCTGAACACTTGCTTAAACCAAACAGTGTTGTTCTTCCTCCCATGGCTCATCCTTCCCAAAACCCACTTAAACAAATCTGATAGAGACTACTTGATGAACAATGGGGGCAGGTGTTGTGTGAAGCTAGAACTGACAGGTGTGGTGGCCCACTGCACCCGGGGGAGGAGCAGTGACAAAAATAATTAATTGAGCCCCATAAAAAAGTGGCCACCACAGTGCCTACGGTGCCGTCAGTACTGCTCAAATTCATAGACCGGTGCCTTGGACATGGCTGCTGTAAAAGCCAGATCTCATGGAGGTACAAACTCCACAGCTATGCTTAAGGTTCCCCCAGAGATAAAAGGAACTGAGAATGTTATAGGGCAGCCCCGATATTGAACGGGTTGCCTGGCTGTGGGTCCTCACCCGCGCGCTTAAAAAGGACTTATTAATACTCCCCTACAGGCATACACAAAAGGTTAATAAAAGGTTTATTTACAGGGGAAAAGGAAATAAGGAAAATGTACAACTCAGGGAAAAAATAGGGAAATAAAGTTTTTAATGTGTCCTACCCGATCCTCCGACCTGGAAACCCAAAGGCACTCTCAGAGCTGGCCGGACACTGCGAGCTGGTGGAGAGCCAAAATGGGGGAACCCCTCCAAAGCCCACGTATCTGGCTTTATACCAACCTGGCTGCTTAACCCCACCCTCAGGTCCCAGCCACCTTCCCTTTGGTTGTGGTGGGATTTGGAGTTCCCAGTGTCTTTGGCTTTGGCCTGGGGTGGGGGTGGAGTCCACAAAGCCTGTATGGAATTAGCTTTAGGATGTCCTTTTCCCCCTAACAAGAACACACCCTCATCCACCAGCCTCTTGCAGGAAACCACCTGCAGAACAGTTATGCTGTCAAGGAATCCAGCACTCTCCAAGGTGAATATTATGCACAGGGGGCCAAAACATTGTGCCTTGATTTGTGACAGGGACTGGACAGTCAATATCTTTTCAGATTTGTGCTATGCTCTGGATTCAACAAATCTGGTAATGATAAAAAAAAAAAAAAAAAGTCTGTGGTTATGCTTGTTTTCCTGTAATTAATGTAGTACACAAATGTTAGTATTTGAGAACTCACCAAAAGCAAACATTAAACTTAGACAATGCTTCTGAGAGTTGATCATCTGACAACATGACAGTCTGGATGGGCTCATTGTAAAACAAAAGTGGAACATCACAGCAAGGTGGTATAGGCATCACCAGTAAAGAGCCTGTGTAATGTTAAGCTTGCTTTAAAAGAAAAGAAAAAAGGCAACCTTCACAAAATCTCTTAATGCTGTTATGTTTGGAATTGCTAACACATCTTTGTTTCTACATTTGGCTTGCTAATTCATGACAAATTCATCCACTGTTACAGTGCCCAGTGGTGAAAAAGAATTCAGCGTTTTTTTTTTTCTTGGTTCCTGAGAAACGCTCACAGTTACTAGTGTGGTTGATGAGAAAATATATATTGAGTAATTGAATATAATAAAGATCCCAGCAGAACTTCCAGCCCAGGTGCAATGAACACTCTGATGCAGGCATAATTAACAAGTTTACTTACTTATATTATAGCTCTTTCTCTTCAAAGATTCATGGCAGGGCCTTAGCACTCCTGTCTAACTAAACATAGTTGCATTTCAGAAGGATCCAGCATCCAGTTAAGCTGGTCTGTCTCTCCAAGGCCATTCTGGGTGTCTGCCTCTTTCCCACCTTGCCGGTCCTCCCCACCTTGTCTGGGGACTTTGCGGTAAATGATTGTCCCACTGAAAAACAATGTTATCAATGTAACAAGTATGAAGACAGTTACATATAAAAGGAACCCTTTGTCTTTAAACCGGAGCTTAGACCTTACAGAGCTACCAGGTCTGGGATCTCATGCATGAGTAATAAAGCTTTTACTGACCTCACCATTCTTGAAGTTCAGCCTGTTCTTCTTATGCCTGGGTAAAAGCCCAGAATTTCTACAACATTTTGATGTGTTGGCCCTGAATAACAAGTGCATTGGCCCTTTGAGCCATCACCTTAGGAGGATGAGAAGTGGGGGAAGGGAAAGAGAGCCAATGAAGGGGAAGCATGCTCTGCTGAGGACTTTTGATAGGTCTCTGACTTGTTTGCTCCTGCTCAGCCCCCACAACACCGTCCAAGCCAGACTTCCAAAGGGCTGATTGAGGCCAGGACTTGGTACTGGCATCGGATCAGTTAAGGGCCCGATTCCCTGGTTCCCATTTGGCCTATCCTGAGTGGTAGAAGGAGAGGCTTAGCACCTCTCAGGAAGACCTCAGTGGTCTCATTTAGTTTAAGTAGGGAACCTTGGAACTCCCAAAAATAGAGTTATGGTATAGTTATAACCTCCAGTGTGTGTGTGTGTGAGAGAGAGAGAGAGTAAGAGGGGGGGAGAGAGAAAGGAAGAGAGAGAGAGAGAGGTGTGTGTATGAAAAATCCACAGTTGCAGCTACGGAGATAGATTGGGCTTTACCTGCAGTTCCGTCAGCAAGTCATATGGCTGAACAGTGATTGGATTTGTCAAAATCTCCAAGAGGGGAATGGAGAGCAAAGCATCTGTGTGCTCCCCCTTCCCTTGTTGCGACATCGAACGCAATGGGAGTGAATCAGAGCAAACAGACGGTCCTCAAAACCGTGCTTAAAAACTTCCAAAAGGGATTTTCAGGAGACTATGGTATTAAACTCAGTCCTGGAAAGTTACGTACTGTGAGCTTGAATGGTCAGTGCTAGGTGTCAGCTGACTGGCAGAAGTCACTCTAGACATCTGCACTTTTTGCCGAGTCTGTGAAACAATCACCTGTGAGATAGGGTACCTATTCAGTTCCCATACAGTGGCAGCTGCAATGTAAAGTCAAAATGCCCCACCAGGTGCCAAGGAGGGGTATGAGTCCTGGCTCATCCCCCAAAATGTACCAGGCAGCCACTAGCCAAAGATCAGTGTGCATATTGCAGAAAAAAGGGACACTGGAAGCACAGCTGCTCCAAGCCTAAAAAGCCAGTTGCACAGATCTGCCAAGTATCAGTAAAAACCAGGCAGGGACAGTGTTCTTGAAATGGTTAATGCTTCAGACTGACAGGACCAGGACTGGGCTCAATTTCTTTTGACCCCCACAAGCCCAGGGACAATGCCATTTTGACCAAACTGTACCTTTCATAATAAATGCTGGGTCCATTCAAAAGCCATTCTGACATATGTTAAATAAAAGGGCACACCATCAGACATACATTTACCAAGCTGGAAGATTTGACTACCTTTAAGATATCAAAAAAAGACATCCTCTAACTTGATCTGGATCCCCAGCAGGATGTCCAGCTAAGGGGACTTCTGATATTGTCTGTTGCCACCCCAAGGAAAAAAAAAAAAACAATAAGACACAGGAGTGTTAATGCCAGACTAGTCTGACTTCTGTAACAATCTTCTTCACGTGTGGACCAAAAGCAACCATTAGGCTTGGCCCTAAAAGAACTCCTGTTATTGTGGATTTAATTCATAACCTGTGCCACAGAAATAGCACCAGTACCTGCTTCCTTTCAAACACTCAGAGGGACATTCAAAATGCCTAACTCGACAAAAAAATGTTGATACTTTGGTAAAGTGTCAATTTTAGTAAAAGCACCCCTCCCCTTCCTGTACAAATAACTATAATAATTATAAATCAGCTCAGGACCTACATGCAGTTAATAAAGTGACTGTTTTTCTCCACCCTGTAGTTTCAAAATAGTGCACCCTTTACCTGCCTGGGTTTGAAACAAAGAGCAGTGCTTTTTGCCTCTGCCTGGGTCCACAAAAATGGCCGCTGCCTTATCAAAACAAAAGTACTCCCCAAACTTCTAGTGAATTCAGGGTACCAAGTTTTTAAAAGGACATAAATACGCCTATCACACATATGGTACCTAGGCTTTCACCCTGCAGAAAACAAAATTGGAGCTGAAGAATAATAGGTCATTATTTGGACTAAAATATAAAAGTTGTCTTTTGAGGATAACAGACATTGGGACATGTTTCCACACTAGGGCTGGCTGCCAGCTGCGGGCTCTCTAATCTCTGCACATACAAAACAAAAAGAAGATGGTGCCAATTTGAAAGCCCTAACCTAGTTTGTGTAGCCATGGCAATGCCCTGCCTCCTACCAGTTTCTTGGCTACTGATGACCTATGTTTCAGGCCCTAGCTAATGCAAAACTCACCAGTCCCCCTAGTAAGCATTTAAAGACAAAGACAAAGACAAGATAGCTGCTAAAAGACAAAACTCTGTGCAAATGGCTTTCATAGCTGGCCAGCAGTAGCAGGATTCAAAAATCTATGCTCTCTCACAATTGGGATGTTCTCAATTCAACTGTCTGGATTTCCAACTGTCTTTACAGTTGTGCTGTACAGTTCCTTAAACAAAACCATGCCACTCTTTCTCCCATAGCCACGCTCCCTACTCCCCAAACCCACTTAAACAAATCTGATAGAGACTGCTTGATGAACAATGGTGGCGGGTGTTGTGTGCAGCTAAAACTGTCAGGTATGGTGGCCCGCTGCACCCAGGAGAGGAGCAGTGACAAAAATAATTAATGTTTGAGCCCCGAGGTAAAGGCAACTGCCATGGCTCCCCCTTTGCCCCCAGCACCACCAGTGTAACACCTTAGATTCATGGAGACTGGTGGCTAGGACATGGCCACTGTAAAAGCCAGATCTCAGGGAGGTACAAAGTCCACAGCTGTGCCCAACAGTCACCCAGTCACAAAAGTGGCTGACACATGCCCAAATCCAGTATGTTCTTGCAGGAAAACACCTGAAGGACAGGTTATGCTGCCAAGGAATCTGGCACTCTCTAAGCAGAATGGTATGTGTTGGGAGAGACCCTGTGCAGTGAACAGAAGGGCTTTGACCTGAGTTCCTAAGGCATGTGAAAATACATGCGTCTCGGAGGAAAACCTCTGGGTGACAGGACCTGGTGTTGAGTGCCCGAAAGTGACCTGCATGGAGTCAGGCCTCTCCATCTTCACAGTCTTAGAATAACAAAAATAATGAGCAAAATTCCCAAGCTCTGGCTAGGGGACGAAAAGATTATGTGCGTGAGAACTAACCACCTGGTACCCTACTGTCTGAAGTAAATAGGTAATAGTAAGAAAGTAGACAAATCATTCATATGTGTTGTCAGTATATGGTATGCTTTGCTGTTACACCTGCTGCAGTTAAAATAGTATATAATGAGCACTAAGAAAATAAAGATTTACTTCATGCTGGACATGACAGTCCCACATGTCTGATTTCCCTCACCGTCGCATCTCAGGTCCAGGACTCACTAGAAGTCCACAGGTACGCATGAGGGGCACAACTTTTTGCCTTGATTTATGGCAAGGACTTTGCAGTCAATATCTCTTCAGACTTGTGCTCTGCTCTGGATTCAGCAAATTTTGTAATGATAAAGTCTGTGGTTATGCTTGTTTTCCTGTAACTAATACCAATACACAAATGTTAGTATTTCAGAACTCACCAAAAGCAAACAAACATTAAATTTAGACAATGCTTCTGAGAGCTGATCATGTGACAACATGACAGACTAGATGGGCTCATGTAAAATGGGAAGTGCACCATCACAGCACGGTGGTAAAGGGGTCACCATTAAAGGACCTATGTGAAGTTAAGTGTGTTTTTAAAGATAAGGGAAAAGGCAAGCTTCATACTATCTTCTTAATGCTATGCTACTACGTTTGAAACTGCCAACTCTTTTTTGTTTCTACACTTGGCTTGCTCATCCATGACAAGCTCATCCACTGTTACAGTGCCCAGTGGTGAAAAAGAGTCCAGTGTTTTCTTGTTTGTTCCTGAAAAAATGCTCACAATTACAGGTAAGGTCATAAAATTAAAAATTAAGATTAACAGTAATGCTAAGCTGCATCTACACTACAAGAGGATAAGGAGATATGAGTACTGTAGGGTAAGATAAAAGGTATCAAACTTTTCTGCCCTCCCGCCATCAGGATAGATGATGGATCCTTGTGGTCCTGAATGCATGCCTGATGGCGGGCACCTGGAATAGGGTGTGGACATAGGTAGATGGGATTCACCTAGGCTGAGACTGGGCTTTTAAGGGCGGCATCATGGGGACACCAGAAGAAGCTGAAAGAGAAGCCGAGAGAGAAGCAAGAGAAGCAGAAGCCGAGTGAAGGCCGGAGAGCCCAGAGTGAAGACCTGCTGGTTGCTGGGAGGCCTGCCGGCCTCCCAGCCCCCCAGCACCCTGCCTACTGTGTACCTGGTAATCTAAACAAAAAACCTGCAAAAGCCACTGAGGACTCTGACTCCTCCTTTACCTGGTCTGCATGGGATCATAGAAAACCTGCCCTTTACAGGTACCAAAAGGACTCTCACTTGTTTCTTCATCATTTCAGTTAGGGGGGGGAATGGTAAAGTCTGCCTAATGAAAATCAGCTGTTGAAAATCAGGTTGTATTCAAATACCAAAGACAGACTGTGCTGGCATCCAGCCATGCAAAGTTACAGGCATCTCCTAGCGCTGAAAGAGTTAAAAGCCTGCCTCACTCACATTAACAGAGGCCAACAGGGACAAGGACACTAGATCATCTCGTAATTCAGACTCCCCTGAGACAGTGCCACAAAGTTCAGGGATAGTTTGGCAAGCCACACCATTAAGAACATTTTATACAAGCTTGTGTGAAAAAGAAAAAAAACAAAAACAAAAACAGGGCACCCCAGGCTATAGATATCACATTTAATGAGCTTCAGGGAGCACACCTTAGAGTACCTTCCTCCCACCTGCACTCTGATCAGAGTCCCCTGGTATATCTGTGCCAGCCAGGTGACACGGTCTGGGTAACAGATTAAAAAGGCCTCCCAAACCCACGTGGTTGGCCCCTCTGCTGTTATTGTAACTACCCCTACTGCTTTAAAGGTCTCAGGTTTCACCCCCTTGGGTGCATCACTCAGGAGTGAAATGGCTCTGCAAACCAGAAAAAGGACACTTCAGCCTGTGGATGGACAGCAGCCCCTGACCCGGAGAATCCCCTCCGCTTGAGGCTACAAATGGATCAACCCACCAAGGCAGCCTTAGACATCAATCCCTGCGCCAGCCACACTCGGGAAGTTGGTTGGGCTAAGTATGGAAGAAGCTTGAGGACTTTATACATGTGTGAGCTCTTGTTATTTTTACTGTTCCTATAATGTCTGTCTTTGCATTAGGCTGAGCCATGGTGGACCCTGGCTGCTGGGATTGGGAGACACGCTTTCTTCTTGCTTTAGGTTACCTGATACTGTGTGTGGACATAATTGTTTTCAAATGTTTGCTAAAATGAGCCTGCTTGCCCGTTTCCTCCTACACCTGTTCCTCACCCTCCCTTCTGTATGTGAGGACTTGTCTCCTAAGCTGCCAGTAACTGCAATTAAGCCCGTGTTTGTGTTAGGGGGAAAGAATGTCCTGAGCAAACACTATACAGGTTTTATGGACTCGGCCCCCACCTTGCATGAGCAGTACCTTCAGCAGCATAAGTGATAGATCATCTGCTGGTGCCATTAATCTTGTCTTTTGCCATTAGATTGGTGCCTTGCCTGGACTTAATTTGTGTTCTGTTATATTGTTTCATTCTTATACATTCAGTTGCATTCTATTTTCTTTTGTGGGCCATGGCTGTAGTGTTTATGTTTGCTAAGGAAAAATTGTATATAACATATATAGACTGTAAAGCAGAAAATCCTGAGGGGGTGGATTGTAGGGTAAATGATTTTGAGGCTTTTCTGCCCGCCTGCCCTCCCGCCTGATGGCAGGCACCTGCATTTTGTTATATCACTATTTTCAATTGTGTTGTTTACTCTTGTGGGCCATGGCTGCAGTATTTATATTCACCAAGAGAATCAGAGAGGAGAGAGTGCTCCAGAGAGCCCAGAAAGAGGAATGTGGGCTGGGGTCACTCTCTTGGCCTCGTGGCTCTTGGTTTTTCGCCAGCTCTCACTGGCGAACAGGTAAATTCAGGTAAATTCACAAATTTCTCTTCCTCTTTTTCCTCCCTGAGTTATTCATTTCTTCATTTGCCTTTCTTTTGTAAATAAACCTTTTATTAACCTTTTGTGTGTGCCTGAAGTTGAGCATTAATAAGTCCCATTTAAGTGTGTGGGTGAGGACTCAGTCATGCAACCCATTTCATATCAGTGTTGCTCTGTAACATTTGTACCCAGCCTGACCAAAGGGCCACAAAGAACAAGGGAGCTCTCTGGTCTCCCCCTTCCTGGGCTGCTTCTGGTCCCTCCCAACAAATGTCTGTGTCCCAGCTATGAGACATAATGAGTGTGCACACACAGCTCTCAACCGCTCTAATGTGGCTCTTGCTTCAGATTGCTGGATTTGCATAAAACCAGATCCTGTCCAGTGTGAGGGAGTCATATTTGACCCAGGTCAGTTCCCTCTAAAGAGGTCACCTAACTCCTCCTCGAATCTTATCCTAGGTCCTGTGTCTCTGTGGGGAAATGCTACAAACCCTTTGGTTCACACGTCTAAGATCTGTGCCACAGATGGCCCTTACCTGGCCTGTGCTCAGGGAGTGTATCAGTGTGTTACTCCACACAAACAATCTTGTTGTGTTGTAAATTTGATGCCTAACCTGTCTGTTTTAACTAAAAGACATACTTTCAATGTTAAAAACCCACTCGTAGTGGGCCTGTGGACTGCATCTGGAGTGCCTAAGAGAGACTCAAATCCATTATAAAGGGCTGATGGCCAACTTAAGTCAAATTTTATGTTCCCATTAGATCAGCCCTAGCCCTCCAACACCCTCCTAGCCCTTGACTCTTTGGCAGCTGTAGTGCTCCAAAACTGGCAAAGACTAGACCTGCTCACTGCTGCCCAAGGAGGTATCTGTCTGTATTTACTCAAACAATGTTGCTCCTATACAAACATGTTTGGAGTGATTCAGAAATACACTCACCCAGCTCTGGGACCAAACGGAAGGCAGGTTAGAGGCCCTTTAAAAAAAGGTATACAGTTGATGCCCTGTGAGAAAAATAACTCACAAGGGCATCAAAGTGGGGACTGATGAGAAAAATATTATTGAGCAAATGGATATAATAAAGATTCCAACAGACCTTCCAGCCCAGGTGCAATGAACACTCCAATGCAGGCATAATTAACAAGTTTGCTTTTAATATTCATGGCAGGTGGGCCTCCCTGGTGGCTCAAGTGGTTGAGCGCAGAACTGTGAAGCTGTCCACAGCCTCTGCAGTGCAGGTTAGATCCCTGCTGGCCAGCAAGAATCCCACATGGCGCAACAGACCTCTCCTGTCCTGACTGCTGCTCCCCTCAGCAGTGTATTTCGTCAGTCTGCCTGTTCTGTTTCCCACTCTGTCTCTGGTGAATCCTCTCACCCTCCCGCACATCTGGCCTGTACCCCGGTTCTTGTATAAATAAATAAAGCTTTAAAAAATAAATAAATAAATATTCATGGCAGGGCCTCAGCACTCCTATCTAAACAAAGTTGCATTTCAGAAGGGTCAGGTCGCTAGCCAAGCTGGTCTGTCTCTCCAAGGACATCTCTGGGTGTCTGCCTCTTTACCCTTTGCCTGTCCATTCCCCTCCCCCACCCCTTGTCCTGGGATTTTACAGCAAATGGTTGTGCCTGCTGAAAAACAATGCTATCAATGTAACAAACATGAAAATAGCTGTGTATAAAAGGAACCCTTTGTCTTTAAACCAGTGCTCAGATCACATGGGGCTACCCAGGTCTGAGACCTCATGCATGTGTATGAAATAAAGCTTTCCCTGACCTCACCATTCCTGAATTTCAGATTGTTCCTCTGCCTGGGTAAAAGGCCAGAATTTCTACAACAGAGACCCTGCAGCAGCCAACCAAGTAAGATTCTTCTTCTCTGGGGTTCCTGTAAATCTCACCTCATAACGACCACTGGGGACTAATCAGGGTGCCTTAAAAAAGGTATATAGGCGGGCCTCCCCGGTGGTGCAGCGGTTGCACACTGGGCTGCGAAGCTGCCCGCAGCCTCTGCAGTGCTGGTACGATCCCTGGCTGCCAGGCGAGGGTCCCCCATGGCGCGAAGACCTCTCCTGCCGCCCGCTACTCCCCTCAGCAGTGTACTTCGGTCCTTCTGCCTGATCTGCTACCTGCTCTGGCTCTGGTGAATTCTCTCACCCTCCCGTGCTTCTGATTGTACCCAGTGCTTGTAAAAATAAATAAATAAATCTTTAAAAAAAAAAAAAAGGTTTATAGGTGATACCCCATGAGAAAAATAACTCACAAGGGCATCAAAGGGGGAAATGATGAGAAAATATATTATTGAGCAAATGAATATAATAAAGATTCCAGCAGAACTTCCAGCCCAGGTGCAATGAACACTTCAATGCAGGCATAATCAACAAGTTTGTTTACTTACAACTCTTACCTTGTAAAAAATATTCATGGCTGGGACCTCAGCACTCCTATATAAACAAAGTTGGATTTCAAAAGGGTCAGGTAGCCACTCAAAGCTGGTCTGTCTCTCAAAGGCCATTTCAGATGTTGCTTTTTTCCCCTCTTTGCCTGTCCTTCCCCCACACCCTACCCCTCCCGGCCCTTGTCAGGGGACTTGGCAGCAAATGGTTGTACCTGCTATAAAACAATGCTATCAATGTTACAAATATGAAGAAAGTTATGTATAAAAGGAACGCATTTTTCTTTTTTTGTTGAAGTTTTTTTATTTTTTTTTAATTTTATCATATATATTTTAATATAATTTTTCATTTTTGCCCAATGTATGCATTTTCATCTTAGTTATAGTCCCCGTACAATTCCCACCCCCTTTATTTTGATCCTAATCCCTCCTCCACACCCCCACCTCTGTATTGTGTCTCTGGTTTATAGTTGCTTGTTGCTTTTGGTTTTTACTTTGTCTTTAAAGTGCTCAGACCTTATCAGGCTACCCAGGTATGGGTTGTCATGCATGAGTAATAAAGCTTTTCCTGACCTCACTATTCCTGAAGTACAGCTTATTCTTCCTCTGCCTGGGTAAAAGGCCAGAATTTCTACAACACCTCCTTCTCTCTGAGTGCTGCCTGGTTACCTAACAGATCTGCCATATCACCTAATGCACTCTTTCAATTTCTCCTTATGGACAGAGCTGGAGGAAGTCTCGAAGCAGTGACATATGACAGCATGGAACAGATTTCAGAAACCTGTGTGGAGGCTGAGCTTCAGGCCAGTCCCTACTAGGAGGGATGGGCACCTATCCCAGCAGAGGCCTGGTACATGGAAGACTGTAGCTGTGGCTAGCCAGTACCGTGGACAGCTTTGGCTGTACAATGGGGTACAAACAACATAAACTATGGCAATAAACGGGCAGTGCCACACGGCGTGTTCTGAGGCACAGGTACTGTAACGTGCAGGGTCAATAAAATTCACAGAAAAGTGAAAAAAAAAATAAAAATAAAACAGTGATGGTCAGAGCGGCTAACGGGCTAAACAGTGAGTGGAATGGATGGTGGTGGCTCATGAACCTTCCCTTCTAGTTGTTTGTACTGACAATCAGGCCATGTACAGGGGCCTGGCACTGTGGATCTCCACTGTGAAAATGAATGGACAGTCATGTGTCGGACTGTGGGGTCAGGCTCTATGGAAAGATTTATGGACCTAGGAATTGTCATGCAAATATCCCATGCTGCATAGGTTCATTGTCAGTTCTCATGGACAAAAAGTGAATTTGGAGCCTTCAGTGGATTTCGCAGTCCTTTAATGCTGGAACTGGCCCCATTAGGTGATATGTCCCATTAGGTCCCATTAGGTGATATGTCCCATTAACTGGTCCCATTAGGTGTATTAAGTGATATGGCATACACACAGGCAGGCAGACAGAACAAGAGAGACTCCAATACTGTGAGAGGTGGAACAGCAACTCCCTGCCTAGCCCCCTTTATACTGTTAAGAGCCCATAGTCACACAACAAATACATGGTTGCAAATGCAAGGCCCATCTGTTGCTTTCTAGATGTCCCAATGGTGGAAAACATAGTATTTCAATATATGGGCTCTCAGTTGTGTGGAAGGTGACAAATAGCCTATTTTTAACTCATGTGTTTGTTTTTTTGCTGCCATGCAATGTACACAACAATATTCCACAAGTTCCCTGGGAGGGGCCTCCCTGCTGGTGCAAGGGCTTCAGCACAGCAGGGTGTAACAATCTGTAGCCACTGCAGTACAAATTCAATCCCCGGCCAGCCAGGGAGCTACCCACATGGCACAGCAGATCTCTCCTGTGTCACAGCTGCTCCCCTCGGCAATGTGTTTTGGTCAGTCTACCTGTTCTGCTCCCCAATCTGTCTCTGGTGAATCCTCTCAACCCTTATGCTCCCCCAGTTCTTGTATGCATAAATAAATAAATCTTTAAAAAATTCCCTTGGAGAAGAGTGTAGGACACTGTACCCATAACTTGCAAAATAATGACACAGGGGCACTAAAACTGGCCAATGACACTTTCCAAATAGTTTACTGGTCACTGTCTGAGCTCTTCACCCACACGCACAATTCTACTCAGGCTCAGAGAGAACAACAACACATGGATTTGTTTAACAAATCAGGGAAAAACAAAGATTACTGAGGTCAAAAAAGGTTATTTACCTTACCCAAATCAGTGTCCAGTTTTTTTTTGTTTGTTTGTTTGTTTTTTTAGTTTTTAAGAAAAGCAATTAAATGGGCATCATTCTGTCACTGAGGACACAGAACTCCTCTCCCAAGCAAGAGGCCACATGTCCAAGATGGTGTCTTCCTGTCACTGTGGATAAGCGACAGCCAGACTATAAGCCAGGTTCTGACTCAAAAAGATAGCAGAAGACACAACAGGAGATGCTCCATGAGCTGCCAAGATGCCCCAGCACAGCACCAGACAAGTGAAAAAGCAGCAGCTACAGCGGTCAAATGACATAACAAGACGCCACACTCATGCATCTCAGACACCTGGCTCCATCACTTTGCCTTCTCTGCTAGGCCACAACAGCAACAAAACTGGAAATCATTTCAGTCGCTTGGCTACTTGCAAAACCGTTTAATATTTCCTCTCTGAGTTTGGCTGCTAAAAGCCTCCACCTTCAGAAGCCCACAGCAGCCTTCTGAAAATTCAGCACAGTGGGGGCCAAAATCTGCTGAACCCTCATAATTAATCCAAAACACTAAATTCCAAAGACTAAATGCATCTGAGCCCCCTTTTACAAACCCTTATATTCTTTATCCATTACCCCTCCCAACTTTTCAGCATTTTCTCTGGGACTATCTATCCTCACCAACATCATCCTCCAGGGGGCACCACATGTAGCAGTGGCTTCAGCCAGTGGTTACAGTAAAACAAACTATTAACAATACAACTGGATACAATGCATTACAACTAAGCCCAGTCCACTAAGTTGTTAATGCATATCAACACAGGGGCAAAAATAGAAAGAAGTTATTGGCATCAGCATGGGAGAGCTCTCCCATCTGGCAGTGTACAAGCCCATCATTTGTCAGAGTACAGCACCATAGCTGGCAACAGTGACCTCCCAGGTCTTGAATACCACAAATGCTTTGTCAGCAAAGAGGCATTAGAGGGCTCTACATGCAACAAGAGAGGTGAACTCATAATAGGCCACAAGGTTATCACAAATGTTCCCTTTAAGATTGCCCTCTGATCTGCCACCCCAGAGTGGGTAACACGCACCTGTGGCAGTCATTGCCTAGTCATTCAGGGTGTTATTTGTAGGTTACCTTCAGACTGCATCCCCAAGGGGCTATCAGCACCACCCAGAGTATGTGGGAACCTTTACTCTCCAAAGCCATACCCAGTCCATAGTCTGTCCTGGGTCCAAGCCAGTCAGAACTACAATAAAAACTTGCTCTGCCATCCAAACCCAGCTTTAGCAGAATGTCTCAAGTCTGTATTTGCAGTTGGATGGGAGCAGCGGTATGATGCAGCAACACCTCCAGAGGAGCCAGGCACCTTTCCTGCTCCTCTCCTTTAGTGTCTGCAGCACGCCCCACTGGTGTTGGCTACACCTGGCCAGATGGGAGTGGGGGCCATAGTTCTCAGTCTTTGCTCCAGCAGGCCATTGTAGCACTCTATGATCCCTGCGGCCTTGGGATTGCAAGGTGCATGGAATTTCCACTCATCGCCCATGGTCTTGGATGACTCCTGTACCTGGGCACCTGTAAAATGTGTTCCTTGTTCACTCTCCCCCAACAACAGAAGTACATATAAAACAAATAGGTGGGTCAGCTCTGCCAAAATGCTTTTCGGTCCACCTATGGAGCAGGATTAGCTGCTAATAAACCAGAAGCAGTATCCTCACAGGTGACCACATACTGCTGCCCCACCAGAGTGGGGTAGTGGTCCAATGATGTCAATCTGCCAACATGCCAGTGGTACCTGCCCACACTGCACCCGACCTGTGGAAGCAAAAGGTCACCGGGGGTGAGTCTTGGAACACAGCACACACTGTTCACAATCTGAACCTCTCTGAGGTTATAGGTGAACCCCAGAAATGCACAGTCGCCCACATTGTCTTTTGCCTTGCATGGAAAACAAGCATCTGTGTTTCCACTGTGCAACGTCCCACCCTGGAGTTGCTTCAAGCCCAAACATGCAGGCTACGGTGCCTGCTCCATCATTGCCTGGTGAGGCCAATGAGTCGTGTCCTGTGACATGATAAATAGACACCTGTTTCTGATGTCCTGGGACTTGTTTCTGATATCTTAGATTTTTCCTAGGTCCTGATATTATGGAAGAATTTGTTAGGGAACCAGGCAGCACTCAAAGAGAAAGAGGAAAAATCTTTATTTGTGCTGGCAGTCCCAGAGGAGCACTTTCTGCAAAGTTTGAGCCCCAAGAAATTAGGCAACATAATATTTATTGCCTGATCAGCAGTACACTTGCACTTTAAAAGCAAGCTGGGAGCCTCCCCTCGTGGCGCAGCGGTTGAGCACTGGGCTGCGAAGCTGCCCACAGCCTCTGCAGCGCCGGTTTGATCCCCGGCTGCCCGTGAGGGTCCCACTTGGCGCGCAGGCCTCTCCTGCCGCCCACTGCGCCCCTCAGCAGTATACTTCGTCAGTCTGTCTGCTGTGTTCCCCGCTCTGGTCAGTCTGTCTGCTGTGTTCCCCGCTCTGGCTCTGGTGAATTCTCTCACCCTCCCGCGCTTCTGACTGTACCCAGTGCTTGCAAAATAATTAAATAAATCTTTAAATAAATAAATAAATAAAGCAAGCTGGGAGTACAGAAGCAGGAGATCCCTAATTGGTATCTGGGGTGCATAAGTCAGGTGTGTGTGTCCCTGAGATTATTTATCAGTTACTCCCTGGAAATTGCAGTCTACAGTGAGTCTTTGTCTCAACATAACATCAGACATTTTCCACTTCATTCCCCCCTTTAATTTTTCTTCCACCATATCTATGTTGGTGCAGATCTCAGTGTGCAGCCTTTGAAGAGAGTTTTGTTTTGTTTTGTTTTTTGGAGTTCCAGTGTGTGAAAGAGAAATTAGCCAGTCACCAGGCATTGTCCAATGTGGCCAATTTCCTCCATTTCTGGATAACATTATATCAGCCCATGGTGAAAAAACAAACAAATAAACAAAAAAACATCTGGAGGCATTATCATTAGCCAAAACAAAACAGAAAATATTATGTCAAAATTACAGGAAGAAACATATTTAAACTGCTTCAACTAATCTAAAAACAAGGTCTCTCCACCTTGATCCCAATGCTATGTAATAGTAAAGCAAAATATTTGTAAACTAAATATATGTCAGTCCATATTACTCCTTTTTGCATAAAGTCACAGGACAGAACACCAAACAGCAATTTTAGTTGGCTTTGTTGGAATACTCCCTACGGGATCAAAGTGAACTCTTGACATCTGGTCCAAGCAGGCTTCAGGTACAAGGTTGGTCTTACCAGACTCCAGCTGGGGTTTTCTCTTCTCAGGTAACCAGGACTTCTTTTCCTGGGTTGTCCAGTCTTGCCAATGGAGGCAAGTTTTCTCATCTTCTTTGGGAGTCTCTGGAACCCTATAAACAAAACAGCAGGTTCTCTTCTTTCTTCAGCTCCAATTCAACTTCCTCAAAAAATTACAAAGTCACACAATGAAACACATTTAATTCTCTAGTTTAAGCAGAAAACATTCCCTACTGAAGTTATGCAATAATAGACCCACTGCCATGAGTAGTAAATATTACTACCACTCTTTTCCATACTATGTTGGTATCCAGGAAGGAGAAAAAGAAAACACAATTCAGCTCTGCTTATAAAAAAAAAAAAAAATGCTACATTGCTGAGTCAAAACAAGAAAAGTTTCTGTAGAGTCAATGCAAAATGCATGCAAAAATTCACCAGTATTTTTTAACAAAACTTATCAAAATTCAGGTTTATCTCCCACAGTCTATTCAGTCCTTTGAAGGAAATTTTCATTGTCAAAAGTTCTAAGAGGGGCCTCCCCTGGTGGCGCAGGTGGTTGAGTGTTGCGCTGTGAAGCTGTCTGAAACCTCTACAGTGGAGGGTTGATCCCCGCTGGCTGGTGAGAATCCCACATGGTGTGGCAGACCTCTCCTGTCTCGCCTGCTGCTCCCCTCAGCAGTGTATTTCAGTCAGTCTGCCTGTTCTGGTCCCTGCTCTGCCTGGTGAATTCTCTAACCCTCCCATACATCTGCCCTGTACCCCAGTTGTTGTATGCATGAATAAATAAATCTTTTTAAAAAATGTTCTAAGAGTTGGAATCAGATGAGGTTTTTTCCCATTAATTTTCCAGAAATAATTTCTGTAAGTGTCATACCATTGAAGTATATACAATATTGCAGGACAACAATAAAAACTGACAATTTACATATTTATCAGGCACTGAAAGTTTTTTTTTAAAGATTTATTTATACAAGAACTGGGGTACAGGCCAGAGGCATAGGAGGGTAAGAGAATTCACCAGAGACAGAGCAGGGAGCAGAACAGGTAGATGGACCGGAAACACTGCTGAGGGGGACAGCAAGAGAGACATGGGAGGTCTGCCGCACCATGTGGGTATCTGCCTGGCTGGCCAGGTATCGAACCTGTGCTGCTGAGGATGTGGTCAGCTTCACAGCACTGCGCTCAACCTGCTGCACCACCGGGGAGGTCCAGGCTCTGAAAGGTTTCATACAAATTTTAGAAAACCAATATTAACTTTTCTATACATGCCAGTGTTTTATTTTTTCCAAATGACAATGTTTCCTTTCAGTTCTACTTTACCAGGTAAACCAAAATAAATTTCTGGGAAGCTTTGCTATAAATTTTAGAAAACAAAAGTAACAACAATTTTTAATTTCTAGGAAAGCTCTGTCTCAGTTTAGTAGTACAATGTTGACAGTGAAACACAGGTTCATATTTTACCTCATAACCAGTGTCCCCCTTTTATAAAGCAAAATAAACTTGAAATTTTTAAACTCCAATTTTCCTAACAATTAGAGACATTATGTACCCAGTATCAATAACCCAGACAAGAGATAAAATTATATCCAATATAACCTTATTAGTTTTGGTTTTTTTTCAAAGACTTATTTATTTATTTATTTATATTTATTTTTTTTAAATAATAAATTTTATTTTTATATTCCCCATACAATTGCAACCCCCCATTCTGACCCCAATCCCTCCTCTCCCAGCACCCACCCCCAAAAAGTGTCTCTGGTTCATATTTTTTTGTTGATTTTGATTTTCACTTTCTTATAGTTATTCATTTTCCTGGTCCCTTATTTAAGTTTTCTAGATTCCTGCTATGAGTGAGACCATCCTGTATTTTTCTTTTTCTTTCCGGCTTATTTCGCTGAGCATGATCCCTTCCAGCGCCATCCATGTTGCTGCAAATTGCATGTGTTTATCTTTTTTGAATGCTGAGTAATATTCCATGGTATATATGTACCACATCTTCTTGATCCAGTCATCTATTTTTGGGCATTTGGGCTGTTTCCAAAGCTTAGCTATTGTAAACAGTGCTGCTATAAACATAGGGGTGCAGGTGTTCTTTGGAATTGATGTTTCTGTGTCCTTTGGGTAAATACCTAGGAGTGGAATTGCTGGATCATATGGAAGCTCTATGTTTAGTAGGTCCAGAAATCTCCACACAGCTCTCCACAGTGGTTGGACCAGTTTGCACTCCCACCAACAGTGCAGAAGAGTTCCTTTTTCTCCACACCCTCGGCAACATTTGTTGTTGCTAGTTATTTTAATATGTGCCATTCTCACTTATGTAAGATGGTATCTCATGGTAGTTTTGATTTGCATTTCCCTGATGACAAGTGATGTTGAACATTTTTTCATATGCCTTTTGGCCATTTGCATTTCCTCTTCAGAGAAGTTTCTTTTTAGCTCTTCTGCCCATTTTTTGACTGGGTTATTTTCTTTGTTGTTGTTGAGTCTCATCAGCTCTTTGCAGACTTTTGTGATCAGTCCTTTATCATTAGTGTTGTGTGCAAAAATATTCTCCCAGTTGGTGGGGTTTCTCTTTGATTTTGTTATTGTCTCTTTTGCTGTGCAGAAGCTCTTTAATTTGATGTAGTCCCAGCTGTTTATCTTTGCCTTCACTATCACTGCTTTGGGTGATGTGTCTGTAAAGATGTCTTTGATGTGCAAATCACGTAGTGTTTCGCCTATATTTCCTACTATGTATTTTATGGTTTCAGGTCTTATGTCTAGTTCTTTAATCCATTTTGAGTTGATTTTTGTGTATGGTGTGAGGTAGTGGTCAAGCTTCATTCTTTTGCATGTAGCGACCCAGTTTTCCCAGCACCATTTATTGAACAAACTTTCTTTGCTCCAATGCATAGTCTTTGCTCCTTTGCCAAAGATTAGTTGACCATGAATCTGTGGGTTTATTTCTGGATTTTCTATTTGATTCCATTGGTCTGTATGTCTGTTCTTGTTCCAATACCATGCAGTTTTGATGATTATGGCTTTGTAGTATAGTTTTAAGTCTGGGCGTGTGATGCCTCCATTCCCTTCTTTTTTTTTTCAGGAGAGCTTTGGCGATTCGGGTAGTGTGGTTTTTAATCTCCATGAGGTAGGAAAGTTTCTTGCCTTCTTTTTATGGTTTATTTCTAGTTTGATGCCTTCATGGTCAGAAAAGATGGTTGGAATGATTTCAATCTTGGTGTATCTGTTGATGTTTGTCTTGGGTCCCAGTATGTGATTGATCCTGGAGAATCATCCCTGTGCACTTGAGAAAATGTGTACTCTGGTTTTTTTTGGGTTCTGTGTTCTATAGATGTCTGTTAAGCCCAAGCAATCTAGATCCTTGTTTAGAGCTTTAGTGTCTTTACTTATTTTTTGTCTCGTTGATCTATCCATTGTTGATAGTGGTGTGTTGAAGTCTCCCACTACGTATGTCTTTTCTCTGATGTCTGTTTTCAGAGATGACAACAGTTGTATGATATATTTTGGTGCTCCTTCATTTGGTGAATATATGTTAATGAGTGTTATTTCTTCTTGAAGTATTGTCCCCTTGATCATAATGTAGTGACCGTTGGGGTCTCTTTTTATCTTTTTGAGTTTGAAATCTGTTTTGTCTGATATAAGTATAGCTGTTCCTGCTTTCTTTTTTGGTCCATTTGCTTGTAGGATTGTTTTCTATCCTTTAACTTTGAGTCTATTTTTATTTTTTGTAGCTAAATGTGTTTCCTGGAGACAGCAAAAGGTTGGGTTTTGTTTCTTAATCCAGCCTGCAACTCTGTGTCTTTTTATTGAAGAGTTCAGTCCATTTACATTTAGATTTAATATTGATATGTTAGCATCTGTATTTGCCATTGTGTTTGTCTTTCCTTTATTTTATTTATTTATTCTTTTAATAACTTTTTTTTAACCTTCTTTCGGTGTTATTTGTCCCTCTGAGGTTCAGGCTTTAGGACTCTTTGTAGTATTTTTTGGAGTAGGGGTTTAGTCGTAATGAAATTCCAGAGTTTCTTTTTGTCTGGGAAGGTCCTTATTCTTTCTTCATAGAGGAAGGAGAGCTTTGCGGGATAGAGTGTTCTTGGTTGGCATCTGTTTTCTTGGAGTCTGTTGACTATGTCCCTCCACTCTCTCCTTGCCCATAGTGTTTCTTTGGAGAAGTCTGATGTCAGTCTGATTGGTTTTCCTTTGAATGTTATCTGTTTCTTCCCTCTTGTCAGCTTCATTGTTTTTTCTTTGTCCTGGATTCTTGGGAGCTTTACTATTATGTGCCTTGCTGTATTTTTCCTTTCATCTTGGAAGTTTGGTGTTCTTCTTGCTTCTTGTATACCAATTTTCAGCTCCTTCTTCATGTTTAGGAAGTTCTCTTCAATTATCTCCTTGAATATTTTCTCTGTTCCTGCATCTCTCTCCTCTCCTTCTGGGATTCCTATAACTCTTATATTTCCTTTGCTCATGGAGTCAGATAGTTCCCGAAGTCTTTCTTTGGCCTTTTTCCTTCGTACTTCTCTTTCCTTTTCTGTTTTGGTTCTTTTTATTTCTGTCTTCAAGAGTGCTTATTCGTTCTTCCATTTCATCTATTCTGCTTTCATTGCTTTTCCCAGAGTTCTTTAGTGCCTCCATTAATTCTTTGATCTCTTGCATTTCTTTTACTTCCCTCTTCAGGGACTCAGTTTCATACTTCTGATCGTTGATTATTTTTCCCTTATCATTGTTTTCCTTTATGACTTCTGTCCATTTTTTTAATCATAGCAATTTTAAATTCTCTTTCTGTAAGGCTCAGAAGTTCTTCCAAGTTACTGTTGTTGCAATCTGGTGGGTGGTTTCCTTTTATGGTGTGCTTTGTTCCTGAGGAGGTGCTGGGTTATGTGTGTTTTTCCTACTCCCTACTGTCTGTTTTCTAATTTGCTGTATTCATTGAGACACTGTGTTGCTGGTACTGGCCGGCATCTTGGGTGAACTTCTCAGCATCCCTCTGTCTCCTCTGGGAGCCATCTGCCGGTTTCAAGCAGCCTTTACTGAAGAAAGGTCCCTGTTCTAAAAATGATGATGTGGGGACACGCTCCCCTGTGCACCTGGTCTGCCCCAGTGGTGGGTTCCCGCTCCCGCTCTGGGCTCGGACTGCATCCAGAAGGGGCCTGGCGTGGGCGAACTTCCCAGCTTACCTCTGGCTCCTCCGGGACCCTTCTGCTGGTTTCAAGCAGTCTTGACTGAAGAAATGTCCCTGTTCTAAAATGGCGATGCAGGACACACTCCCTGTGCACCTGGTCTGCCCTGGCGGTGGTTTCCCGCTCCCCCTCTGGGCTGGGACTGCAGGCCAGAAGGGGCCTGGCATGGACAAACTTCCCAGCTCACCTCTGACTCCTCTGGGAACCTTTTGCCGGTTTCAAGCAGTCTTTAGTGAAGAAAGGTCCCTGTTCTAAAGTGATGCGGGATGCACTCCCTGTGCACCCGGTCTGCCCCAACGGTGGGTTCCCACTCCCCCTCTGGGCTCAGACTGCAGGCCAGAAGGGGCCTCTGTTAGTACTTTTTAAAATCGTTTTGCTAAATTTTGTTTAGTTTTCAATTGGAAGATACCAAAAAATATATTTATGTGGAAAGCAGAGATGAAAAGTTGGAAAGTGAGAGATGAAAGTTGTAGTACATAATGTTTTTTCAGAGTGATTATGCCTGTGAAAAAACAGAAAATATGATATTTCACTTAGTCTTGAAAACTGCATAATAGACTACATGGCCCAACAGATCTTCACAGTACAAGATCACTGTCACCAAATTGGTGTTTAAAACACTCAGCTATGAGTTGACTTAATGAATCTAAATAAGGTTGTATTCAGTGGACAGTGAATGCTTCTGAAGACCAAGACTAAATAAAATGGAAGTAATATGAGGACAGAGAAAGCAGTAGACTCTGGAGAAGAGTCACCTGTGTGAGTGTTAGGGGGACAGGATGTCCTGAGCTATTTCCATACAGGCTTTGTGGACTCCACCCCCACTCCAAACCAAAGGGAAGGTTGCTGAGACCTGAGGGTGGAGTTAAGCAGCCAGGTTTGGATAAAAACCAGACACGTGTGCCTTGGGGGGCTTCTCTTTTGGCTCTCCACCAGCTCTCGGCCAGCTCTCCCAGTGCCACTGGGTTTCCAGGTAGGTGGATCGGGTAGGATGCATTTAAGATTGTATTTCCCAATTTTCTCCCGGAGTTTTACATTTCCTCATTTCCCCTTCCCTTGTAAATAAACCTTTTATCAACCTTTTGTGTGTGCATGCAGTGGAGTATTACTAAGTCCCTTTTAAGCATGCGGGTGAGGACCCACAGCCAGGCAACCCATTTTATGTTGGGGCTGTCCTGTACTAGTTTGGCACCCAATGTGATTTCCAAGCTACACCCGTGGTTGACCAGCCCAAAGTAACTTTCCTTGCTTTGGTCACCATAAGCACACTAGGTCTGCAGTGAAATCTTTGCTTCATGTCTTAAAAAGTCTGCTTTTTTTTCCCCTGTACATATGGCTCTTGTGGGTGTGTTTTTGACCCAAATGTGACCTCAACCATGAGCTTAAGCAGTTTTATCCCTAACGAGTTCTTTCAGTTTTTTTCCAGCCTTGAGTTTAAGTCTGTGCCTCTGGGTGTTCTTTTGGTAATATGTGTAGGTGCCATTTGCTACATTCTTGTTTCGATGGGAGTTAGATGTTCTACTTCGCATACTGAGAATGTGCTGCAACAAATTCAAGCTCTTAACTTAGCTATGCAACAACAAAATCAGGCTTTTGATTCAACTATTAAGAGTATGAGGAATGAAAACTGTAACGTTTTTGAGTCAGCTTTTAAAAGCATGCAGGATCAAGCTTTTAAAAGTATACAGGACCAGATACAGGCCACATTCCATAAATTGGATATGGCGGAGTCTCGGCTGATGGCACAAAGAAGAGATAAACCTTCTCCTTCCCATGAGGACTGCAGGAGGGCAGAGTTAGAAGAGGAGGAGGAGTATTTGCTAAATACCTTAAACATATCAGGACAAAGGCCTTCTCCATGTGGCGAGGCCCCTCCCACCTGAGGCTTCACAGCCTCCACTGCCCCCAGGGAGGAAACTAAAATGGCGTCTCCTCCCCACACTATAGACGCAGCACCCATTTTGACAGGAAGGGTCACCCTGAGGCAGGACAGTTTCCTCTTTGCCAGATGCTGATGGGTGGCTTGAATGAACATGGGCGACCTGCTGGGTACTTTTGGTTGCACCATCCTTTTAGCACTGAGGACCTCCTAAATTGGAGGAGCTCTGTCCCCCGATACTGGCAGGCTCCTAAGAGGATGGCAAACTTGTTTGACTCCATCTTTGTCTCCCACCACCCTAACTGGGCGGATATACAGTTGATGTTACATACTTTACTAACTCTAGATAAGCGGAGGATGGTAGTCAGGAAAGCCAGGGAGGATGCTGACCATCTCCAACAACAGGATAGACAATCCCCAGAGCCAGAGATTGTTGTCCCAGAGGTAGATCCTGGATGGGACCCCAACAATGGAGGAATGGCAATGTTTGACCTATATTAAAAATGTTTATTGGTAGGACTGGAGCAGGGAATCCCCAAACAAAAAAATTTCAACAAAATATTAGAACTTGAACAAGGGGCTAATGAGGACCCATCAGAGTTCCTTGAAAGGATTATTCAGACATATACAAAACACAGGGATATAAATCCAGATGCCCCAGAAAATGCTTGTTTGATCACTATGGCGTTCATCACATATAGTGCTCCAGACATAAAGAAAAAGTTAACAAAGGTGGACGGTGTCACAGAGATGAGTCCATCCCAGGTAGTGGACTTAGCATTTAAGGTTTATAATAATAGAGAGGACAGTAGACCAAAACCTGTGACTGTTTTTCTACAAAGAGCACAGGACAGGGTTTTGGGGAAACAGTAATGGGCTGAGATGTGAACCCCTAGGAAATAATCAGTGTATTTTCTGCAGGGAAGAGGGACATTGGGAGTACAGTTGTCCCAGGTTACAGGGAAGCGGCAGATGCAGTAATTACAGAAGACAGGACAGAAGACTGAGGATGCCACGACAGGATGATTCATGCAGGGGTTATAGGAGGAAATATAGAGGGAGTATACAGAACCAGGAACCAAGGAGAGAAGAAAGAAGACAGATGTTAGCACAGAGTAGAGGCTCGGATGATGATAGGGAATAGAGAGAGAGAAAAAATCGAGAGCCCAGCACAGAGGAAAGGAGACAAGTGATAGCACAGAGTAGGGTCTCAGGTGAAGATAGGAGGGAATATAGACAGATTAGAAGGACTCTGGAGCCAAGTGCAGAGGAAAGGAGATAAATGATGGTTCATGGAGAAAGTTCAGACAAAGAATAGGGGTGCCTGGGGGCTCCACTAGTTCTAAAGAAGCCCATTAGACTAACCCCCTCAGAGCCCCGGGTAACACTCACTGTAGGGGATCATCTGATTGATTTCTTAGTGGACATTGGAGCGACATACTCAGTTTTGAATTCAAAATTAACTAAAATGAGCAAAGAGACTGTAGCAGTCACTGGGATTATGGAGAGGCCACAACAGAAATCCTTCCTACAACCTTTGGAGTGCTGTCTGGGAACCACACAGCTCCAGCACAGCTTCCTGTACATGGAAGAGTGTCCAATCCCTCTACTTGGTCATGACCTTTTAAGTAAGCTCAATGCACGAGTTACATTCTCACCCAAAAATCAGAGGCTTCACCTACAATTACCTCCAGAGCATGCTCTGCGGTTCCAGATGTTACTTACTCAAGATGATCCACCAAATGGTGAAATTTACCTCCAGAAATTGTTGAAAGAGTAAATAAATGGGTATGGGCTGATGATACCCCAGGACGTGTGCAGAATGCAGAGACTGTAAAGATAGAAGTGATAGAAGGGAGCAAAACCCCGAGGAGAAAACAATACCCCTTAAAGGAGGAGGCCTTGAGAGGAATTGAGCCAGTATTGAAACGGTTCCTTCAATCTGGACTCATTCAGCCCTGCCGCTCACCTTACAACACTCCAATTCTGCCAGTGAAGAAACCCTATACAGGTGAGTATCCTTTTGTCCAAGATTTAAGGGCTATTAATGACATTGTTCAGGATTTACATCCCACTGTGCCTAATCCCTACACCCTATTAACTGCCATACCTGGTGACTTTGGGTGTTTTTCAGTATTAGACCTGAAGGATGCCTTTTTCTGTATCCCAATAGATGTCCAGGATCAATGGCTTTTTTCCTCTGAGTGGCAGGACCCTAAGTCCAAGAGCACTCTCAAGTATTGCTGGACTGTGCTTCACAGGGATTTAAGAACTCCCCAAATATTTTTGGGGAAGTACTGGCAGATCTCAGGAAGTTTCAATTAAACCAGGGTGTCTTATTGCAATATGTAGATGATTTACTGATTGCAAGTCCAGACTACAAATCTTGTCTGGAAAATACCATGGTAGTACTGAACCACCTGGCAGAATGTGGCTACAAGGTGTCACCTAACAAGGCACAGATATATAAACAAACGGTGATATATTTGGGGTTTGAGATTAAGAAAGGCAGATGAAGCCTGATGACAAAAAGAGAACAGGTAATTTCAGCCCTTAGAGTCCCCAGCAATCGGTGACAGTTGTGCGGATTTTTTGGGTATGGCTGGGTTTTGCAGGATTTGGATTCCTAAGTTTGGATTACTAGCAAAACCCTTATACGATGCTCTCAAAGGCCTGGACTCTGAACCTTTGTCTTGGACTCCAGAATGTCAAAAGGCCTCTGATGAAATAAAAGTAAAGCTGATCTCAGCACTAGCATTAGGGCTTCCAGATCTTAGGAAGCCATTCAGACTTTATGTGCATGACAGACAGGGGGTTGGCCTAGGAGTGCTAATCTAATTGTTGGGGCCAGAAATGCAGCCCGTTGCATATCTGTCCAAACAGTTGGACCACACCACTAAGGGATGGCCTCCATGTTTGCATGCTGTGGCTGCCACTTGTGACCTCCCACATGAGGCAGAGAAGTTTACATTGGTTCAGCCCATTACTGTATGTGTGCCACATCAGGTCTTGGCATTGCTGGAGCAGAAGGGTGGACTTTGGTTGACTGCTGTGCCAATGGGAAAATATCAAGCAGCTCTGTTGGACAATTCTAATGTGAAACTGCAGGTTTCTAATTGCCTGAATCCTGCCACACTGCTTCCAAGCAATGCAGACAGACCTGAGGATGACACTTTAATCCTTAACTGTTAGAAACCATAGACACAGTGTATGCCAGCCGACCGGATCTAATTGACCAGCCTCTGCCGGATCCAGAGTGGGAGCTATTTACAGATGGCAGCAGCTTCATGGACCAAGGCCGTTGATGCGCGGGATACACAGTGGTGACGCTCCAGAAAACTGTGGAAGCCAAGGCTCTTCCGGCAGGGACATCAGCACAAAAAGCCGAATCAATAGTCCTGACCTGTGCCTTGGAACTCTCAAAAGGTAAAAGAGTCAATATATTTTCTGACTCCAAATAATCTTTTATGATTCTCCACATGCATGGGGCCATTTGGAAGGAGCAGGGACTTCTTACCGCTAGGACGTCAAACACCCATTGGAAATCCTGGCCTTGTTAAAGGCAGTAGTTTTACCATCAGCTGTTGCTGTGATGCATTGTCCTGGCCACCAAAATGGTGGGTCTGACATGCAAAGGGCAACAGGGCAGCTGATCGGGTGACTAAGGCCGCTGCCTGTTCTGCCCTCCAGAGTGCACTCATCCCTTTTGTGGACCTGACTCAGTATACTCCTAAATACACCGAGCAGGATGAGGACAGAGCTCATGCATGGGTATTTACTGAGTTTGACCCCAGCTCCACTTGGAGAGTAAACTCCCATGGGATGATACTCCTCCCGGAGGCCCTGGTATATCCGGTGCTAAAACATCTTCATGAAGGATCCCACTATGGGAGAGATGCCTTATTAGAAACAGTGCGCCCATATTTGAAGGGCCCATATTTACATAAAATAGCACAACGGATCACCCGAGGTTGTCAACTATGTGCCAGGAATAACCCCAAGACTGACTCCCACCCTAAAGCAACTGAGGTTCCATATCGGGGCAAGTGCCCTTTTGAGGACTGGCAGGTGGACTTTACACAAATGCCTAGAACAGGCAATTTCAAATACCTCTTGGTTTTTGTGGACATGTTCTCGGGATGGGTGGAAGCATTTCCCACAAAGACAGAAAAGGCCTCTGAGGTTGCAAAACAGCTGCTGAAGAAGATAAGCCCTTGCTTTGGGTTGCCGGACTCTATGCAGAGTGATTATCGGCCAGCATTTTTCTCTGACGTTACTCATGCAGTAAGCAGTGCATTACAGATAAACTGGAAATTGCATGCTGCATGGAGACTGCAGTCTTCTGGACAAATGGAGAAAATGAACCACACCTTAAAGAAAACCTTGGCAAAACTGTGCCAAGAAACACAACTTCGTTGGAACCAGGTACTATCCCTTGCCCTCCTCCGGATAAGAGTGGCACCTGGAAGTGGGCTACAATTAAGCCCCTTTGAAATTGTGTTTGGAAGACCCTTCCAGGCCTCAGTTCTGAAAGCCAGTCAGGAAATAGCACAAGATTGCCAAATCACACAATATGTAAAACACATCCAGGAGCTTCTGGCAGTAATTCACAACTTTGCAACCTCGAGGATCTCTATGCCTCCTGATCAACCATTGCATCCCTTCAGACCAGGAGATTAGGTTTTACTGAAGACCTGGCAGAGTGGGGATGCCCAAAACCAGCTGTCAGAAAAATGGACTGGTCCATATGACGTTTTGGTGAGCACACATACTTCTTTGAAACTTGCGGGCATAAAACCCTGGGTACATCATTCCAAAGTTAAGAAAGCACCAGAAGGAACTGACCCAGAGACGAAGTCCCACTGGTCTTGTGAACCCATTGAGGACTAGAGATGTTTGTTTAAGAAACAGAAAAAACTTGAATGTTACTGACTTCTTTTCCTGTTATTGTTGCAGGATACCCAAGCACTCATTTTTCTTTCTGAAGAAACACTGAGAAAAACAAACATGCTCTAACCAATCTTCTTCCTTTCAAAGTTTAGGAGACGTGAAATAACATCTAGGATCATGCATATGCTGCCAGTATTTTTTTTTTACACAGAAGGGTTTTCAATCTTGATTTTGTTATTTCCTTTTAACTTTTTGCATTTTTTTAACTTCAAGGTTTTTTTTTTCTATGCTTGTTTTTGTTACTTTGGCATATGAGTGAAACTGCAGTTGTATGAGATATCCCACGCATGATAAATGGTAACTAAAGAGCTCTTTGTGTCTATATGTTGTATGTTTGTATTTCTTTTCCTTGTGTCCTTGTCTTGGCCTCCAGTGGTTGACAAATTGATATACATGGTGCCCATAGACGTGGGGAAAAAAAAAAGTGTCTCCAGTTATGAGAAAAACTAAAGGTTATGGTTTGATTGTCAACATTGTGCTACTGAACTAAGCCGGTGCCTTCATAAAGATTGAATATCGTTGTTTCTGTTGTTTTTCTGATATTTATGCCAAGCTGCCCAGAAATCTAAATTCAAGTACAAATTAGGTAGCCTGTCATTTGGCTGGTGCAAGGATATTTTGTGGAACCTCAGTAGAGCTCCTGAGACACTCCACAAAGTTTCTCCCTTTCCTCCTGGGAAAGGCGTTAGATAAATTTGTTCTATTTGGCTTACCTAGTGAAAAGTAAAACTGGAAGGGAAGCATTGTCACTTGGGAAAATGGTAAAACTTTGGCATGTACAGAAATGTTAACACTTGTCTTCTAAAATGTGTATAAAATCTCTCAGTACCTGATATGTATGTAAATTGTCAATGGTGATTGTCCCCTTGTAATATTGTATACTTCGATTGTTTATTGACAAAATTGTCTCTAGAAAAATAGGGAGAAAAGACCTCAACAGATTCCTATTGATGGAACTGTTGAGTACAAATTTCCCACACAGGACTGAATACAGCTGATATTTACTAAGTTTTCTTTGACATAATACTGGTAATTTTTTTTGCATTTTGTTCTGAATCCTTTTTTTGTTTTGTTTTGTTTTGAGTGACCAGGACCTGCGGCAAGGTTGTGTTTTTTTTCCAGCAAAGCTAACTTGTGTTCACATTTTCTCTCCCCTTGATACCAACACAGCATACAAATAGAGGTAGTAATTTTTTGCTACTTATCTCAGAGTCTGTTTTTGCATAACTTCCATAGGGATTTTGTCTGCTTAAACAAAAAAATTGGACATGAGTTTCATTGTGTGGCTTTGAGTGGAGTTCTTCCAGAAAGTTGAAACAGAGCTGAACCAAGAAGAGGAGAACCTGTTTGCTTTGTTTGTAGGGTTCCAGAGACCTCCAAAGAAGGTGAGGAAGCTTGCCTCCATTGGCAGGACTGGGCAACCCAGCCAACAAAAAAAGTCCCGGTACCCTCGAGAAGAGGAAAGCCCAGGTGGAGTCTGATGAGATCAATTTTGTTCCTGAAGCCTACATGGACCAGATGCCAAGGGTTCGCTCTGATCCTATATGGAGTATTCCAACAAAGCCAGCTAAATTGCTGTTTAGTTATTCTGCCCTGTGATTTTATGCAAAAGTAAGTAATATGGTTTATTTTACTATTTTTTTAATAGAGGCATGTTTTATTTATTTATTTGTTTGTTTATTTGTTTGTTTTGTTTATACATGCACTGGGTACAGTCAGAAGCGCGGGAGGGTGAGAGAATTCACCAGAGCCAGAGCGGGGAGCAGAGCAGGCAGAAGGACTGAGGCACACTGCTGAGGGGAGCAGCGGGCGGCAGGAGAGGTCTGCGCGCCATGTGGGACCCTCCTCTGGTGGCCGGGGAGCAGCTGGGGATCGAACCAGCTCCGCAGAGGCCGCTGGCAGCTTCGCAACCCAGCGCTCAACCGCTGCACCACTGGGGAGGCCCAGTAATATGGTTTATTTTTTTTTTTTTTTTTCCTGGTTGACATTTTATTTATTTATTTTTTTTTTTATAAATTTTATTGTTATATTCCCCATACAATTGCAGCCCCCCATTCTGACCCCAATCCCTCCCCTCCCGCCCCGCCCCCCTAAAAGTGTCTCTGGTTCATAGTTTTTGTTGATTTTGATTTTCACTTTCTTATAGTTATTCATTTTCCTGGTCCATTATTTAAGTTTTCTAGATTCCTGCTATGAGTGAGACCATCCGGTATTTTTCTTTTCTTTTTGGCTTATTTCGCTGAGCATGATCCCTTCCAGCGCCATCCATGTTGCAGCAAATTGCATGTGTTTATCTTTTTTGAATGCTGAGTAATATTCCATGGTATATATGTACCACATCTTCTTGATCAGTCATCTATTTTTGGGCATTTGGGTTGTTTCCAAAGCTTAGCTATTGTAAACAGTGCTGCTATAAACATAGGGGTGCAGGTGTTCTTTGGAATTGATGTTTCTGTGTCCTTTGGGTAAATACCTAGGAGTGGAATTGCTGGGTCATATGGAAGCTCTATGTTTAGTAGGTCCAGAAATCTCCACACAGCTTTCCACAGTGGTTGGACCAGTTTGCACTCCCACCAACAGTGCAGAAGAGTTCCTTTTTCTCCACACCCTCGCCAACATTTGTTGTTGCTATTTTTTTAATATGTGCCATTCTCACTGGTGTAAGATGGTATCTCATGGTAGTTTTGATTTGCATTTCCCTGATGACAAGTGATGTTGAACATTTTTTCATATGCCTGTTGGCCATTTGCATTTCCTCTTCAGAGAAGTTTCTTTTAAGCTCTTCTGCCCATTTTTTGACTGGATTATTTTCTTTGTTGTTGTTGAGTCTCATCAGCTCTTTGCAGATTTTTGTGATCAGTCCTTTATCATTAGTGTTGGGTGCAAAAATGTTCTCCCAGTTGGTGGGGTTTCTCTTTGTTTTTGTTATTGTCTCTTTTGCTGTGCAAAAGCTCTTTAATTTGATATAGTCCCAGCTGTTTATCTTTGCCTTCACTATCACTGCTTTGGGTGATGTGTCTGTAAAGATGTCTTTGATGTGCAAATCACGTAGTGTTTCGCCTATATTTCCTTCTATATATTTTATGGTTTCAGGTCTTATGTCTAGTTCTTTAATCCATTTTGAGTTGATTTTTGTGTATGGTGTGAGGTGGTGGTCAAGCTTCATTCTTTTGCATGTAGCGACCCAGTTTTCCCAGCACCATTTATTGAACAAACTTTCTTTGCTCCAATGCATAGTCTTTGCTCCTTTGTCAAAGATTAGTTGACCATAAATCTGTGGGTTTATTTCTGGATTTTCTATTCGATTCCATTGGTCTGTATGTCTGTTCTTGTTCCAATACCATGCAGTTTTGATGATTATGGCTTTGTAGTATAGTTTGAAGTCTGGGAGTCTGATGCCTCCATTCCCTTCTTTTTTTTCAGGAGAGCTTTGGCTATTCGGGGTTTTTTGTGATTCCATATGAATTTCATCAATAATTGTTCTATTTCTTTGAAGAATGACATTGAAATTTTGATTGGAATAGCATTGAATCTGTATATTGCTTTTGGAAGGATGGCCATTTTAATAATGTTTATTCTTCCAATCCATGAGCAGGGGATGTCTCTCCATTTCTTTGTGTCTTCTTCTATTTCTTTTAACAGTGTTTTATAGTTTTCTTTGTATAGGTCCTTTACCTCTTTTGTTAGATTTATTCCCAAATATTTGATTTTTTTTGTTTCAATAACAAAAGGATGGTCTTTTCGATTTCTTCTTCTTCAGTTTATTGTTTGTGTATAGGAAGGCTACTGACTTTTGCGTGTTGATTTTGTATCCTGCCACTTTACTGAACTGATTGATGAGTTGAATTAGCTTTTCTGTGGAGTTTTTGGGGTTCTCTATGTATAATATCATATCGTCTGCAAATAGTGATAGCTTGACTTCTTCTTTTTCTATTTGGATTCCTTGGATGTCTTTCTCTGTCTTATTGCCCTGGCTAGGACTTCCAGTATTATATTGAAAAGCAATGGTGAGAGTGGACATCCTTGTCTTGTTCCAGATCTTAATGGAATTGCTTTCAGCTTTTCACATTGAGAATGATACTGGCTGTTGGCTTGTCATAGATGGCTTTATGATGTTGAGGTATGTTCCTTGTATCCCAAGAACTTCAAGGGCTTTTTATCATGAATGGGTGTTGCACTTTGTCGAAAGCTTTCTCAGCATCTATTGATATTATCATATGGTTTTTATATTTCTTTTTGTTGATGTGTTGGATAACGTTGATTGATTTTCGGATGTTAAACCATCCTTGTGCCCCTGGAATGAATCCAACTTGGTCGTGGTGAATTATCTTATGGATACATTGTTGGATTCTGATAGCTAAAATTTTATTTGAGGATTTTTGCATCAGTGTTCATTAGGGAGATTGGCCTGTAGTTTTCCTTTTTTGTGTTTGTCCTTGTTCGGTTTTGGTATTAGTGTAATGTTGGCTTCATAGAACGTGTTTGGGATTGTCCCTTCCTTCACAATTTTTTGGAAGAGTTTGTGAAGGATAGGCACTAATTCGTCTCTGAATGTTTGGTAGAATTCATTTGTAAATCCATCAGGTCCTGGGCTTTTGTTTTTGGGGAGGTTTTTGATTACCATTTCAATTTCGCTAATTGTAATTGGTCTGTTTAGGTGTTCTATTTCTTCTTTATCTAGCTTTGGGTGATTGTAGAGTTGTAGGAATTTGTCCATCTCCTCTAGATTGTTAAACTTGTTTCCATATAACTGTTCATAGTAGTTACTGATTATTCTTTTGATTTCTGCTGTGTCCGTTGTGATTTCTCCTCTTTCATTGATGATCCTGTTTATTTGTGCTTTCTCCCTTTTTTCCTTTGTGAGCCTGGCTAGGGGTTTGTCTATTTATTGATTTTTTCAAAGAACCAGCTCTTGGTTTCATTGATCTTTTGGATTGTTTTTTTAGTTTCAATTTCATTTATTTCTGCTTTGGTTTTTATTATTTTTTTCTTCTACTGGTTTTGGGTTTTTCTTGTTGTTCTTTTCTAGATCTTTGAGCTTCGAGATTAGGTTGTTTCTTTGCGTTCTTTCTTGTTTCTTGATGTGAGCTTCTATTGCTATATATTTTCCTCTTATTACTGCTTTTGCTGCATCCCATACATTTAGGATATTGGTGTCCTCCTTGTCGTTCAATTCAAAAAATTTTTTAATTTCTTCTTGATCTCCTCATTAGTCCAATGGTCTTCCAGTAGTGTGGTTTTTAATCTCCATGAGGTAGGAAAGTTCCTTGCCTTCTTTTTATGGTTTATTTCTAGTTTGACGCCTTCATGGTCAGAAAAGATGGTTGATATGATTTCAATCTTGGTGTATCTGTTGATGTTTGTCTTGTGCCCCAGTATGTGATCGATCCTGGAGAATGATCCGTGTGCGCTTGAGAAAAATGTGTACTCCGTTTTTTTGGGGTTTAGTGTTCTATAGATGTCTGTTAAGCCAATTGCTCTAGGTCCTTATTTAGAGCTTTGGTTTCTTTACTTATTTTTTGTCTTGTTGATCTATCCATTGTTGATAGTGGTGTGTTGAAGTCTCCCACTACGTATGTGTTTTCTCTGATGTCTGTTTTCAGAGAGGACAACAGTTGTCTGATATATTTTGGTGCTCCTTCGTTTGGTGAGTATATGTTAATGAGTGTTATTTCTTCTTGAAGTATTGTCCCCTTGATCATAATGTAGTGACCATTGGGGTCTCTTTTTATCTTTTTGAGTTTGAAATCTGTTTTATCTGATATAAGTATAGCTGTTCCTGCTTTCTTTTTTGGCCCATTTGCTTGTAGGATTGTTTTCCATCCTTTAACTTTGAACCTATTTTTATCTTTTGTAGCTAAATGTGTTTCCTGGAGACAGCAAAAGGTTGGGTTTTGTTTCTTAATCCAGGCTGCAACTCTGTGTCTTTTTATTGAAGAGTTTAGTCCATTTACATTTAGAGTTAATATTGATATGTTAACATCTGTATTTGCCATTGTGTTTGTCTTTCCTTTGATTTTATTTATTTATTCTTTTAATAACTTTTTTTTTTTTTTGGCCTCTTTCATTGTTATTCGTCGCTCTGAGGTTCTGGCTTTAGGACTCCTTGTAGTATTTTTTGGAGTGGGGGTTTAGTTGCAATGAAATTCCGGAGTTTCTGTTTGTCTGGGAAGGTCCATATTCTTTCTTCAAAGAGGAAGGAGAGCTTTGCGGGATAGAGTATTCTTGGTTGGCATCTGTTTTCTTGGAGTCTGTTGACTATGTCCCTCCACTCTCTCCTTGCCCGTAGTGTTTCTTCGGAGAAGTCTGATGTCAGCCTGATTGGTTTTCCTTTGAATGTTATCTGTTTCTTCCCTCTTGCCAGCTTCATTATTTTTTCCTTGTCCTGGATTCTTGGGAGCTTTACTATTATGTGTCTTGCTGTATTTTTCCTTTCATCTTGGAAGTTTGGTGTTCTTCTTGCTTCTTGTATATCAATTTTCAGCTCCTTCTTCACATTTGGGAAGTTCTCTTCAATTATCTCTTTGAATATTTTCTCTGTTCCTACATCTCTCTCCTCTCCTTCTGGTATTCCTATAACTCTATATTTCCTTTCCTCATGGAGTCAGATAGTTCCCGAAGTCTTTCTTCGTTCTTTTTCCTTCGTACTTCTCTTTCCTTCTCTGTTTTGGTTCTTTTTATTTCTGTGTCTTCAAGATTACTTATTCGTTCTTCCATTTCATCTATTCTGCTTTCATTGCTTTTCCCAGAATTCTTTAGTTCTTCCATTAATTCTTTGATCTCCTGCATTTCTTTTACTTCCCTCTTTAGGGACTCAATTTCTTTCTTCTGACCATTGTTTTCCCTCTCTAGGGACTCAATTGCATTCTTCTGATCGTTGATTATTTTTCCCTTATCATTGTTTTCCTTTATGACTTCTGTCAGTTTTTTAATCACGGCAATTTTAAATTCTCTTTCTGGAAGGCTCAGAAATTCCGCCCCCTCCGACCTTCTCCCAGTAATATGGTTTAAAAGTAGATTTGGTTTGCAAACTTTTGCTATGCTGTTAAAACAATTTGGGCTCAAGGTTGAGAGAATTCGTTTTTGCATAAGTTGAACCAATTTTAAGATTTTTTTCCTGTGATTTTGACATATTTGCTGTTTTTTTTTTTTTGTTTGTTTTTTTGTTTTGTTTTGTTTTGTTTTGGCTTGGACTGATGAACTGTTTTTCCAGGAATGGAGGACTTTTGCTTTCCACAATGGTCAATACCTGGAGAGACTGGTTTTCTTTCACGCTGGAACCCTGAAAATTTTTCATCTGAGACTGTATCCCAACATCCATATATATTTGATCTTCATCACCATGGAAATGGTGGCAAAAAGTGAAGGGGGAATTATTAGGGAGAAAGGATGTCCTGAGCTAATTCCATACAGGCTTTGTGGACTCCACCCCCACTCCAGACCAAAGCCATCCAGGACATTGGGAAAGACAAATCCCATAATGACCGAGGGAAGGTTGCTGGGACCTGAGGGTGGAGTTAAGCATCCAGGTGTGGTATAAAAACCAGACACGTGGGCCTTGGGGGGCTTCTCTTTTGATTCTCTGCCAGCTCTCAGCTCTCAGCCTGCTCTCCGAGTGCCACTGGATTTCCAGGTCGACGGATCGGGTAGGACACATTTAAGATTTTATTTCCCTATTTTCTTCCTGAGTTGTACATTTCCTCATTTTCCCTTCTCTTATAAATAAACCTTTTATTAACCTCTGTGTGTGCCTGCAGTGGAGTATTAATAACTCCCTTTCAGTGCGTGGGTGAGGACCCACAGCCAGGCAACCCGTTTTATATTGGGGCTGCCTGTAATAATACCAAAAAAACAAGCAACAACAGGGCCTCCCCGGTGGCGCAGTGGTTGAGCGCTGGGTTGCAAAGCTGCCCGCGGCCTCAGCGGTGCCGGTTCAATCCCCGGCTGCTCCCCGGCCACCGGGAGGAGGGTCCCACATGGCGCCCAGAACTCTCCTGCCGCCCGCTGCTCCCCTCAGCAGTGTACCTTGGTCCTTCTGCCTGCTCTGCTCCCCGCTCTGGCTCTGGTGAATTCTCTCACCCTCCCGCACTTCTGACTGTACCCAGTGCATGTATAAATAAAACAAACAAACAAACAAATAAATAAATAAAAATGCCTCTATAAAAAAAAAAAAAAAAAACAAGCAACAACAAATGTTGGTGAGGATGTGGTGGAAAAGGAACTCTCCTACATTGCTGGTGGGAGCACAAACTGGTCCAACCACTATGGAAAGCTGTCTGGAGGTTTCTCAGTCTACTAAAAATGGAGCTACCATATGATCCGGCAATTCCACTCTTAAGGATCTACCCAAAGTCCACCAACATCCTTTATCAGAGTATCATATTCCTGGCCATTGTTCATCAACCCTAATCACCCCTGGACTAGGTACTAGACAAATAAGAGTCCCTATATCAAAAAATACTCTAAAAATCATTCAAACTAACCAATCCTAAGCCTGCTAACACTTTCACTCCCATTCCTTTCCACGGAAACCACAGTACTCTTTCCCACAGATATCCCTCTCCTTCTGCACCCTGATGGGCCCAGGTACTTCCTTATATGAGCTCCTGTGGAATATTATAATCTCTCTCCTAGAAACTGTAAGAATCTTTTCAATGACTATCATCTCTTTATCTGAAGGCCTTACTATTCATATATGCCAAATTTTCAATTAATGCTCTGCACTTTAAGATATGCCAATGTGGGGCTTCCCCTGGTGGCGCAGTGGTTGAGCGCTTGGCTGCAAAGCTGCCCACAGCCTCTGTAGCACTGGTTTGAACCCTGGCCACCACCGGGCGAGGGTCCCACATGGCTTGGCAGACCTCTCCTGCTGCGCCCGCTGCTCCCCTCAGCAGTGTATTTCATCGAGTTCCAGAACAGTGCCTGCTCTATTTCCCACTCTGGCTCTGGTGAATTCTCTCACCTTCCCTTGCTTCTGACTATTCCCAGTACTTGTATAAATAAATGAATAAATCTTTAAAAAAAAAAAAAAGATATGCCAATGTTATGGACCAAAGTCATCTCATACATATATTATAGCACACAATTCTCTAGCCTCTAGAGATAACAGCCTCAAGAATGTGAGCAAATCAGAAGTTGTTTTATGTGAAAATGCATGGACCCAAAATAAACTTTTCTAGCCCATAACCAAAGAGAATTTTGTTAATTTAAATAGAACGTCAGGGTCTTGCCTTTACCCTACAATTTGCTAATATTACTGTGTAGGATATTGAAGTTATATGGACCTCTTATTAATCAACAACACATAATATGTGTACTCTAGGAATTGGTGCAATATTAACATTACATTTTCTTGGGCCTCGCCAGTGGCACAGCGGTTGAGCGCTGGGTTGCGAAGCTGCCCGCAGCCTCTGCAGTGCGGTTCATTCCCCGGTCGCCAGCAAGGGTCCCACATGGCGTACAGACCTCTCCTGCCGCCTGCCGCTCCCCTCAGCAGTGTATTTCATCAGTTTGCCTGTTCTGTTCCCCGCTCTGGCTCTGGTGAATTCTCTCACCTTCCTGTGATTCTGACTGTACCCAGTGCTTGTATAAATAAATAAATATATCTTCTAAAAAAAAAAATTACATTTTCTCCTTTCATCCAAAGCTTGAATTAGAGGACAAATATGCCTTTAATATCTATTTGCTTTGATTATCAATCTTAGGCAAACAAGGCATCTGGAACTATGCCTTGCTATTTGTGTATTTCTTAAACTGTCAACTCTATCAAGTCAAAGCCATTGAAATTTTCATATCTGGATTCTTTTCATTTTTTTTTCACTTAATAGTTTGGAATTTCCATTATGTGTCATCAGTTTTCTAAGATAGAGCATATGTCCTCCAGTTTTTCTATTGTATATACTACATATAATAACACATATAAATATAAAAATGCATGTTATATGTATACTGATATATCATATTGTCAACAATCACATCATTAGTAAAGGGGTGTATGTAGGGTAAGGTAAAAGTATCAGTCTTTTCTGCCCTCCCGCCATTAGGATAGATGACGGAACCCTGTGGTCCCGAATGCATGCCTAATGGCGGGCACTGTCCGGAGCCATCCGGAGCATGCGCCGTGTTGCGTATGTGTGCCATGAGCTAAGTTTCGCTTTACCGTTTTGCTTTCGGAGAACCACAGGTTTTTCCTGTAAATCACATGAGACTGGGAGGTACGGGGGGAGGAGCTACGAGGGTATAAGAGGAGAACGCGGGAGAGAGAGAGAAGAAAAGAGATTTAAGAGGAGAACCATGAGAGAGGAGAGTGCTGCTGCGAGAGGAGCAGAGAGAAGGCCAGGGAAGTAAGAAAGACAGGGAAAAGAAAAACATGTAAGAGTAGGAAAAGGATAAAGGAAAATAAAGAAGCAAACGCTAGTGTCAAGTTGTCTCAAGCCCCTCATTTCAATCCTCAGCCCTTCTCTTTTCGTGCCTCCGAATCCCGCGGGTCGGGACAGGGCACCTGGAGTAGGGTGTGGGCATAGCAATAGATGGGATTCACCAGGGCTAAGACTGGGCTTTTAAGGGCGGCATCACAGGGATGCCAGCAGAAGCCAAGAATGAACAGAAGCCGAGAGAAGAAGAGAAGCAGGGAGAACACAAGAGCAGGCCGGAGAGCCCAGATAGAGTAAAGACTTGCTGGGGGCTGGGAGGACTGCCAGCCTCCTGGCCCCCCAGCACCCCTGCCTGCCATATGCCTGGTAAATCTAATGAAAGCCTGAAAAAGCCACTGAGGACTCTGACTCCTCCTTTACCCAGTCTGCTGGATCATAGAAAACCTGCTAGGGCCTGTCCTGCCCTACAGTGTATTAGTCAGCAATCTTCAGAAAAACAAAATATGCTATTTATAGAAAAACATTCAACACAGTCATGGGGACTGGCAAGTCTGAAATCTGTAGAGTAGATAAGAGATGTGTAGCGTAAGGTAAAAAGTATCAGGCTTTTCTGCCCTCCTACCATTAGGATTGACGATGGATCTATGATCTTGAATGCATGCCTGATGATAGGCACCTGAAATAGAGTGTGGGCATGAGTAAGTGGGTACACCTGGGCTGAGAGACTGGCTTATAAGGGCAGCATCATGGGGACACCAGCAGAACCACGAGAGAAGGAGAACCACGAGAACGAAAGGGAAGCAGAGACCACCAGGGAGCCCAGACAGAGTGAAGACTTGCTGGGGGCTGGGAGGCCTGCCAGCCTCCCGGTCCCCCAGTACCCATGCCTGCTGTTTACCTAGTAATTCCCAATAGAAGCCCGCAAAAGCCACTGAGGGCTCCAGGACTCTCCTCCTTTACCCCATCTGCTCAGATCAGAGTACCTGCTCCATGTCATTCCTGACCCTTATAAGATGATACTGCAATCATGAGTTTGAAAGCCATAGGGCAGGCCAAGCAGGCAAGATACTCACACAGAGCTTCTATGATGCAGTCTTAAGGCATAGTGTTTTTTTTTTCTTTTTTTTACGAAATCTGTCTCTGATCTTAAGATTCTTCAATAGACTGGATAAATCCCACCTGCATCATAGAGTTACCTGCTTTACCTAAAGTCCTCTGATTGCAAAGTTTACCACATCTGAAAAATACCTTCACAGCAGTATTTAGACTGATTTGACTAAATAGCAACACCATAACCTAGATAAGTCAACACATAAAACCTTCACAGGGGGTATTTTGTTTTGTTGGATTTGTTTGAGTTTGGATTCAGGTTTTTTGATAGGGGTGATAGTTACTATGGTATCATATTTATCAAGTCGCTATGTGTAGGTGTAGGGTAAGGAAAAAGTGTCAGGCTTTTCTGCCCTCCCACCATTAGGATAGATGACGAAACCCTGTGGTCCAGAATGCTTGCCTGATGGCGGGCTCCTGGAGTAGGGTATATGCAGATGGGCTTCACCTGGGCTTTTAAGGGGCTTTTAATGGCGGCGTCACGGGGATGCCAACAGAAGATGAGAGAGAAGCAGAGAACGCCGGAGAGCCCAGAATGAAGACTTGCTGGGGGCAGGGAGACTGCCAGCCTCCTGGCCCCCCAGCACCCTTGTCTGCTGTGTACTGGGTAAATCCCAATAAAAAACTGAAAAGCCACTGAGGGCTTGTAGAGGCAGGAACAGACACGGTGCAGGTTTTCTAAGATCCAGCAGACAGTGTAAAGGAGGAGTCAGAGTCCTCAGTGGTTTTTTGCAGGTCTTTTATTGGGGTTCACCAGGCATATGGCAGGCAGGGGTACTGGGGGGCTGGGAGGCTGGCAGTCCTCCCAGCCCCCAGCAAATCCTCACTCTATATGGGCTCTCCGGTGATCTCTGCTTCTGCTTCTTTGCTTCTCTCTCTGCTTCTCCTTCGGCTTCTTCTGGTGTCCCCATGACGCTGCCCTTAAAAGCCCAGTCTCACCCCAGGTGAATCCCATCTACCTATGCCCACACCCTATTCAAAGTGCCCCCCATCAGGCATGCATTCAGGACCGCAAGGATCCATCATCTATCCTGATGGCGGGAGGGCAGAAAAGCCTGACATTTTTCCTTACCCTACAGGGCTCCAGGACTCCTCTTTACCCAGTCTGTTGGATCAGAAAACCTGCTCCATGTCCAGTCCTGCCCCTACAGTAGAGTAAAGTAAAAATTATCAGACTTATCTGCCCTCCCACCATTAGGATTGATGATGGATCCTTGTGGTCCTGAATGCGTGCCTGATGGCGGCCACCTGGAATAGGGTGTGGGCATATGTAGATGGGATTCACCTGGACTAAGACTGGGCTTATAAGGGCAGCATCATGGGGACGCCAGGAGAGAGAAGCAGCAGAACCACGAGAGGAGCAGAGAACAATGGCCACAAGAGAACACCAGAGAGCCTATAAAGAGTGAAGACTTACCTCCCAGCCCCCCAGCACCCCTGCCTGCCATATGCCTGGTAAATTCCAACAAAAGCCTGCAAAAGCCACCGAAGACTCAAGGACTCTCTCTAGGACTCTCCTCCTTTACCCCATCTGCTTGGGTCATAAAGAACCTACTCTGTGGCCTTCCTACCCCTTACACTATGGAATTACCATGTTTTCTTCATAGAAAATTTGCTACCAGGTTGCATTTAATCTACAATAAAATAATTGCAATTTAGAAACCAATATGAGGTACTAATCTACTTTGTAATATGTTATGCAGTCAAACCCTAATAAATCTATTGTGTTATGCTATTCAGTCAAATTTATGTTTATAACCATTGTGATTAACTATTTGACTTACAATGGTTCTAGTAAATTTGTAATATAACAAAAAGGGAAATGTGTCAATTTCTTAAAATAATTTAAAGATGGAGCAGTTATTAAAACATTATTAATTTAAATTTATACATATCGAATTTTAATGACCCCCCCATTCATATCAACCTAGACCATAAACTAAGAATTGCAACAAGAAAATCTGATTTTTTAAAAAATGTAGTTAAAAGCTACCCTAGATTTTGGCCTCCCTGGTGGTGCAAGGGGTTAATCCTCAGCTTTATGAAGTTATTGGCAGCCACTGCGGCACGAGTTCGATCCCTGGCCAGGGAGCTGACTCTTATGGCACAGCAGACCTCTCCTGTCTCGCCTGCAGCTCCCCTCAGCAGTGTATTTCAGTTAATCCACCTGTTCTGCTCCCCACTCTGTGGTGAATCCTCTCACCTCCCCACACCTCTTGCTTATACCCCAGTTCTTGTATGCATAAATGAATATATCTTAAATAAAAAAAAGTTACCCCAGATTTGGAAGGCCTGGGAAGTGGAGAATTCTGAAACTGTATCACCCTTCTCCAGGGAATGACTGCTTAGCCTAAAATATACCACCATAGACAATGGTACACCAAGATTAAGATAGTGTTATCTCATGAATAGAGTCTTTGGAGTCAGAAACTCTGCCATTTGTTCACTGAGTTTCCTCAGTTTTCTCAGTCTTGAAGAGTTTAAATGTGAAGGTTATTGGGGATTAAATGAGTTTGTACTTGTATATTCTACAGAGTTGTACAGGTCACAGTCAATGAAATGGAGTTTTCCTACCCACCCCAGGCCTCCACCGTGACTTTTGAAATTCCATTCACTGATACCCTCTTCCTACCACTTCCTTACTATCTAATACCAACAACTTGGCTTTATTTCATTTATATCAAGGTCTCTTTTTTAAAATTAATACAGGAAATTTTCCTATTGCTAATAATCAAACATTTATTAAATCTCTTTTATATGGGAAGTAGTCTACTTCCAGAGTCACAAATATGAATGAAATACAAACTCAACCCTCAAAATCTCTGAAAGATTAAAAATTATTCCAGAGCCCAAATAGAGTAAATTGTCATTCATTAGCCTAAGTTTAGGAGTCCTTCAGAGTATTATGAAATTTTTCCACCAGCTTGGTCCTCCTCTTTCTTTCCTTCCTCTCAGAAGTTCTAGTTCTTTGTTATGACACAGATTCCAGAATTTTCACAGGCCACACTAATGTAGTCTGCTTAGGTCTGATCAGCCTGAGCCACACAATTGTTCTGTGACTTTCTGAATCCTTATTTCTGGGGGCCTTCTTCACATTCAGGTTTATACTGCTCAGAAACAGTGTGCTTGTGGTGTTCATTTTATCCTGACCACCCTCTGCCAAAGAAATCCAGATGACATGGAACCCACTGAAGACAATACATGAACAATGGCTGTCTTGGGTATGAAATGGCTCCTTTTCCAAGGCCCCCTTTAGCCTATTGGTGTGGTCTTCTCTTTGGATACAACTGCTTTACTCCTCTTTGATTATTTTCTCTCCACAGTATATATAATTTTTTTAAGATTTATTTATTTATACAAGAACGGGGATATAGACCAGAGGTGCGGGAGGGTGAGAGAATTCACCAGAGACAGAGTGGGGAGCACAACAGGCAGACCTACCGAAGACACTGCTGAGGGGAGCAGTGGGCATTACAGGAGAGGTCTGCCACGTCATGTGGGTTTCTCCCTGGCCGGCTGGGAATTGAACCGGCGCTGCAGAGGCTGCAGACAGCTTCACAGCACGGCACTCAACCCACTGAGCCACCGGGGAGCCCTCTTTTCTTCTTTTTTTTCCCCACTTACACTGATCCCCCTGGGAATCTGGAGAAATAATTCACAATCAACTCATCTCTAGAGTGAGAATGATTTCTCTTTTGGTTTCTAAACCTTGAACTGACCAAAATAAATAAATAAATAAATAAATAAATAAATAAATAAATAAATAAATTTAAAAAAATCTACTAGATAAATTGGAAAACCCCTTAGCCTGTTGTTTACTTCCTGCAGTATCTACCACTTTATATTCTGCCTCAACCATTCTTATTTTCCTCATAAATAAAATGGATCATTAACTAACCTATAGTCAGAATATGTCTGACTCTAAGAGGGAGCTCTAATTTACAGAGCTTGATTTGAGTATACCATCTGACTATCCTTTCCTTCATTAAAGACTTTAAAGGTAAAACTGATTACTTATTGCTCATTTTAGTGATCCATTAGGAGCAAAGTTATGGAGGTTGATTTGGCAGGAGAATTTTCTCACATGATTAAGACTTAAAATATTTAGGAGATATTTGCCTAATCTTCCCTAATTTGATGTGCCATTGTATGTGCCATTAATTCACCTATTGCTTTGATTTGCAGTAACCTAACCTTGATGTAATTATATTTCACAACATTTTTCACTATTATGGGCAGATCTATGATTGGTTCATTCATTCCTCCCTTCTACCATCATCTCCTCCTTTCCCTCTTCCTCCTCCTCCTTTCCTCCTCCTCCTCTGTCCTACTCTCTCCACTCCCCACTCCTACCCTTCTTCACCCAGAACCTCCGTAACCTCTGTTCTTCATAACCATAGCCAGCTATCTGTTTAACTTAGGTATCTCTCCTATGACACATAAATACAGGTTAGGCAGTTCCAGTATCCTATTGAACAAGATAAAGTCCTTCACAAATATCTCTTACCATGAGAAACTTGGTGGGTAATAACTGAAAAGATCTTCCCCAAAGATAATTAATTCCTGCCCCAAACTGTGATTGTCATTAATTATGAAAACCTTTAGTAAGTGACCTCCAACTTTTTTTAATTTCTCACCATGTAAAAATATTTTACTCATGCATTACCAATATATGTATATTTGTATATTGCCAGTATATGTATATTTCTAGAACTACTATTGTAGTAGAATGGAAAATACAGAATTTTTTTAAGTTGTATGATAAAAATACATCAAAATAGAAGAGTTTTCCCATACTCCAGTGGAGTGCATTGCATGCCACCAATTTCTTCTAACCACCTGCCTGAAGAGTAAGAAATTCAATTGAGAAGGAAATCCGTAAGACTTCCCACTCTAAACCAAGGGAACACGGGCCTCCCCGGTGGCACAGCGGTTGAGCGCTGGGTTGCGAAGCTGCCCACAGCCTCTGCAGCACCGGTTCCATCACCGGCTGCTCCCCGGCCACCGGGAGGAGGGTCCCACATGGCGCCCAGAACTCTCCTGCCGCCCGCTGCTCCCCTCAGCAGTGTACTTCGGTCCTTCTGCCTGCTCTGCTCCCCACTCTGGCTCTGGTGACTTCTCTCACCCTCCCACGCTTCTGACTGTACCCAGTGCTTGTATAAACAAATAAATAAATAAATAAATGTTAATAAATAAATAAATAAAATAAACAGGACTTCTTTAAAAAAAATAAAATAAATAAACCAAGGGAACAATACATCCGAAGTTCTTAGTATCTGACCAAAATTACTAACTAAAAGGTTAATAAATGGGCTAAAAAATGCCCATTTATTAGCTGTTTAGGACTGTGGTTATAATAAAATGAGGAATATAAAGGAAGAGGAAATTCAAGTAGCAGAAAAAAGGAAATCTAGCTGGTGAAACCAATAGCAGGTGATCAGAATTTTTCTCTGATAAGACCTCATCTAAATGATCAGAACTATAGGTGAGTTTTTGTTTCAGAAATAACTCTGGCAGTCATCCTGACTCTTCTGGGATTTGCCATTCTGGCTATTTTGCTAACGAGGTGGACACGTCGCAAGCACAATGGTAAGTAACAATGACTCAAACTGCAGATTCCCCACAGAAATAATAGTGGGAGAGATGCTGAGATTCAGTCTGAAGCAGTTTATACTTACGGAGAGCTAGTGACTATGCCAAGATTCTGAGAATGTGTTTTGATAGATAAATCAAAGAATCATTGATCTATTAGGAATTCCCACTGCATATTTAAATTCCTTAAGCTCAATAACATCCAAAAATTCACAGATCACGTTTAACAATAATAATAACAAAAATACACTAAAAGAAAATAATCTGACCTCCAAGGGGAATTACCTGAGGGAGAAAATGGATGTGAGAAGACACTATGTGAATAGACATCACTAGATAGTATTACATGCAAATTTGAGAATTTTAAAGACTTAATATCAGGGTGGTGATAAGAAAAGACAGATCCAGAGAACCATTTGCCAATGAAAGAGATAGACTCAAACCCATTGATTAAGTATATATGTCACTATTTTGGGGTGTTTGTTTTTTTTTGTTAAATCTATTTAAATTTTAGGTCATTGTTTTGATACATGAAGATTAAATGTATAATACAAAGACTGAAAATAAACGAAACAGAGCTGACCTCATAAATGAAATGAGTTTGTCCCATGTCATGAGGTCTCTCCAGAATTTTTCTCAATATCCCTTCTCGCCTGCTGCATCCCCTCCCTAGTGTTCATTCTCAGTGCCTATGAGGCTTGGAGAATCATCAGTGTAGAATAGAAAGCTAGAACAGGGCTGGATGAAATCACCTAAAAGTGGGAATCAATCATGCATCATCATGAGGGCCATCTTGGTAGCAAAGAAGCACAGTATAGAGTGAGGAAAGTTGAAGGGTGAAACACTGCTCACAAGCAGTTAATGTAAACATTTTCTGAATTCTTTCACAGAAATTGATGTATCAAGATACAATTCAGAACAAAGTAAGTACTTACACCCTAGAGAAAAAGAAAGTAAATATTTATGGAGTTTCCATATGTCAAGTTCCAAATCTATCTTGTTTACCATTGCATTTCTATCACCTTGCATACTATGTCTTTCCATAGATGGAACTTTAAAGTTACTGGGAGAAATCCACCAAAGATTTCATGTAACACCAAGGACCAAACTGGAGTTGGGCAGTGTGAATTAGTAGTGGGTAGTTCTGTGTAATTCATGGAGCCTCTTTCAGATGATCATATGGTCTGGGAGCAGTGATAGAGATGCCAAACCATGGAAAACAGCAGACTCAGGCAACTGAGGAGGTCTAAATCTGGTAGTGAAAAGGGGCTCAGCAAGGTGACTGGGGAGAATAATCTAACATAGTTAAAAATAATGTGATTATGACTGAGTGAGAAAACATCAATTCAAAATGTGAGCAGGTGAAGTAGACTTCCATGGTGATAGCCAGTGAGGTGCCAAAGTTGCTGAAAGGTAACACAGGATTGATAAGAGAGGGCAAGCAAAAGGTAGTGCTAGGTTGTGGAGAAGGGAGATCAACTTTGAGGCCCCTTATAATTATTATTTTCATAATACTATGAAACTGGTAACAGGCACAGTCTCTTATCCATACCTGTTACTTATTGCACAGTTCCTAGTTTCTGCAAAGGAAATTAATTCACATTGTTATTCTCTGCTGGAAGTTCATTATATATCAGTTCTCAGAGTCTTAAATAGAATGCCACTAATTTTCAAGTTGCAAAATCATAAAACTCACTCTGCTTTTTCTGCAGGTGCTGGTCTTCTGGACTATGAAGATGGTAGAGGTAAGCAGGTTAGGAACTGTATGTGTTCATTTTTCTCTTATCTCTGAAATGTTTATTTCTTTAATCAAGATTTTCTATTTTTAAGCTCTTGATAGCATATTCTGTTCCACTCTAGTTAACTTATGTCATTACTATATATACTTATGTAATTATTTGTTTAAAACCTAACTCTGCCATCAGATTGTAGTTTCCATGAGAAGGGAATCGTTTACCATTGTATTTATTTATATTTAATTATTTTTATTGAGCTAGCACTGCATTCTAACATTATGTGAGTTTCAAATGTGTATCATTAAAAATCAACATGTGCATTAATTTCACCACTAAACACCCAATTCTATCCTTAATATACAATCGACTTGTTTTGTCTAATTAACCCACCCCTTTTCTCCCTTCCCTTTTGATAATTTGTCTTATAGTCTAAAAGTTTTTTTTACATATTCATTTGTTTATTTATATATTACATGTGTGTGAGATCATATGGTGTTTTTCTTCTATGTCAGACTTTGCTAAACATACCTTCTAAATCCATCCATGTTGCTACAAATGGCAGGATTTCTACTTTTTATAGCTGATTAATATCCCATTATGCATATACACCACATGTTCTTTATTTAATCATCGGCGAGTAGGTTGTTTGCAGATCTTGGCTATGATAAATAATGTTGCAATAAAAATGGGATGCATATTTGAATTTCTTTTTGTACTTCTCAGGATGATATTCACAAGTGGGATAAATGGATCATATGGGATTTTTACTTTTCAATTTTTTGAGGAATCTTCACTCTGTTTTCAAAAATTGCTGCACTAATTTACATTCCCACCAACAGAATGTAAGGGTTCCCTTCTCTCCACTCTTTACAATAATTGTTGTTTCTTGTCTTTTGGATAATTGCCATTCTCACAGGTATGAGGTGATATATCATTGTTGTGACTTGCATTTCTTAATAAGAGATAAGGAGTATTTTCATGCACTTATTGGTTATTTGTATGCTTTCTTTAGAGAGGAGGATGTTCAGATCATTTGCCATCTTTTTAATCATGTTGCTCTGTTGTTGACTTTTATGAGTTCTTTGTATATTTTGAATATTAACCTGTTATTAGCTGTATAACATGCAAATAGCTTCTCCTATTCAATGGAACATCCTTTTATTTTGATGCAAGTTTCTTTTGCTGAAGAGAGCTTTTTGGTTTAGTGTAGTTCCATTTCTTTAATTTTGTTTCCCTTTCCCTTGCCATTGGAGTCATGTCCAATGGCTCAAAGCCAATATTCAGGGTCATATTAACCATGAGTATTTTATGGTTTTGGTGTTTACATCCTGAAAATTGTGAATTAAATTTTTGAATGGTGTTAGGTAGTAACCTGTAGTTTCATTCTTTCATGTATAGCTGTCCAGTTTTCTCCAAACCACTTATTGAAGAGACTGTCTCTACTCTATGCTTTTTGTTCCTTTGTAGTAAATTCATTGTCTATATATGTCTGGTTTTACTCTGGTTTCTCAGTTATGTTTCACCGACCATGTATCTTTTAAATTCCAACACCATACAGTTTTAATTTGTAGTATATTTTAATACCTTCTTTTTTTTTAATTCAGGAATACATTTGCTATTTGGGGTCTTTTGTAATTCCAAATAAATTTCATGGATACTGTTATATTTCTGTGAAGAATATTATTGGTATTTTGGAAAGGGTTGCATTGAATCAGTATTTAAGTAACAGTCATTACAGTGATGGTAATTTTTTAATTCATTAGCATGAAAAATCTTTCCATCGTTTTGTGTCTTCTATCCACAATGTCTTGTGGTTCGGGGTGACTTTTATATCTTTGGTTAAATTTATTGCAAGGTACTTCATTCTCTTTGATAATATTTTATCAAATGGAATTATTTTTCCAATTTCTTTCTTCTGCTAATTCATTATGTGCCTATGCAAGTGCAAAAGATTGCTGTATATAGCATTTTTTCATCCTGCCATTTACTGATTTTTATATTTCTAAAAGATTTTTTACTAGAGTCTTAGGGACTTTCTATATCATGTGTACTTTTTCTTTCCAGTTTGGATGCTGTTTATGTCTTTTTGTTTTTATTTACCCATATTAGAACTTCTAACACTATGTTGATCTATAAGGGGAGTGCAGGAAAAACTTTTAGTTTTTCTCTTTGGAGTATGATATTGCCTGTGGCTACATCATATATGATCTTTATGATGTTGAACTATGTTCCTTTATACCAATTTTGTTGAGCATTTTTATCACAAAGGGATGATGGATTTTGTCAATTATTTTTACTCTATCTATTGAGATGACCATACAATTTTTGTCCCTCCTTTTTTGATGTATCAGTTTGATTGATTTGTATATGTTGAGCTGTATTAGAACCCCTGGAATAAATTCCACTTGATGATGATGTATGAATTTTGTGATACTGTTGAATTTAGTTTGCTAATATTTTGTTGAGAAATTTTGCATATAAATTCATCAGAGATGATTGGTAATGTTCTTGACTGTTTTTGGATTCAGAGTAACATTTACTTAATTAAATGTGTTTTAAAGCATTCCCTCAGTTTCCATTTCTGGAATAGTTTGAGAAAGATCATTATTAATTCTTTTTTTGAAAGGTTAGTAGAAAGCACTTTTGAACATGATTGGTTTTTGTTCTATAGGAGGCTTTGGATTACTGCTTAAATTTCCTTATCATTAACATTCTGTTTAGATTTTTATTTCTTCATGATACATTCTTGGAATTCTGTATGTTTCTAAGAATTTGTTTTTTGCAGATTACCAATTTTGTTGCAATATAATTGTTCATAATACTCTTATGATCCTTTACATTTCAGGATTATCTGCTGTCATTTCTCCTCTTTCGTTTCTGATTATATTTATTTGTATTTTTTCTCTTATTTGTGAGAGAAAATTTTGTCAATATTGTAAATCTTTTCAAAGAACCAGTTAATGGTTTCACTGATCATTCAAAATGTCTTTTTTAATCTGCATTTTATTATTTTCTTTTCAAATTGTATTTATTCCCCCCCTTTGACATTTGGCTTTGCTTTTTCACCTTTTCTAGTTACTTTTTATGTAAACTTAGATAATTTATTTGTGATTCATCTTGTTTATTGAGGTTTACCTGTCATATTACTGTAATATTCCTGCTCAGTGCTGCTTTTGCTGCAATCCATAAGTTCGGATGCTATGTATTCATTTAAATTCATTTCTGGATATTTTGTGATTTCACCTTTGATTTCCTCATTGCATGGTATTTATTCTTCACAGATTTGACTTTCTGCTTTTTCTTCTTTTGGTTGCAATATTAGTTTGGTTGAAATATTAGTTTTGTGGGGCCTCCCTGGTGGTGCAAGGGGTTAAGCACCGCACTATGAAGCAGTCCGCAGCCTCTGCACCACAAGTTCGATCCCCTGCCGGCTAGAGAGCAACCTACATGACGAAGTGGACCTCTCCTATTTCATCCGCTGCTCCCCTTAGCAGTGTATTTCAGTCAGTCTCTGTGTTCTGCTCCCCACTCTGTCTCTAGTGAATCCTCTCACCCCCCGCATCTCTGGCCTGTACCCCAGCTCTTGTATGCATAAATAAATAAATCTTTAAAAAAAAAGAAATATTAGTTTCATAATATTGTGATCCAGAAAGATAATTGATACTTAAATCATAAATTGATTGATGTGTCCCAACAAATGACTTCTCCTTGAGAATGTTCCATGAGCACTGAAAAATAATTTGCATTCTGTTATTTTGAGGTAGAATACTTGGTAAATACCTATTAGTTCCATCTTATCTAATTTGGCATTAAGGTTATTGTTTCCTTGTGGATTTTTTGTGTAAATGATCTATTCATTGCTGTAATAAAGTATTAAAATCCTCTTTATTATTGTGTTTTGCTATGTTTCCCTTGAGATCTGTTAATTTTTCCTGTGTATTTTAAAGTGCAGCTATGATGGATGCTTATATACTAATAAGTATGTCTCCCTGCTGTGTTAATCATTTTATTGTTATGTAATGTCCATCTTTGTCTTCTACTACCTTTTTGGCTGGAGGTTTATTATTTGTTGTAAGTAGAGTTGTTCCATTCTTTTTTAAGTTTGCCATTGGTTTGGACTACCATTTCCCATCTTTTAACTTTAAATCTTTATTTGTCTTTATAGCTTAAGTGAGTCTCTTGTGAGCACCATAGTTGGGTTTTGTTTGTTAATCCATCCTCCAGATAATATGTGTTTGACTGCTGAGTTCAATTCATTTGCATTTCAAGTTATTGATATTTGAGGGTTTACTATTTCCATTTTGTTTTTAGTTTTCTTGTTTTATTTATATCTTTATACAATTTTTGTAAACTTTTTTTTTTTTTTTAATTTGATGGGAAACTCCTTTCAACATTTCTTGTAAGGGAGATCTAGTAGCGGCAAAAACCTTCAGCTATTGTTTGTCTGGGAAGTCCTCTTTTCTCCCTCAGTTCTGAAAGAGTGTTGCAGGATATTGAATTCTCACTGGCAGTTTTTATCTTCAAGTATTTTGAATATATCATTCTACTCTCTCCTGGCCTATAGAATTCCTACTGAGAAGTTTGATAAAAGCTTGATTGGCATACCTTAATAACTCCCTGCTTTTCTCACTCACTAGTCACTTTGAATAGTCTTTTTTTTTTTTATCCTAGATTCTTGGTCGTTTCATACTGTGCTTCTTGTAGTATGTTATATGCATTTAGATAAATAGGTGTTCTGTCAGCTTCCTAGACTTGTATATTCAGTTTCTTCCCAGGTTTAGAAAGGTTTCAGTTTATCCTTAAAGAAGCTCTCTGTTCCCTTCTCTCTCTCCCCACTTTCTGAGATATCCATTTCCCTTGTGTTGCCTTCCCCAGTGTAATCAAATAGTTCTCATATTGTTTCTTTACTATTTTTTTTTTAATTTCTGAATCCTCTTCCTCCACTTAATTAATTTGTAGGTTTCTATGTTTGAGTTCACTTATTCTTCCTCCATTTCATCTATTCCATTTCCATACTTTCTATAGCACTTCTGACCATATTTCTTGAGCTCTTCATGCACTTAATTTCTATTATTTTTTATTTAAATCTTCAATTTTTATCTTATAATCATCAATTCTATCTATGAGCTGATTAATTTGTTTTTCTGAGTTTTGCTATGTCACTTTTATTTGCTTTTCTGAGTTCTCTTGTATCACTTTTACGTGACTTCCTGCATTTTCTTGTACCTCTGAGTTTGTTACAGTCAATATGAATTCTATCTGGTGTATAATCTTCCATGTCTTTGAGGTTGGATTCCAGAGTGTTCTGTCTTTGTAATATCACATCCCCTTGAGATTTCAAGTTGTCATTTATTTTTGCCTATCTATATCTTCACTATTTTAAATTTTCGTGGCATTTTTTTTTAATCTGGACTTCTGACTTAGAGTTGAGCAGCTTATGTTTTACTTTTTCAGCAAGTGGCACTCAAGCTGTATTTTAATTTACTTCTTTGGTTCCAGCTAGCTTCCAAAGTTACTTAACTACTCTTAGCAATTGCTGTGTGAGAGTGATGAGGGAAGAGTGTATAGCTGGTTTATTTATGTCATGAATGTCCTCAGGTTTTCCTGTCTTATAATTTTGTCACTACTAATATCCTTCATCAATGGAATACCAGATCTAGGACATGGAGGTCTCTCTTCTATCAGTGCACCTCATAATTTCAATATGGGTTCTGAGAGGAGTGTAATCATAATGCCTTATTTGTTGTCATCCTTGCTGGAGTCCTGGTCTATGTGAAATTCCTGAACTTCTCTACTAATGACTTCACCAAGGGCTGAAGGCATGGACTGCCCACATTGTCACTGCTCTCTTCTCCCCAGAGCCCCTGGCTTAACCAGCAGACATGTCTTCTGTGTCCCCCTCCTAACCACTGCCTCCACACATTCCTCTTCACCAACATTCCATTACACCCATGTTTAGATGTCCTCAGTGTTCCCTCTAGTGCAGTCTGTGTTGATGTCTTAGGTGTAGAGGGTGCTTCAAATTCATCACCATGCTGGTAGGACCTCTCAGTGGTGTTTTTGTCTAACTAATTGTTTGTCACTCATCTTGGAAGCAAATCAAGGATACTCCTCTCTTGCCAACCTTATGATGTCCCAAGAACTAGTTCTTTAAAGAGCAAAATAGAGTCATCCCCCCTTTAAGTAGGCTTTGTTAGATCACAATATCTTTTGTTGTTCCAATATCCAGATGCCAACATGTCTCTCTCTCTTGCTTTCTCACTCTGTTCTCACTCTGTCATACATGTATACCAATATAATATATAAAATATTAATATGTAACATAATTATATAAATTATAAATATATGTAATTTCTGCATTTTTCTCATTAAAGCAAATAGTCACTTCCCTAAAATCATTAAAATAATTATTTCCAGCTACTGTTCATGCTAAGATCTTGGAAAGGTTAAGAAACCACAATGAGGTGCAAGGGGTTAAGCACAGCACTGGGAAGCTATCTGCACCCTCTGCAGCATGAGTTCAATCCCCTGCCACCCAAGGAGCTACCTACATGGTGCAGTAGACCTCTCCTGTCTCACCCGCTGCTCCCCTCAGCAGTGTATTTCAGTCAATCTGCCTGTTCTGTTCCCCACTCTGTCTCCAGTGAATCCTCTCACCCCCCACATCTCTGGCCTGTACCCCAGCTCTTGTATGCATAAATAAATCTTTTTAAAAATGACAAAACTTATGTGAAATAAAACATCGAGTAATCTGATGGTCCTTGCAAGATCCAGTATACTCGCTAGGTTTTTATAGGGATATTTTCTCTCTCCTCTTCTCTCTCTCTCTTCTATCTTCTCTCTCTTCCCTCTCTCTTCTCTCTCCTCTCTCTTCTCTCTCTCCTCTCTCTCTCTTCTCTCTCTTCTCTCTCTCTCTCTTCTCTCTCTCTCCTCTCTCTCTCCTCTCTCTCCACATAGATTTATATCTTCAAGTGTTGAAGAAAGAAAAGAAGCAGTAGCTTGATCATTCTACTTACTATCCATGCTCCACACTGGAATCTTGATCCATTCCTCCTCCTCTTATCTCTCAGATTCATCTGTCATAACCAACAAGAGTGAGGAATTAAGGGTCCTAGTGTCCCCTCTCTCTTTTCTGAGCTAGAATTTTAAAAAAATGGGAAAACTAGGAAAAAATAGTAGTAGTTAGATTTAAACTAATTTTGAAACATATTATCTGTTGGTTAACTTACTCTGTTTTTCTTCTAAAAGATTTTTCCTCTCGGAGATCTACAAGAGGAAGAGGTAAGCAGATTTTCATCTAACATGAAAATAATGTAGACATAGTTGTCAGAGCAGATTCTCATTGTGTTTTCATCTTATCTTGTAGGATTTCGACATTCATATTCAACAGAAAGTGGTAAATAAATTAGATACTGAATTGGTAAGAAATTAATACAGAAATTGTTGTATGAGAAATTCAAAATTATCGTTTTCCTCAATCCTCTAGAAATGATGATTCAGGTAAATATATGTAGAGATTATGGTAAAATTAAAGAAAAATCAGTTTTTCTCTTGTTATAACATGAAGAGTTATAAATCCTACATAGGAAAAAATACAAGAAGCCAAATTAGTATATAGGTAATTTTGGAAAGTACCAGGAAATTTCCACTTCACACTATATGGCTTTTTTAATACCCTATTCCTGTCCTGTGTACCAACTAATCAGTTAACAAAGGTAATAAGAGTACTCAAGAGAAATTCAACATCCCAAATCTCAAAATACTAACCACTGCATGTGCCTCACCTAACATGAATGTGAAGAAGTGGAGTAATATTATGTCTATTGTGTCATAAATTAAAGAAATGGAATACATTTCTAAAAATTCATCATGTTAACATTTTTACATTAAAATTCCAAGACATGAAGAAGTGCTGTATTGTCTGCTATCATTATTTACATTTTATGTTTCTTAGGGAAAAGGTGTTCTTAGTAAGTTAACCATCAAAACATCACATTGAACCAGTATAAGGAGTTACCTGAATGTGAGGAATTTAAGGTTACACATATAAGCAAAATAAAACTAAACACAACAGGAGAGGAAAAGAATTAACACACACTCAGCATCCACTGTATGCTAGTCACTCTGGAGGGCTTTTCTTTTTTTTTTAATATCAATTACACATTGATAAAGTACCCAAAAACACCCTCCTGGCTGTCCAAAGTCTTGACTAGCCTGCAGATTGCTTTGGTGTCAGAGGTGTTCGTTCCTCAAGTAGATGCAGTCCCACACCCGGGACTCTGTTAGGGATTTCAGTCTCAGATACATTTGTGCAGTGATCAGCTTGTGAATCCATCAGAATACAGTGGTCCTGAAGGTACATGAGAGGCATCTCACTGTTAACATGTCCCAAATAAAATTCTGATCCCTTTTCCATGCAGGTACTGGCACATGCATTCACTCAATTGCTCAGGTCCTCTACCTTGAAAATAGCTTAATTCCTTCCTCAGACTCTTCTCATTTCATATAATGAGCTTATTCTTAAATAATTAGTAGCATCTTATTTTCACAACCACTCTCCTCCACTATCCCTTTCTCTTCCCCTGATGTAGTAAAATATTAATTATTAATTTCCTGGTTATAAATCTTTAGTGTACACTTGCAATCTTAGCTTCTCTCTATTCCAGGAAACATTTGAATGGTTAGGGAAAATTTGAACCATTAAACATTTTATTACATAAATAAGTCTTAATTTAAAATTCATAAAGTCAATAGATAATTTCTCTCACTTTTCAATCACCTTGAAGGTGATCCTATAAATCTTAATTATCCTAACAGTGCCCAAGTTTTATTAATCTTTCCTCGATCATTTCTGGACATAAAAATATAAATCTCCTGGTCAACTTGAAACCGTGGAAGTTTCTGACAGGGAGAAATTAAGGTCAGTATGTTAGTATTTAAATATGAAATTTGGTACGTAAGTCAACCAAATTGAAATATGTCACATATTACACATTAAAATTACCATGACAGTTGAAAAATTTAATTACACTGAAAGTAATTTCCTTAAATAAGTTCTATTCTGTGTATAGGTGAGTTTTCATTCATCTGTTTGCTACCCCTTCACTCCTGAATTCCCAATACTATAAAAGTGGGAGGTCATAAGAAGATAAGAGAATTTTCAAATTTCTGGAAGCTGGAAAGTTAAACATGAAACAAGGACATTGTCTTTCCTTGATGTGAGATGTACAACAAAAAGGCAGCCGACCTGCCCAGCAGAATCTCTGTGAGGCTTGGCCCTCACAGTGGAGGGCAGGAATGAAGGGGTACTGACCAGATGAATGAAAATCACCTCAGACCTCAATTCCTCACCTATGTACACAGAGTGATTCTAAGCCACAAGATATCCTAGACATATATGAAATAAATAAATGGTAAGATCTGTTGAGTTTACCATTAAATTCTCATATTTTTAGAGGATGGTAGTGTGGACTTTATAGCTATAGTAGCATGAGGAAATAGTCCCAGGAGAGGAACTTGAGGCAGAAAAGGTAGAAGTCAGATCTAGTGTCTCCCCGGTGGCGCAGGTGCAGTGCTGTGAAGCTGTCTGCAGCCTCTGCAGTGAGGCTTGGATTCCTGGCCTGCCAGGGAGATACGCACATGGCACAGCAGACCTCTCCTCTCATGCCCGCTGCTCCCCCAGCAGTGTATTTTGGTCCGTCTGCCTGTTCTGCTTCCCCTCTGTCTCTGGTGAATCCTCTCACCTTCCACACCTCTGCCCCACACCCCAGCACTTGTATAAAAAAAATAAAATAAACCTTAAAAAGAAAGTCAGGTCTAAAGAAAAATTGGACAACCACTTTACCCATGGGGCCATAATTTTCTCATCTATAGAGTAGAGCTAATTTTTTTAAAGATTTATTTATTTATACAAGAGCTGGGGTACAGGCCAGAGGCATGGTGCAGGGATCGGGAGAGATGGAGCAGGGAGCAGAAGAGACAGATAGACCAAAAAGCATGGCTGAGGGGAGCAGCAGGCGAGACAGGAGAGGTCTGCAGCACCATGTGGGTATCTCCCTGGCAGGCCGGGAATTGAAACCACACACGCTGCAGAGGCTGTGGACAGCTTCAAAACACTGCACTCAACCCGCTGCACCGCCAGGGAGGCCCTAGAGCTAATATTTTAATAGCAAGGCAATGCATTAAAATATAACATACATCAAATACAATATATGAAAGTACTCACCATCTCAGTATCTTCTATTTTTAAAATATCCACAAGCAATGAAATAAGCCACATTTGTGTAAAACAGAAGGGATTTTTGTGTTTTTTGGACTTAATTCTCATCACAGTGACAACCAAGTACAGAAGTAAAGCATTCCTTTACAGAAAAAGAGCTGAGGGGGGAAACAAAAAAAAAAAAGTCCTCTCATTTCTGGGTAGATTTTTATTTTAGTAAAATATAAAACGATATTTTTGTGCAATATTACTATTTCTTTTACATATTCATGAAAGCAATAGTCATAACATGACTAGATATTATACAATTTGCTTTGTGTGTCTCTAGATCTTTTAGAAAGCCTGTTTCCATGACAGCACTAACAAACAAATCTTACATCATAGGATGTGCATCCTATCACAATAAATATGTGTGTGTATTATTAGTTTATCCTATCTTCATTGAACATGAACACGCAACCATTTTTTTCCTTTTATTCGGGCTTACCTTATACTATAACCAATATAATCTTTCAATTCACTGTTTCCATACATAGTTTATTATCCTTCTCAATACACACACTTAACTTACTTAACCTTTGCCTGCTTTTTCATTTCATTTGACTTATGAATTAAGCCATAAGGAGATTTTTGCCTCCAGTTTTCTACCTGCTTGGATTGATATTTGAAGATGTGAATTAGGTGATCTGTAATTATATCAACTTTACAGAAACAGAAAATTCAACCATTTTTCTTTGCTTTGTTTGTGTTTTTAGAGGCATCCAGAGAATATTATAGTAAGTAATCTCTTGCTACTCAACAAAAAATTGCTTCCCATAAGTAATACTTCCCTCGATTGTGAAATTTTGAGTAAAGAGAACTGCTGAGAGTTGATATGAGTACTAGGGGATGAAGTCTGCTGGTGCTAGTTTAGGATAGTCTGTCAGTAATGAACAAACTTCCACATTGTATGGGAGGGAAAAAAGTAAATATAGGAAACGATAAAGGAAGTGATAGAGATAAAGGGTGAGTGATAGAGCAGAGTGATAGAGATAAAGATAGAGTGACAGAAGCAGAGTGATAGAGATAAAGGGGAGGAGAAAAAAAAGAGCGAAAGTGGAACAAAGGAAAATGTGACACAATGTTTTACTGGAATGCATCTGTCTGCTAACAGATGAAATTCTTTATAGAAATTGAAAGGATGAGAGACACCCGCCCGCCCACTGGCAGGTAGTAAACCTCCCAGGGCCTGGGCTCCAGCACCTGAGAGGCGGGCACAATGATTGAAACTGACATGCAAAGGTCAGGAATCCAAACACTGATGCTTTTCCTCCTGTTCCTCTGTCTGTTTCTGTGTTTAGCACCATCAGCCAACTCCTCAGGTAAGCCCTTTGTGGTTTTCTTTCAATTCTGCTGTAATCTGGCTTGCATGCCCTAAATATTCTGTATTTGTCTTTGTGTCTCTTAAAGGAGTTTTTTAAATGTGGTACAAAATAATTAACATTTGCAAATTCGCATCCTAGATTTGATAACTGATGTTTTGTCATAATTCTCAAATGACAAATAATATGGACTTATTGCCCTTTCTCCTCTCCCAGAGACTTATATTTCATAGATCTGTTAAATATTTTCATATATTTTTATAACATATGTGCATCACAGAAAAATATATAGTATTCTTTTGGGCATATTGCTTTAAATTTTTTTATTAATTTTTTTTTTCTGAAAGTATCATTACAGTTTTGTTTTTCCCAAAAAATCACTTTAACATTGAACTATATGGGAATCCATTTTATGTATTTTTATTTCTGGATGATATTCCAATTTCTGAATATGCAGTGATTTTCTACTTTCCCTTGCTGAATTATTCCCAATGTTTATATTTTATGGTATCACAAATAATGCTGCAAAATGGCCTTACGTAAGTAGTAAACAATCTAGGGTATATACCCACATGGGATTAATGTATCACATTATGTATGAACACTTATGTAATTAAAGCACAGTATAAATTTTCCTTGCCATTGCTTAATTGAGGTCCACGGTAGTTACACGGAAGTCACCAAAATGCATTAAATGCTTCCATTTCCTTTCATCAATAGGAAGCCTAGATTTTGTCATACCTTCACATTATCACCACATTGTTAAATGTAATTTTTTTTAATTTGCACTTTCTGCTCACTCCTAAAATTGAGTATCTTCTCATATGTATACTAGCTTGATAGGCTTCACCTTATAAAAATTGTCGATTTACCCACTCATCTAGTGGAGTACTCATCTAGTGATTTGCAGGAATTTTTTGTGATGAAAAATAATCTGTTAATATGCTCTGTGTTAAGTATTTACAAATATCTCCTCCAATTAGATCTTAGTTTTAAAATTTATGGTGTCTCTTAGTATATAGAACGTCCCCATTCTCCCTTCTTCCTAAAAGAAATTAAAGAAATATTGCATAGGTCTTCCAGTCCTACTCGACCATAATAGTGTTATTAAAGAAATATAAAAAAAACTTTGAAGTTTATACCCCAAAGCTATCCATTAATGAATACCCATGAGCCTGCCACCTTGTATTGCAACTGATAACAGAATCTGGGGTGTGATCTATTGCTGCCCTCTTTCTACAATTTCTTTCTAATACAGTATTTATAGAATCTAAGGTAATCTAAGCTCTCACTGAGACTTGCAAATCTCATTCTTGTTTGGTTTGGCTTCACTTTAGCGCTGTCTCAATCAACTACTGGTAAGTCCCTTACTTTTCTTCAATTCTGCTGACATTTTGCCCCATTTAATCAAAAGGATATCTTCCTCAACTGCCCAGGTTTCCTCCATTTAGGCACAGTAGAAACTTGAGCTTTGCATTTCTTTAATTTATTTTTTCTAAACAACCCAGATATCTCAATTATCCAACAAAAATATAAGAAAAAAAATGAAAGTTTCTAGGGGTTCATTTATCATAATGAAATGTCAAGAAGAAACAAGTAACTACCAAACCTATCATGCCGGGGAAAGAGAACAAGAAAAGAAGGAAGGGAGCAAGGAGTTAGTAAGAAAGACAAGAATGGAGAGAATACAATATTAGAGGCAAATTGTGTTGTCTCCTAAGTATGTCAAGGCTTTCTGTGACTGGAAGAGAATTCTCCCCTGGAGGTGTCCCCAGGTCTCACTGGTAGTGTTATATGGCACAATGGAAATGTGGACTCCAGGGCTAACTAGAAGCAGGTTTAATGCACCGGTGCTGACTCAGTGGATTCGCACCCCACGGCTGAGCCCCGTCTGTAGGAAGTTGGGGCTTATACACACCTTCAGTTTCTACAAGGTTCCAGGTGGGTTTGCATTGGCAGCTGTACATGGTCAGAGAGGACATGGCTACATACTAAGAGGCGAGTCATACAGTTGCAGACCAAGGTGTGAGTAAAGGATCAATAGACATGGGACCCCCCCAGGAACATCCTGCCTCATGGGGGTATGGTCTAAGATTCATATCAGGGACTAAGTTGCATACCAGGAACTGAGCAAAAGGTTGTTACTAATGTCCCAGGCTGCTTATCCCAGGTGACTATGCTTCAGCAGCAGTGGACATATCTAAACCGCTACTCCCTGAGCCACAACTGATCCTCAAGTTCTGGTGTTCTCTGTCCTGATATTCAAAAAAATAAAATGTATAGTTTCTGAGCCAGACAACCACATAAACTTTTTATTTGTATGTGGGTTTTCTGGAGAACAAAGGGGTAAGTTCATTTTCTGTTTCCTAATTCTGATTCTCGCTGGTGTATCACAGAATTGGAAAATGTTCTCTAGCTCTGCTAGCTGTTGCTTCTCCTCTTCTCTTCCTCTCTAATCACCCAACATTGTATCTAAAATTTATGTGAAATTTGAAAAATGAAAAGCCCACTGATTAGTAAAGACTACTAAACTGATTTTAGCTGGCTAGGATGCTTTCAGAAAAACAAAGTTTCTTTAACTTAGAAGTAGGAGAAACAGAAGAATAATGAGGTTTATGAAGAAGGCAAGGAATGACAGCATAATAATAAGAGCTGTAATTAAAGCCATATTTATTGAGTTCAGATTTACAGGTATTACAGATGAGAACACCAAAGTGCAAGGACATTATTTAACTTGCCCAAGTACACATAGTAAAAGGGAAAACTGAGGTCCTAATTTATCTGTTTATCTAAGTATACCCCAGGACACCATTAAATATACTTATTCTTCCAGTTCAAAGTATCTTTTTAAAAAAAATAAAGGCTTGTTTCAAGAAATTTAGGAAATTGTGCATATGTAAAAAAATCATTTCAATTTTTAAAACATATTTTGAAAATCCTGAATCAATTAATTTGAAGATTATTTTGCTACTACAATACTGTGACATAACCCTATTCCATGAATAAAATCATTGAATATATAAATATATACGCACATATATTCATATATCTTCACAGAATATAGTGAGGGTTCAGTCTATAGAATACATTACTATTACTCATCATTTTCATTGAAAGTTTCACACTGCGGTTGTGGTAACCTATGCATCTATTGGTGGTGGAGGACTCATATATCTTGAGGTCGCAATATTTGGAAAGACCTGGAAAACAGGTGGAATATTGAACCATTAACTCTAGGTGGATTTGAATATTTGTTATTTTTTAGATTTACTGAAAGGATCTGTAAGTTTTTGTTCTCATTTTATTTTTTTAAAGATTTATTTATGCATAGAAGAGCTGGGATGTAGGCCACAGAAGGAGCGGTAAAAGGATTCACCAGAGACAGAATGGGGAACAGAACAGGTGGATCTACTGACACACACTGTGGAGGGGAGCAGCGGGTGTAGTACCAGTATGGGCACGGTGCAAGATATCTATGATCCAAGAAGGTGGGGTAAAGGAGAGTCCTGGAGCCCTCAGAGGCTTTCTTAGGCTTTTATTGAGCTGTACATCTGGTGTGGCAAACAGGTACATAGCAGGGGTGCCAGGGTGCCAGGGGGTCAGGGGGCGAGAAGGCCGACAGGCCTCCAAGCCCCCAGCAACTCTTCACTCTGGGCTTCTCTGGCCTTCTTTCTCACCTTCTCTCTCTAGTGCCTCTTCTGCTCCTGCCTCTTCTCCTGCTTCTGCTTCTCTTGGTGACTATCTCAATATTCCTCCCATGGCCCACAGAAGTAAATAAGATGGCTTGCAACAATGTAACAACTGCAGGTGCCCCATCAGGCAGGGCAATCCTAATGGTGGGAGGGTAGAAAAGCCTGAAAAACCATTTACCCTACAGCCAGCAAGACAGGCAATGTCTGCTGTGCCATGTGGGCTAGCTCCCTGGCCAGGGATCAAACTCATGTGGCAGTGGCTGCTGATAGCTTGATAGTGCTGTGTCTTTAACCCCTGCACCAGCACAGAGGCCCTTGTTCTCATTTTAAAAGCTGGCATTGTAGGGCTCCTACACTAGGCAGAGTACTCGGCTCCCTGTTTTAGCTATTCCCTGTTTTGTCAGAGTGATAGTGTGAGGCTCATGATTCTCCACCTTCTCCTTCATTGATTGTCTTACCTATATCATGTTCACCTGTCTCCCTTTCTCCTTCTCTAAGACAATGAAACATTCTTACTTTCAAACAAATTCTTTCATTCGTGCCTTTGATGTCTCTGCACTCCACCTAATTTCTTCAGCAGACATAGCTTCTCTGTTCTTTTTCTTTAATTCCTGAAAGTATCACAACAGGCCTTCTTCCATCCCAAACAGAGGGTCTAGACCTTCTGTTCCTCTAACTACGTCCCTCCCCTCACAAAAGAAGTTATTTCTAGGTTTACTTTGTGAGCTTGGAGAAAAGTAAATTATCAGCCTTATTATTGAAAATATGTATGATTTCTCTACAAATTGAGAGTAGCATATAAGACCTAATGCAATAATTTTTAAAATGAATTTGCTTGTTAATTGAAGTAATTTAAATATAGAACTTGCTTAGCAGTTACACAGTGTAGGGTAAGGTAAAAAAGTGTCAGCCTTTCCTGCCCTCACGCCATTAGGACTGATGATGGATCTGCAGTCTTGAATGCATGCCTGATGGCAGGCATCTGGAATAGGGTGTGGACATGTGTAAGTGGGTACACCTGGCCTGAGAGACTGGCTTTATAAGGGCAGCATCACGGGGACACCAGCAGAGCGAAAAGAATGAGAGAAGCAAAGGCCATGAGAAAACGTCGCAGAGCCCAGAGAGAGTGAAGACTTGCTGGGGGCCGGGAGGCTGGCAAACCATGTGCCTGGTAAATCCCAATGGAGGCCTGGAAGGGCAACCGAGGGCTCCAGAACTTCTCCTTCACCTGTCTGCTCAGGTCATAAAAATCCTGCTCTGTCTCTTCCTGCCACTACACACAGGCAGCTCTGTTATTGCGTTGACAACACTGCACTGATAAAGGGGAGTCTTAGAGCAGGCTGCATAATGCAGGATGTTCTGAAGAGCAAGATCCTGGCTTTTTTATTGATAGAATAATCATACAGCATCAGTTATGTGGGGTAGGAGGACAAGGAGAAAAAGATGGGTGAAATTAAATAATGTCATCTAAGGCTTCAGGGGACATGAGTCTGCTGGCCAGATAATTCTTATCTGCTTGATGACCAAGTGTAATCAAAGCCATACCCTAGATCCCTGGCCATGGTTCTAAGCTTATCAACAAGGCATTCCACTGATCAGCTTCTGGGTCCCTTGCTGTAGGGTAAACAAAATGTCAGGCTTTTCTGCCCTTCTGCCATCAGGATAGATGATGGATCCTTGTCCTGAATGCATTCCTGATGGCAGGCACCTGGAATAGGGTGTGGGCATAGGTAGATGGGATTCAGCTGAGTTAAGACTGTGCTTTTAAGGGCGGCGTCACGGGGACGCCAGCAGCAGCAGCAGAAGCCAAAGCAGAAGCCAAAAGAGAAGCAGAGAAGCAGCAGAACGAACGCTAGAGAGCCCAGATAGAGTGAAGACTTGCTGGGGGCTGGGAGGCCTGCCAGCCTCCCAGCCCCTCAGCCTGCACCCCTGCCTGCCATATGCCTGGTGAACCCCAAATAAAAAACCTGCAAAACCACTGAGGACTCTGACTCCTCCTTTACCCGGTCTGCATGGGATCAGAAAACCTGCACTGTGTCCTGCTCCTGACCTTTACACTTGCCATACATGAGTCCTCAGCCCCCCAGGCATTCCTGGTCATACCTCATGATATATGAGTCAGGAGTAAGTTTATGCAGCTGTCATCAGCCCCCAGGCGTTCTGGGTCATACCTCTTTATATATATATATCCTTCCCACGGTGATCAAGCTTTCTGCTCTTGATTGATTTTAAAGGCACTTTGTAAGACTGGCTCCTATGGCTGATTGACCGATTTCTGAAGGGTAGTTCTGACCTTGTATAGGAATGCAGAACTGCAGGTAACAAAATGGTGGCTGAAAAGACCACTTAGGAGTAGCAGACTCACAGTCTGGATCCAGGCTGCCCAAAGTGCTTCCCAGCAGCCTATGTACTTGCTCTTTGAATGCAGACAAGTTATTTAATCTCCTATTAAGTTTATAAATCAGTTACAAGATAAATTTCAACAATCCAGTTGAAAAACCAGCAGAAGAGAATAAAGATTATCTTTATTCTAGAGTCCTTCATTAGGGACTTAAGAAGAAAAATGAATAAAAAAGGGAGATTTGAGATGCTAAAGCTTAAATCAGTCTCCTAAAAATGATTCCTAATGATTGCTAACGAAATATGAACACATTCTCTAAATGCCAGGACGATTGAGAGTGGAATGTGTGTGAAAAAAGCTAATCAATCAGAAGCCATTACACCCAAAATAACAAGTTCATAAACAATCTTTTTTTTTTAGATTTATTTATTTATTTATACAAGCACTGGGTACAGTCAGAAGCGAGGGAGGGTGAGAGAATTCACCAGAGCCAGAGCGGGGAGCAGAACAGGTAGACTGACGAAATACACTGCTGAGGGGAGCAGCAGGCGCTGCAGGAGAGGTCTGCGTGCCATGTGGGACCCTCGCTGGCGGCCGGGGATTGAACGGGCGCTACAGAGGCTGGGGGCAGCTTCGCAGCCCAGCGCTCAACCGCTGCGCCACCACAGGAGGCCCCAGACACAATCTGTTAGGACGCCTTTTTTTAAAATCTGAGCTATACACTTGTAAGATTTTTCATATTGAATATTATATTTATGGTCATATTTTCAACTAGTAAAACTGCTTATTCAAGAATGGAAATACACGTTTCATGATTTTCACTATTTCATGATTTTCTCTAAAATATAACTTCAAAGTGCTCCACAACATGAAAAATTTTGTGCACCACAGGTTTTAATTAAATGTCCAGCCAATATATATGTTTAACTCTATGGGAGGAAAAGGGATTCATTTGGTCTCTCCCAAGTCAGGCACAGCCCAGGTGATGCTGATCAAAGGTTACACTATTGTGCTTGCATCCTTTATTCCAGCTGCTTTTTCACTTCAGCTCTGCAATATAAGACAAACAGGTAGTACAATTTCCATTTTAAAAACTGAAAAATTAGTGTTCAAAAGCTTTCATGATTTACCCAGTCATGGAACTGGAGCTGGGTCTTTCAAGACTATTTGTACCTCACACCTGGGGAGGAGAGTTGGAATTGCCTATACTCTAACATCTAAATCTCAGTGAGATTACCTTGTTGATTTTCATTATAGGTGATGCAAAGGACTTAAAAGCAACTCCAGAACCTTTCTGTAAGTTTCTCTTATTGCTCTAAATTCTTTTTGATTTTCTGCAATGTGCCTAACTTTGGGGGTTAGGTCAGGTGTGAGGAGGCAGGTAAAGATGGAGGAGAGAAGCTCACTACTTCTCCCACTTTCCTCTACCTTGTGAGGAACTTCAGGCTGATTTATAGATCTCCCGAGTAACTGGTGATTTTCTTATTTAGCAAAATGAAAATTCTGGTAATAAATAATTAACAGGTGAAAGAAAATTCTAGGGTTGGTTGTTGATTGGTATTGTTTATCAAAAACAAACATTTAGAATAAATTGACATCAGGAAGACAGTAGAAACTGAGGACAAAAGTATTAATGTGAGGAGTATTTTTACTGAGACCCAAGCCCTTTATGCCCCAGATTAACCATCTCAAACTTGGGTTTAGGGTGTAGTTTTTTTATAAGGGTACAATTAAAAAAAATGTAGTTTCAGCAGGGCAAAGCTGTCCTCTCCCTGAGGACCCATTCAACACTAGGGTGAATCTAGCTGACTAATGGGTGGTCAAGATGGTAGCAGCTTGATTAATCTGTCAACAGAGAAACTCAGCAGAGGATGCAGGATATTTTTTTAAGGCCCTTTAACAGCATTATTATGTTAATGATTCAAGGATTATAGGGAAGACTAACTGAGGCAGAGGACTTTACATTACAGAGGAAAATCTCTCCCTGTTTACATTTTGTTTTTGCTCTTCCACTATGATCTTATTGGTCTTTTAAGAGTAAAAAAAAATCGAGAAATGCAGTTACTTTCTTACCACTTTTCTGTAATTCTAGTATGTAGTAAAATGCTTTATCTGAAGCTCCTTCATTCTTGCTGTCTCCAAATGACTTGTTTGTTTGTCTTTTAGCTGGCACTGCAGGACCCATAAGTAAGTTCTCTTTGTTCATCAATTTTCATTTGGCTTTGCCTTAATACTGTTAACTGGAATAAAAGTCTTAGTGATAGTTTATTAGATAATCTGAGTGAATATTTGAATCCAGGAAGCAGTCTGACAAATTTTAATTCTGGGAGAACTGTTCCAACAATAACAGGTTTAAAATTAGTTTCTACACTACATGATATGCACATCAAAGACATCTTTACAGACACATCACCCAAAGCAGTGATAGTGAAGGCAAAGATAAACAGCTGGGACTACATCAAATTAAAGAGCTTCTGCACAGCAAAAGAGACAATAACAAAAACAGAGAAACCCCACCGACTGGGAGAACATTTTTGAACACAACACTAATGATAAAGGACTGATCACAAAAATCTACAAAGAGCTGATGAGACTCAACAAAAACAAAGAAAATAATCCAGTCAAAAAAAGGGCAGAAGAGCTAAAAAGAAATTTCTCTGAAGAGGATATGCAAATGGCCAACAGGCATATGAAAAAATGTTCAACATCACTTGTCATCAGGGAAATGCAAATCAAAACTACAATGAGATACCATCTAACACCAGTGAGAATGGCACATATTAAAAAAACTAGCAACAACAAATGTTGGCGAGGATGTGGAGAAAAAGGAACTCTCCTGCACTGCTGGTGGGTGTAAAGGCAAGAACGGTCACAGTGCAGGTTTTCTGATCCCATGCAGACCGGGTAAAGGAGGAGTCAGAGTCCTCAGTGGTTTTGCAGGTCTTTTATTGGGGTTCACCAGGCATATGGCAGGCAGGGGTGCTGGCTGGGGGGCTGAGAGGCTGGCAGGCCTCCCAGCCCCCCAGCAAGTCTTTACTCTATCTGGGCTATCTGGCGTTCTCTGCTTCTGCGTCGGCTTCTCCTTCAGGTTCTGCTGCTGCTGGCTGGGGCTGCTGGCATCACCCCGTGACGCCGCCCTTAAAAAGCACAGTCTTAGCTCAGCTGAATCCCATCTACCTATGCCCACACCCTATTCCAGGTGCCCACCATCAGGCATGCATTCAGGACAAGGATCCATCATCTATCCTGATGGCGGAAGGGCAGAAAAGCCTGATATTTTCTTTACCCTACAGTGGGAGTGCAAACTGGTCCAACCACTATGGAGAGCTGTGTGGAGATTTCTGGACCTACTAAACATAAAGCTTCCATATGATCCAGCGATTCCACTCCTAGGTATTTACCCAAAGGACACAGAAACATCAATTCCAAAGAGCACCTGCACCCCTATATTTATAGCAGCACTATTTACAATAGCTAAGCTTTGGAAACAACCCAAATGCCCAAAAATAGATGACTGGATCAAGAAGATGTGGTACATATACACCATGGAATATCACTCACTATTCAAAAAGATAAGCACATGCAATTTGCAGCAACATGGATGGAGCTGGAATGGATCATGCTCAGCGAAATAAACCAGAAAGAAAAAGAAAAATACTGGATGGTCTCACTCATAGCAGGAATCTAGAAAACTTAAATAAGTGACCAGGAAAAAGAATAACTATAAGAAAGAAAATATCAAAATCAACAAATAATTATGAACCAGAGACATTCTATGGGGGTGGGGGGCAGGGAAAGGAGGGCTTGGGGTCAAAATAAGGGGGTTGTAATTGTAAGGGGAATATAAAAATAAAACTTAAATAATAAAGAAAGCAAACATTGTAAAAAAAGGAACAATGATGTAAAATATATAAAAAATAAAATAAAAAATTAAAAAAATAAAATTAGTTTCTATAGGGAGGGAAAATAAGTCAGGGACATTAAAACTGTAACTATTCCTGATGGGACGTAGGGGGTGGTGGTCGTGCATGTTCTGTTATTTTGACCTAAAGTTATCTCTGCCTTTCTAAAGAATGAGTGAATTGTTGGAGGGGATTATGCTGAGAGAACCAAGTTAAAAGAGAGACAAATAGTGGATGATTTTGATCATATGTGGAATATAAAGAAACAAAATGAAGGAACTGACAAAAACAAACCAGAAACCCTAGAAATCAGACTATTGAATTGAAACTGTTACAGGGCAACCCCAATGTGACATGGGTTGTCTGACTGAGGGTCCTCACCTGTGCGCTTAAGAGGGACTTATAATGAGACTTAACTGCAGACACACAAAAAGGTTAATAAAGAGTATTTACAAAAAGGGGAAATGAATAACTCAGGGAGAAAGAGAGATATTGATGAATGCCTCCTGCCAGTTCCCGCTGAGCTGGAAACCCAATAGCACACTGAACACAGGCAAAAAGCCAAGAATCCCCAAGGCCCACATGACTGATTATTATACCAAGTCTGGCTGCTTAACTCCAGCCTCAGTTCCCAGCTATTCTCCCTCTAATGATGATGACATTATGGGATTTGTAGTCTTTGGTGTCTTGATCTCTTTAGTCCAGGTTGGGGGTGGGGTCCATAAAACCTATTTGTGGAGTTTGTTCAGGACATCCTCTCCCTGCAACAAAACTAGCAGAGGGTGAGTGTAGGGGTGGGGGATGGGAGAGGACTTTAGGTGCTTTGATGGTGGGTATGTTGTAGTGACACACATCTGAAGAGATTTGAACCTATACCCCTAAGTCATATGCAGAGCTGTTAACCAATGTTACCACAGTAGAAAAAAAAAAAACTTTTAAAAAATAAGTAAATCTTTATCCAGCTCATTAGTTAAAAGTAGGAATGGAAAAGGCCAGCTCTACATTTAGGAAGAAACTCGCATAGCTGTTTCACAAACGTCAAGTCTATGTGTAGGGTAAGTGAAGATCTCAGGCTTTTTCGTCATTGGCTTCTGTAATTATTGCCTGTGGCCTTGAATGAAGGAGTCACTTGGGAGTATGGGCTTGGGGTATGCATGCCTTATGGTGGACACCTGGAATATGTTGTGGGTGTGCGTAAGTGGGCACACCTGAGCCTGGAACCTGAGCCTGTAAGGGTGGTGGAGCACAGCAGCTGACAACAGCAGAAAAGCTACCAAAGGAGGAGACCTTGAGAGAATGCCAGGGAGAGTAAAGATTCTCAAGGGGCTAGGAGGCCTGCTAGCTTCCTGCCCCACGCCCCCACCCCCAGACTCCCCTGCCTGCCCTGCACCTGTCTGCCACTATAGCTGTGCAGAGCTGCCACTACAGTTTGTTTACTAGAGCAGGGAGGGGCAGTTACCTTTATAGTATGTCCACTGCACTGTTTGTCTAAGTGACACACTCCTGTCCTTGGCCTACCAGCCTCCCAGCCCCCAATGAGTCCTCACTCAGCATTCTCCGACGCTCTCTCATGGCCTCTGTTCTCTCTCTTCTCATGCTTCTGCTGGCATCCCCATGATGCTACCCTTATAAGCCCAGTCTCTCAGCCCGGGTGTACCCACTTACACATGCCCATACCCTATTCCAGGTGTCTCCCATCAGGCATGCATTCCAAACCACAGGGATCCATCATCAATCCTAATGGCAGGAGGGCAGAAAAGCCTGATACTTTTTTACCTTACCCTACACATGGCAAAAGCAAAAATATTAAGAACAAAGCAATAGAGTAAAGAGCAGGGAGGCCCTTTGCTAGAAATCCAGTAACAGCTATGGACCCAAGCCCTCTTCCTGATTGAGCGTTCCCAGCTGTGCTTGATGGTTGTGAGGCCTGCATATGTCCTGCTACTAACAAAGAGTGAGTCTGGAAGACGTGTCAAAATAGCATTTTAAATGACATTACCACAAGTACTCTGGCAGAAGCACTGGGAGGGGAACGAGTGAGGGCTCAGTGACAAGCAGTTGTTTTAAAAAACGGGGAAAAATGGTATGTGGAAACATGCTCTGAGATTTTACTTGTCCCTTATGATCTTGTTTCTTTCAATGGGTCTGCAGTGGCATCACTGTAGTTAGGTAGTGTAGGGTAAAGTAAATGATTGCCAGGCTTTTCCGCCCTCCTGCCATTAGGATTTATGCTAAATCCCCGAGGTCCTTGAATGCATGCCTGATGGCGGACACCTGGAATAGGGTATGGGCATATGTAGATGGGATTCACCTGGGCTAAGACTGGGCTTTTAAGGGAGGCATCATGTGGACGCCAGCAGAAGCTGAGAAAGAAGCCAAGAACAAATGGAAGCCAAGAGAAGAAGAGAAGCAGAGAGAATGCCAGATAAAGCCCAGATAGAGTGAGGATTTGCTGGGGGCTGGGAGGGCTGCCAGCCTCCCGGCACCCCAGCACCCCTACCTGCCATGTGCCTGGTAAAACAAAATAAAAGACCTGCAAAAACCACTGAGGACTCTGACTCCTCCTTTACCTGGTCTGCTGAATCAGAAAACCTGCACTGTGCTCATTCCTGCCCTCTATAATTGGCGTAAGTCAGCAAGATGATCCATGCAGACGGGTATGGAGCCCTCTGAAGACCTGGAAGGACTAAGGAGTAACAGACTGAGAGCCTGTGATGATGCTGGAGGTGTCATGGCGACACAGGATGAAGGACAAGGTCCAGGAGCTGTGAGACGAGACCTTGTGTGGAGGAGATGCCAGAGAAGACCAGCCAATGACCCCCAAGGCAGCAAGAATCGTCGGGGAAGAGAGGACCGCAATTTGGAGCTCACCAGTGCTGATGGCAGGGAGAGGCCAAATGGACTTGGACTGATGAACTTGGACTGACAATCCCACCAGAAGGCAGAGGAACTTTGGCAAGTTAATGTTGTTTTGGGATCCTGGGAGAGGATGCTATTGTTTGTACACCTCCAGAGATAGGAATCTGGGGGTGGCCAGTGGGCCTTGGTGGTCAAAAGCAGCCTGTGTACTGCCCAGCAGCTAGGCAGAGGAGAAAAGCCAACTGAGAAGGAAAAAGCTGGTGCTAAGTTGAGAAGCCCTGAGTGGCTGTTAAGCACTAAGTTAAGCTGAAGAAGGCCAGTGAGTCTCGTAAAATCACCTGTGGGTGAGGCCCTGCTTATTGTCTAATAAGGGTGAGGATCTGAGGAACTCATCCTTGGGGGACGGGTGGGGTACGTGGTTTGGGGTGGAGCCCATGCCGAACTGGGGAGCCAAGACAGGCCACATGTGGAGTTTGGATTCCCGACCCATGTGCTTGTGCAGTCGGTTGGCCTGAGTGCAGGGGTCTGCGTGTAGCATTGGTGGCTATGAGAGCCAAGTGTTGGAGTGACCGCAGACAGAACCCTGAGGGTTGGTGTAGGGTAAAGAAAATATCAGACTTTTCTGCCCTTCCGCCATCAGGATAGATGATGGATCTTTGTCCTGAATGCATGCCTGATGGCGGGCACCTGGAATAGGGTGTGGGCATAGGTAGATGGGATTCAGCTGAGCTAAGACTGTGCTTTTTAAGGGCGGCATCACGGGGACGCGAGCAGCAGCAGTAGAAGCCGAAGCAGAAGCTGAAAGAGAAGCCTGAAGCAGAAGCAGAGAACACCAGAGAGCCCAGACAGAGTGAAGACTTGCTGGGGGCTGGGAGGCCTGCCAGCCTCCCAGCGCCCCCAGCCAGCACCCCTGCCTGCCATATGCCTGGTGAACCCCAATAAAAAACCTGCAAAACCACTGAGGACTCTGACTCCTCCTTTACCCGGTCTGCATGGGATCAGAAAACCTGCACTGTGTCCTGTCCTGCCCTTACAATTGGCGTAAGTCGGCAAGATCCATGTAGACGGGGATGGAGCCCTCCGAAGACCTGGAGGGACTAAGGAGAACAGACTGTTTGCCTGTGACGATGCTGGAGGCGCCATGGCGGCACAGAAGATGGATACGGTCCGGGAGCTGCAGGACGGGACCTGGCATGAAGGAGACGCCCAAGAGGACCAGCTGATGACACCCGAAAGGACCGGCCAATGACCCCTGAGGCAGCAGAATCGTCGGGGAGGAGAGGACCACGATTCAGCGCTCGCCGGTGCTGATGCAGGGAGAGGACAATGGACTTCAACTGATGGACATGGACTGATAAACTTGGACTGACAATCCCGCCAGAAGGCAGAGGACCTTGGCAGGTTATGGTTTTTTTTTTTGAGAGTCTGGGGGTGGCCATTGGGCCTAGATGGCCAAAAGCAGCCTGTGCATGCCCAGCAGCCAGGTGGAGGAGAAAAGCCAACTAAGAAGGCAAAAGCTGGTGCTGATGCTAAGTTGAGAAGCCCTAAGCGGCTGTTAAGCAGCCTGGGTATGCTGAAGCCCTGTGAGTCTCGTAAAATCACCTGTGGGTGATGCCCTGCTCATTCTTGAGTGAGGGTGAGGAGCTGAGGAACCCGTCCTTGGGGGACGGGTGGGGAATGTGGCTTGGGGTGGAGCCCAAGCCGAATGCAGAGTTTGGATCCCCGACCCATGTGCTTGTGCAGTGGGTTGGCCTGAGTGCAGGGTTCTGCAAGTCGCATTGGTGGCTATGAAGGCTGAGTGTTGGAGCGACTGCAGACAGAAACCCTGAGGGTTGGCGATTACCCCCAACAGAATAAAATCGCCAATCCCAGAGCTAGTGCATCCTGGGGGTGGATGCTGTGTGTGGCTTGTAGCCGAGACTACAGCCAGAGAAGGCCAGGAAGCCTGACGGCTCCTGGCATGTTGCAATAGATGTCCTGAGTGGTTCCCCTCCCTCGTATGAGCAGTGCCTTCGGCAGCAGATTTGGTGGCTCATCTGCTGGTACCAATAATTGTCTTTTGCACTAGGTTGGTGCCCTGCCTGGACTTATTTGTGTTCTGTTGTATTTTGTTATATTTATTTGATGTATTTGCTTTTGTGGGCCATGGCTGCATTGTTTGTTTGCTTAGAAAATTGTATATATATGTATAGACTGTATGGCAGAAAACCCTGAGGGGGTGGACTGTAGGGTAAAAAAAATATCAGGCTTTTCTGCCCTTCCGCCATCAGGATAGATGATGGATCCTTTTCCTGAATGCATGCCTGATGGTGGGCACCTGGAATAGGGTGTGGGCATAGGTAGATGGGATTCAGCTGAGCCAAGACTGTGTTTTTAAGGGCAGCATCACGTGGATGCCAGGAGAAGCAGCAGCAGAAGCCAAGCAGAAGCCAAAAGAGAAGCTGAGAAGCAGCAGAACGAACGCCAGAGAGCCCAGAAAGAGTGAAGACTTGCTGGGGGCTGGGAGGCCTGCCAGCCTCCCAGACCCCCAGCCAGCACCCCTGCCTGCCATATGCCTGGTGAACCCCAATAAAAAACCTGCAAAACCACTGAGGACTCTGACTCCTCCTTTACCCGGTCTGCATGGGATCAGAAAACCTGCACTGTGTCCTGTCCTGCCCTTACAGTTGGTGATTACCCCCAACAGTAGAATAGAATCGCCAGTCCCAGAGTGAGTGCATCCTGGGGGTAGATGCGGTGTGTGGCTTGTAGCCGAGACCACAGCCAGAGAAGGTGAGGAAGCCTGATGGCTCCTGGTGTGTGACAGTAGATGCCATGAGTGGTTCCCCTCCCTTGAATGAGCAGTGCCTTCGGCAGCAGATTTGGTGGCTCATCTGCTGGTGCCAATAATTGTCTTTTGCCACTAGGTTGGTGCTCTGCCTGGAATTATTTGTGTTCTGTTGTATTTTATGTATTCAGTTATATTCAGTTGTATTCTATTTACTTTCATGGGCCATGGCTGCAGTGTTCATATGGCCAAGAGAAATGTATATGACCTGTATAGACTGTCTGGCAGAAAACCCTGAGGGGGTGGACTGTAGGGTAAGGTAAAAGTATCAGGCTTTTCTGCCCTCCTGCCATTAGGCTAGACGATGGAACTCTGCAGTCCTGAATGCATGCCTGATGGTGGGCACCTGGAGTAGGGTGTGGGCATAGGTAGATGGGATTCACCTGGGCTAAGACTGGGCTTTTAAGGGCAGCATCACAGGGACACCAGCAGAAGCTGAAAAAGAAGTCACGAACGAATGGAAGCCAAGAGGAGAAGAAGAGAAGCAGAGAGAACGCCAGAGAGCCCATATAGAGTGAGGATTTGCTGGGGGCTGGGAGGACTGCCAGCCTCCTGGCCCCCCAGTACCCCTGCCTGCCATGTACCTGGTAAAACTAAATAAAAGCCTGCAAAAGCCACTGCGGACTCTGACTCCTCCTTTACCCGGTCTGCTGGATCAAAAAACCTGCACTGTGCTCCTTCCTGCCCTCGACAGGCAGCATCACGGGGACACCAGCAGAGCTAAAGGAGCAGAGATGCAAAGGCCGTGAGAACATTGGAGAGCCCAGAGGGAGAGAAGACTTGCTGGCGGCCAGGAGGCTGTCAGGCCCCTGCTTGTCGTGTACCTGGTAAATGAAATAAAAGCCTAAAAAAGCCACTGAGGACTCCAGGACTCCTTAACCCATCTGCATAGAATCATAGAGATCCTCTCCCATGCCCTTCCTGCCCATACATTTGGTGTAAGTCGGCAAAATGATCTGATGCAAATCAAATGTCGAGCCCTCTGAAGACCTCAGGAGGGACAGGAGTAGTAGACCGTGAGCCTGTGACAACGCTGGAGGTGCCATGGCAGCACAGGTGGTGACCAAAGTCCAGGAGCTGCAGGAAGAGCTAAAGATACTGCAGGAGCATAGGAGGTAGACAAGGTCTGGGAGCTGCTGGATGAGACCTCGAGTGGAGGAGGAGATGGCCAAAGAGGACCAGCCCACGACCCTGAGGCAGCAGAATCGTTGGGGAAGAAAGGACCATGATTTGGAGTTTGCCAAGTGCTGACACCAAGGAAAAAACTGATGGACTTGACTGACAATCCTGCCAGAAGGCAGAGGAAACTTGGCAGGTTAATGTTAATCCACCTGGGGGTGGATCAAGCCAACTTAGGAAGGCAAAAGCTGGTGCCGAGATTGGGAAGACCTGAGCGGCTGTTAAGCAGCCTAAGTTTGCTAAAGCCCAGTGAGTCTCTTAAAATCTCCTGTGGTTGATGCCCTGCTCATTGCAGAGTGAGGGTGAGGAGGTGGGGAACATGGCTTGTGGTGGAGCCCAAAGCCAAAGAGGGTACCCAAGAGAGACTGCATGTGGAGCTTGTATCCATGGATCCCCAACCCATGTGCATTTGCAATGGGTTGGCCTGAGTGCAGGGGTCTTCATGCCGCATTGGTGGCTATGAAAGCCGAGTGTTGGAGTGACCGTAGACAAACCCTGAGGATTGGGGATTACCCCCTGTAAAGACCTGGAATGGACACAGTGCAGGTTTTCTATGATCCAGCAGACCAGGTAAAGGAGGAGTCAGAGTCCTCAGTGGCTTTTTGCAGGCTTTTATTGGGGTTTACCAGGCATATGGCAGGCAGGGGTGCTGGGGGGCCAGGAGGCTGGCAGTCCTCCCAGCACCTAGCAAATCCTCACTCTATCTGGGATCTCTGGCATTCTATCTGCTTCTCTACACTTAGACAAGAATGAAAAGTTGAGTGTATTTGATTCAGGTTTAATCAGCTCCTCCATCCCTACAGGTTCTACAAACAGTAGCATTAAAGCCAGTGACAAGAAAGACACTTACCAATGTTTCATTGATTTCTTCACACATTTCTATCACTGCTAAGGATGTTCAGGGCTTGAGTTCTTGGGGCAGGGCCAACCCTGAGGGAAAGAGGAAGAATGATTTCAGGGCTAGGGCTCCTGGCAAATCAAACCCTCTGTCTATACCTCCTCGAGCATTTATATACAAAAACATTAAAATTATCAAAAGTCAAACTACAAGAGTAAACATTGGGAAGATTTCACAAATGCACACTGTAGGATAAATGAGTATCAGGCTTTTCTGCCATTAGGATTAATGATGACTCCTGCAGTCTTGAATGCATGCCTGATGGCGGACACCTGGAGTAAGCAGGGTGTGGGCATGCATAGGTGGGTACACCTGGACTGAGAGACTGGGCTTATAAAGGCGACGTCGTGGGGACGCCAGAGGAACAACAGGAACAGCAGCAGAGACCATGAGAGAATGCCAAAAGCCCAGAAAGAGTGAAAACTTGTTGGGGGCCGGGCCCTTGGCATCCCTGCCTGCCATGTACCTGGTAAATCCCAATAAAAGCCTGCAAAAGCCACAGAGGACTCCAGGACTCTCCCTCCTTCACCCGTCTGCCTGTGAAGGAGGCAGAAAACCTGCACTGTGCCCTTCCTGCCCCTACACATAAGTAGCCTAAGAGGATAGAGGGTGGGTGTGTGTGAAGGAGAATGCTGTTACTGTTAAGTGTGTGGGTCTAATGCCTCAATCCTGTACAACCACTAATTGTCTAGACGACTATCTTAACTCTAGGAATTTCTACCCCCTCTTAAATGGAAATTATAGGTCAACCTACTGTTGAGTGTATTTTTTTTTCCAACTGGGTTAATTTAACATTTTACAAATAACTTAGAACAGCCAAGGACAGGAATGTGTCACTTAGTCTAACAGTGCAGTGGACATACTCTAAAGGTAACTACCCTTCCCTGCTCTAGCAGGCAAGACAGCAAAATCCTCTGCATAGGCTTGAAGTTTGTGAAATAGCTGTGCAAAAATTTCCACATGCAGGTAAAGCCAGCCTTTTTTATTCCCACTAATGAATAAGGAGGTGGATAAAGATTTATTTTTTTAGGTAATTTATACATTATATATAATGTATAATTATATATATAGAGTGTGAGCGTGTATATATATATATATATATATATATATATATATAAACTCATATAAATGTGAGTTAAATTAGCCCAGTTGGAAGAAAGGCAATGCATTGCCTGTGCAATCAACTTAGTTACAATCAGGATCCCCATCCACTGCATCCCTGCAGCTCCAGTTATCAGGTCACAGTAGTTACTGGGGTCACCTGATTGTGGAATAAAGAATAAACTATTTGTCGCTCCAATGAAGTGAAAAATTTGCTTCTGGTACCTACATTTTTTATATTTTCCCAGAAATAATTTCAATGCAAACTGTTTTCCTCTGTTAGCGAAGCATTCTAATTAGTTTGTCTTATTTTTTCCATATTTTAGCTGGAGCTATTGGACCTATAAGTGAGTTATTTTTCTCCTTCCTAATTTTGCGTGTCTTTGGCCTTCTATGGGATCTGGGATCTCTCCTCACACTAGCAGTTTCCATTTCTACAGCCCAGATATTTCCCACTAATGTTTCTTGATTGCATTTTAATCTCTTGACAGCTCCCCATGCCCAAGTCATCAGAGAAAAATGCCCTGATTATTTTTTCAGATTTATTTTATTTATATATGCATACAAGTGCTTGGGTGGAGGCCAGGGGTGGGAAGGGTGAGATGATTCACCAGAGACCTAACAGGCAGATCGACTGAAATACACTGCTGAGGGGAGCAGTGGGCAAGACAGGAGAGGTCTGCTGCTCCATGTGGGTTAGCAACCTGGCTTGGGATTGAACTTGTGCTGCAGTGGCTACCAATAACTTCACAGTGCTCAGACTTAACCCCTTGTGCCTCCAGGGAGGCCCTGCCTTAAATTTTAATGTCATTGAATTTAAGACAAGAGATTGCCAAATAATGCATAATTAAAATAAAGATCAGAAAAAAATTCTGAGTTATCATAAAAATAACCAAAACACTATTTGTAGGTGTTTTTTTAAAGTGAGGATGGAGTTACAAGAAGAACATGTAGTTCTAGGTAATGGCAAATAAAATTAAACATGATGAAAACAAAAGGAGGAAATTATGGAAAAAAAGGTAAAGGAATCAGCAGCCTCCTTGCCCCTAAAGAGTTTCAATAAATTGAGGCACCTGAGGGGTGCATGGGGAGAGGAGCAAGGGAAGAGTAGAGGAGTGGACAACCTTCAGCCCAGCTTCTCCCTGTTTCCCTCTGCCATAGATTTCTCCTTTAAGATGAACGTTGAATGACTTATCTGGTGGGAGGGTCATGAAGTTTCCATGCTGAAATTGTCTATTTACCTGCAATAATAGTTTTCCCTCTGGTGATTTGCTTCACAGGCCCTTTGAAAAGAATATTGTTAGCATGAGGATTTTGTTAATATAAAACCCACTAATTTTCCTCCTCTTTGCATTTCAGTGCAATTCTCAGCACCTATCCGTAAGTATCAAATTTATTTTTTCAGTCTGTTTCCTTTGGTTTCTGACCTACAGAGCCTTAAGGACTGATATCCCCTGTTTTTGATGCCTTGTTTTCTCAGCTCCCCCAGAACTGTTATTACACAGTTTCCAGAGAAGTTCTGCACAAAGTAGAGAAACTACAAGCCCATGGTTTAGCAAAAGAATATAGAAAAGAAAAAGACCAGTTCAGTAGCAACCATAATGCTCTGTCATGAAGGGGAGGTTTAATTTTTAAACAAGCATTAAGTCCCTAATGAAATGAGGGCAAAGGGAAAAAGAGAATTAAAAAAAAAAAAAAAAACCAGAGGCATTACAACTCAGTATGGAGTCCTTCCTGATCCTCTTAAAAGGCATCAGCCATCACTGAAAATGGGGAGGGGTGGGGGGGCCCATTCACATAGAGTCCCTGTATTGTGCAACAGGCAACAGGAAGCCCGCTCAAAGGCTATCATGCCTGATCTTCTACGGTTTGCATCTCTGAGGCCCCTTCTAGTGTTCTCCTCTGTGATGAAGTGTTGGGGAAAGGGATTTTCTTCACAGTGGTGAAGTATTCTCATCCTCTTTCCCTCTTCTCTCCTCAGCTGGAGCCACAGGACCTATAAGTAAGTTGCTGTCACACCTATAAAACATTTTAATTTTCTACAGTAATTCTGCAGAAATCCCTAGATTTCATGGTGATATTTCAAGGGTTTGGGGTCCACATTTTCTTGGCCTTTGGTTTTCTTCTGCTTAGTATTTTAGCATGTCATTAATGATGCTGTAAATGTACTGGATTCCTCTGCTAAACACAAACTATGAAGTGGAGGATGAACCCTTGTAGAAAGTTTCCAACAAATTACTAATTACACAGAACAAATTTTTGAAAACAGAGTAAGATGGGATAATGTGAAATCATGGAAAAAGGAAATAAGTTTTCATTAAGGATATTTCCAAATCTACTAAAATGGTTTAAATGGACTAAGGTGGTGACCTCTGCTCAGTAACTTTACCAATTATCCTTTCAGTGGATTTACTACATATGGAGGCCATTAGATGTATTAGATTGTCTTAGAATCCCTGCAAAAATCTCAATAACCATACAGAACAACTGCAGCCAATCCCAAGTTTATTGGTTCAAATTCTTAGTAGGAAAAGCACATATATGTGAACTATAGTCTGTAGACCCTGAAAGTACCTACTGACAACTTTTCTCATTTATTTTTAGAGCTCTCTCAAAAAACCATTGGTAAGTAACTTAAGTGTCAATTATAATGCCTCTTGGTCCTTCACAATGCTTAGCATGTCAGTCCATTTCCATCTCAATATTGGTGCTCACAGACTCCAGGATCAAGCGTTCCTGCTGCCTCATTATCCCTTCCAGAATTCTTAGAGGTCTGATTCGCCTAGATTCTGCAATAAAAAGATACTAACTCTGAAGGTGAAGCACAAAGTGGAAAAAAAGAAAAGAAAGGTGCCCTCTTGGAATAGTCCTTTGTGAGCTGGATTCCCACTTAATTTTATAATCTAGCTCTTTTTTTTTTTTTTTTTTTTTTTAATAAATTTTATTGTTATATTCCCCATACAATTGCAGCCCCCCATTCTGACCCCAATCCCTCCCTCCCGCCCCCGCCCCCCTAAAAGTGTCTCTGGTTCATAGTTTTTTGTTGATTTTGATTTTCACTTTCTTATAGTTATTTATTTTCCTGGTCCATTATTTAAGTTTTCTAGATTCCTGCTATGAGTGAGACCATCCGGTATTTTTCTTTTCTTTTTGGCTTATTTCGCTGAGCATGATCCCTTCCAGCGCCATCCATGTTGCAGCAAATTGCATGTGTTTATCTTTTTTGAATGCTGAGTAATATTCCATGGTATATATGTACCACATCTTCTTGATCCAGTCATCTATTTTTGGGCATTTGGGTTGTTTCCAAAGCTTAGCTATTGTAAACAGTGCTGCTATAAACATAGGGGTGCAGGTGTTCTTTGGAATTGATGTTTCTGTGTCCTTTGGGTAAATACCTAGGAGTGGAATTGCTGGGTCATATGGAAGCTCTATGTTTAGTAGGTCCAGAAATCTCCACACAGCTTTCCACAGTGGTTGGACCAGTTTGCACTCCCACCAACAGTGCAGAAGAGTTCCTTTTTCTCCACACCCTCGCCAACATTTGTTGTTGCTAGTTTTTTTAATATGTGCCATTCTCACTGGTGTAAGATGGTATCTCATGGTAGTTTTGATTTGCATTTCCCTGATGACAAGTGATGTTGAACATTTTTTCATATGCCTGTTGGCCATTTGCATTTCCTCTTCAGAGAAGTTTCTTTTAAGCTCTTCTGCCCATTTTTTGACTGGATTATTTTCTTTGTTGTTGTTGAGTCTCATCAGCTCTTTGCAGATTTTTGTGATCAGTCCTTTATCATTAGTGTTGGGTGCAAAAATGTTCTCCCAGTTGGTGGGGTTTCTCTTTGTTTTTGTTATTGTCTCTTTTGCTGTGCAAAAGCTCTTTAATTTGATATAGTCCCAGCTGTTTATCTTTGCCTTCACTATCACTGCTTTGGGTGATGTGTCTGTAAAGATGTCTTTGATGTGCAAATCACGTAGTGTTTTGCCTATATTTCCTTCTATATATTTTATGGTTTCAGGTCTTATGTCTAGTTCTTAATCCATTTTGAGTTGATTTTTGTGTATGGTGTGAGGTGGTGGTCAAGCTTCATTCTTTTGCATGTAGCGACCCAGTTTCCCCAGCACCATTTATTGAACAAACTTTCTTTGCTCCAATGCATAGTCTTTGCTCCTTTGTCAAAGATTAGTTGACCATAAATCTGTGGGTTTATTTCTGGATTTTCTATTCGATTCCATTGGTCTGTATGTCTGTTCTTGTTCCAATACCATGCAGTTTTGATGATTATGGCTTTGTAGTATAGTTTGAAGTCTGGGAGTCTGATGCCTCCTTTCCCTTCTTTTTTTTTCAGGAGAGCTTTGGCTATTCGGGGTTTTTGTGATTCCATATGAATTTCATCAATAATTGTTCTATTTCTTTGAAGAATGACATTGAAATTTTGATTGGAATAGCATTGAATCTGTATATTGCTTTTGGAAGGATGGCCATTTTAATAATGTTTATTCTTCCAATCCATGAGCAGGGGATATCTTTCCATTTCTTTGTGTCTTCTTCTATTTCTTTTAACAGTGTTTTATAGTTTTCTTTGTATAGGTCCTTTACCTCTTTTGTTAGATTTATTCCCAAATATTTGATTTTTTTTGTTTCAATAACAAAAGGGATGGTCTTTTTGATTTCTTCTTCTTCAGATTTATTTTTTGTGTATAGGAAGGCTACTGACTTTTGCGTGTTGATTTTGTATCCTGCCACTTTACTGAACTGATTGATGAGTTGAATTAGCTTTTCTGTGGAGTTTTTGGGGTTCTCTATGTATAATATCATATCGTCTGCAAATAGTGATAGTTTGACTTCTTCTTTTCCTATTTGGATTCCTTGGATGTCTTTCTCTTGTCTTATTGCCCTGGCTAGGACTTCCAGTATTATATTGAAAAGCAATGGTGAGAGTGGACATCCTTGTCTTGTTCCAGATCTTAATGGAATTGCTTTCAGCTTTTCACCATTGAGAATGATACTGGCTGTTGGCTTGTCATAGATGGCCTTTATGATGTTGAGGTATGTTCCTTGTATCCCAAGAACTTCAAGGGCTTTTATCATGAATGGGTGTTGCACTTTGTCGAAAGCTTTCTCAGCATCTATTGATATTATCATATGGTTTTTATATTTCTTTTTGTTGATGTGTTGGATAACGTTGATTGATTTTCGGATGTTAAACCATCCTTGTGCCCCTGGAATGAATCCAACTTGGTCGTGCTGAATTATCTTATGGATACATTGTTGGATTCTGATAGCTAAAATTTTATTGAGGATTTTTGCATCAGTGTTCATTAGGGAGATTGGCCTGTAGTTTTCCTTTTTGTGTTGTCCTTGTTCGGTTTTGGTATTAGTGTAATGTTGGCTTCATAGAACGTGTTTGGTATTGTCCCTTCCTTCTCAATTTTTTGGAAGAGTTTGTGAAGGATAGGCACTAATTCGTCTCTGAATGTTTGGTAGAATTCATTTGTAAATCCATCAGGTCCTGGGCTTTTGTTTTTGGGGAGGTTTTTGATTACCATTTCAATTTCGCTAATTGTAATTGGTCTGTTTAGGTGTTCTATTTCTTCTTTATCTAGCTTTGGGTGATTGTAGAGTTGTAGGAATTTGTCCATCTCCTCTAGATTGTTAAACTTGTTTCCATATAACTGTTCATAGTAGTTACTGATTATTCTTTTGATTTCTGCTGTGTCCGTTGTGATTTCTCCTCTTTCATTGATGATCCTGTTTATTTGTGCTTTCTCCCTTTTTTCCTTTGTGAGCCTGGCTAGGGGTTTGTCTATTTTATTGATTTTTTCAAAGAACCAGCTCTTGGTTTCATTGATCTTTTGGATTGTTTTTTTAGTTTCAATTTCATTATTTCTGCTTTGGTTTTTATTATTTCTTTTCTTCTACTGGTTTTGGGGTTTTCTTGTTGTTCTTTTTTTAGATCTTTGAGCTTCGAGATTAGGTTGTTTCTTTGCGTTCTTCTTGTTTCTTGATGTGAGCTTCTATTGCTATATATTTTCCTCTTATTACTGCTTTTGCTGCATCCCATACATTTAGGATATTGGTGTCCTCCTTGTCGTTCAATTCAAAAAATTTTTTAATTTCTTCTTTGATCTCCTCATTAGTCCAATGGTCTTCCAGTAGTGTGGTTTTTAATCTCCATGAGGTAGGAAAGTTCCTTGCCTTCTTTTTATGGTTTATTTCTAGTTTGATGCCTTCATGGTCAGAAAAGATGGTTGATATGATTTCAATCTTGGTGTATCTGTTGATGTTTGTCTTGTGCCCCAGTATGTGATCGATCCTGGAGAATGATCCGTGTGCGCTTGAGAAAAATGTGTACTCCGTTTTTTTGGGGTTTAGTGTTCTATAGATGTCTGTTAAGCCCAATTGCTCTAGGTCCTTATTTAGAGCTTTGGTTTCTTTACTTATTTTTTGTCTTGTTGATCTATCCATTGTTGATAGTGGTGTGTTGAAGTCTCCCACTACGTATGTGTTTTCTCTGATGTCTGTTTTCAGAGAGGACAACAGTTGTCTGATATATTTTGGTGCTCCTTCGTTTGGTGAGTATATGTTAATGAGTGTTATTTCTTCTTGAAGTATTGTCCCCTTGATCATAATGTAGTGACCATTGGGGTCTCTTTTTATCTTTTTGAGTTTGAAATCTGTTTTATCTGATATAAGTATAGCTGTTCCTGCTTTCTTTTTTGGTCCATTTGCTTGTAGGATTGTTTTCCATCCTTTAACTTTGAGCCTATTTTTATCTTTTGTAGCTAAATGTGTTTCCTGGAGACAGCAAAAGGTTGGGTTTTGTTTCTTAATCCAGGCTGCAACTCTGTGTCTTTTTATTGAAGAGTTTAGTCCATTTACATTTAGAGTTAATATTGATATGTTAACATCTGTATTTGCCATTGTGTTTGTCTTTCCTTTGATTTTATTTATTTATTCTTTTAATAACTTTTTTTTTTTTTGGCCTTCTTTCATTGTTATTCGTCGCTCTGAGGTTCTGGCTTTAGGACTCCTTGTAGTATTTTTTGGAGTGGGGGTTTAGTTGCAATGAAATTCCGGAGTTTCTGTTTGTCTGGGAAGGTCCATATTCTTTCTTCAAAGAGGAAGGAGAGCTTTGCGGGATAGAGTATTCTTGGTTGGCATCTGTTTTCTTGGAGTCTGTTGACTATGTCCCTCCACTCTCTCCTTGCCCGTAGTGTTTCTTCGGAGAAGTCTGATGTCAGCCTGATTGGTTTTCCTTTGAATGTTTCTGTTTCTTCCCTCTTGCCAGCTTCATTATTTTTTCCTTGTCCTGGATTCTTGGGAGCTTTACTATTATGTGTCTTGCTGTATTTTTCCTTTCGTCGTGGAAGTTTGGTGTTCTTCTTGCTTCTTGTATATCAATTTTCAGCTCCTTCTTCACATTTGGGAAGTTCTCTTCAATTATCTCTTTGAATATTTTCTCTGTTCCTACATCTCTCTCCTCTCCTTCTGGTATTCCTATAACTCTTATATTTCCTTTCCTCATGGAGTCAGATAGTTCCCGAAGTCTTTCTTCGTTCTTTTTCCTTCGTACTTCTCTTTCCTTCTCTGTTTTGGTTCTTTTTATTTCTGTGTCTTCAAGATTACTTATTCGTTCTTCCATTTCATCTATTCTGCTTTCATTGCTTTTCCCAGAATTCTTTAGTTCTTCCATTAATTCTTTGATCTCCTGCATTTCTTTTACTTCCCTCTTTAGGGACTCAATTTCTTTCTTCTGACCATTGTTTTCCCTCTCTAGGGACTCAATTGCATTCTTCTGATCGTTGATTATTTTTCCCTTATCTTTGTTTTCCTTTATGACTTCTGTCAGTTTTTTAATCACGGCAATTTTAAATTCTCTTTCTGGAAGGCTCAGAAATTCTTCCAAGTTATTGTCGTTGCAATCTGGGGGCTGGCTTTCTTTTTGTGGTGTGCTTTTTCTCTGGAGAGTTGCTAGGTTGCGTGTGGTTCTTCTCCTCCCTACTGTCTGTTTTCTAATTTGCCGTATGCGTTGGGACACTGTGTTGTTGGGACTTGCCGGCATCTTGGGTGGGCTTCTCTGTTCCCCTCTGGTTCTTCCAGGAGTCATCTGTCAGTTTCAAGCAACCTTTACTGGAGAAAGGTCCCTGTTCTAAAATGCCGATGTGGGGACACACTCCCCTGTGCGCCTGGTCTGCCCTGGCGGTGGGTTCCTGCTCCCCTCTGGGCTTGGACTGCAGGCCAGAGGGGGTCTGGCGTGGGCGAACTTCCCCCGCTCACCTCTGGCTCCTGAGGAAGCCTTCTGCAGGTAGTCTTTACTGAAGAAATGTCCCTGTTCTAAAATGGTGATGTGGGACACACTCCCTGCGCTTCTGGTCTCAGGCACACTATTCTGCGCGCCTGGTCTGCCCCGGCTGTGGGTGCTCGCTCTCCCTGTGGGCTCAGACTACTTGTTCAGAAGGGGCCCGGTGTGGGCTAACTCCCCAGCTGGCCACTAGCTCCTTCAGTAGCCTGTGCTGGGGTCAAGTCGCTAGGTGGCACCAGAGATCTCTCCTAGAGCCCTTGGGGAGCTGATTTTCCACCCCGTGGGACAGGGAGCAGAGCGGGGATGGTAGGGTACACCTCAACGGCTTTGGGGTGCTGTGTCTGCCTTGTGCCCCACCGTCGTGGGGAACCCACGCCCCTAATTTCGTGCCCCGGGTCTCAGTTCCAAAGCCCTCAGTTCCAGGATGCGGGCTGTAGCCCAGATCAGTGGCGCGGGAATGGCGCCTTTTGAATCCCGCTCCCCTGCCTGGGCGCCTTGTTCCTGCTCACTCAGGGAGGGCCTCCGCCCGGGTCTCAGTTCCAAAGCCCTCAGTTCCAGGACACGGGCTATAGCCCAGATCAGTGGCGCGGGAATGGCGCCTTTTGAATCCCGCTCCCCTGCCTGGGCGCCTTGTTCCTGCTCACTCAGGGAGGGCCTCCGCCGTCTCCCCGCAAGCCTAGGTCGCAGGCGCAGGGCCCTGGGCAGCTGCAATCCGAGCGCCGCTTTCGCGCAAGCTTACCGGGCGGCTGGGGCTGTGTGCTGGTGCTGGTCTCCTCCTGGTGGGCGGGGCTCTCTTTAATGGCGCCTGGAGCTCACCTCCGCAGCGGATCCTTCAGGGTTCGCCTCAGCTCCTGTTCACGGGGTGTGGTGGCTGAAATAGTTCCTTTCCACTCACAGTCCCGCTTGCTGTGTCCGTTTTTTCTTGTTGGGCGTTTTGGTTTGTTGTTTCCCTCGTCTCTGCCGGTCGGAGAGTGCCGCCTCTGTGGGCGGGGGAGGGGAGCAGGGTTCTGCGCTTCCCTCCCTTCTCGTCCTCTTTTATGGCAACTTTCTTCTTCGGGCAGTTTGCTGGAGTCGTCCGTTTATCTTCCGTGTCCCAGTTCTCACTGGGACCTGCCGCTTTTCCTCCCTATTAACTTTTTTTAATGGGAGATCTTACTCGCAGCGTCTCCTCGCCGCCATGTTGCTCCGCCCCCTCCTTATAATCTAGCTCTTGAAACCAATATGTAATAAACATTTAGAACACAGCTCCTAAACATCTTGCTTTCTATATAAATAATGTCCCATTATTTGATTGCCTTTTTTAAAAAATATTTATACAAGAACCAGAGTACAGGCCAGATGCACAGGAGGGTGAGAGGATTCGCCAGAGACAGAGCAGGGAACAGAACAGGCAGAAATGCTGAAATACACTGCTGAGGGGAGCAGCAGGCAAGACAGGAAAGGTCTGCCGCACCATGTGGGACCCTTCCTGGCCAGCCAGGATCAAACCGGCACTACAGAGGCTGCGGACTGCTTCACAGTGATGCGCTCAACTGCCTGTGCCAACAGGGGAGAACCATTGCCTTTATTTTGTAAAACAATCCAAATTTAATTTTTTTTCAATTATGCTCTGAAAAGTTCTCTGTAGGTTCTATTCTCCCCAACTTTTAGCAACTATTGTATTTTTCCATAGAAACATTGTATAGGTTAAGTTCAAAAATGCAACTGTGGATAATTATGTGAGAATAAATAGTTTAACACACTGTATTATAGCATTCCTAACAAAATTTAACATTTTTTAAATTATAAGACTAAATATGGGGTCTCCCTGGTGGCGCAGCGGTTGAGTGCTGGGGTGCGAAGCTGCCAGCCTCTGCAGCGCTGGTTCAATCCCCGGCTGCCAGGAGGGTCCCACATGGCACGCAGACCTCTCCTTCCACCCGCTGCTCCCCTCAGCAGTGTACTTCATCAGTCTGCCTGTTCTGCTCCCTGCTCTGGTGAATTCTCTCACCCTCCCGCACTTCTGACTGTACCCAGTGCTTGTATAAATGAATAAATAAATCTTAAAAAAAAAAAAAAAAGACTATGGTTTGAGGTCTTTATATTCATATGACAAAATGAATGTGAGTCTTATGCCTAATGGTTATCATTTGACCAAGGGGCACCCAGAAACCCCAAACTGTTAAAGAGTACACACTCTGAAAGGTATCCAGCCATCCATGCATACAGTGTACAGAGGGAGAGAAGAGATAAAAGGATATTCCTAATAAAACTCTGAAAATTATCCATCCCCTCATGGGCAAATGGCCTAGCCAAATAAGGTTGACCTAAAGCAGGTTCACTGAAGTGTAAAAGCTTGCCACAGCCTAAGGCAACTGGTAGAAAACAGCAAGAAAGGGGTTAGGCAGGTCTTAGGAGCTGGGACAAAAAGAGATACCCCATCAAGATAATGGCTGCCACTGTCAGCTTCCTCACATGTCTGTCACCCATGTGTCTCTTTCAAATGTCTCTACATGTCTCTCCTCCATGTGTCTCTTCCAAATCCCCTTGTGCTAGGGTACAAGGCAGGGCCACAGAAGCAAGATTTCTCAAGCCTGTATGAGTTTATTCATATACTAAGCGTGACTGCTTAACCCCTAATTCCCAGTTGTTCCCATGCTCAGGAAGTCCAGTTCATGACATATTGGGACTTGTAATCCAAGGTGGCAGCATGCCAGTGAGGGTGGGAATTTGGCACCATTTCACTGTCCTGCAATGCTCCTGCTCCTTTTATGGAGATACATTCTGTAACATAATCACATTTTTGAGTGATTCCTTATACCTTATAGTTTTTTTTCTCTCCATTATTTTATTGGATTTACACAACATCCCAGAGTAAATACAACTGAAAGAGGAAAGTGAAGAGAGTACAAGAAATAAAACGAAAGTGGAAAGGGAGGAAAATTGAAGAAACAAAATACAATTTGAAAATATCTGCCTAAGTGTTTACTGGCTTATAACAAGAGAACAGGTTTAAGATCAAGGGTACTTTTTGATAGACAGTCATAACAAATATTACGTTACAGTTGCAAAATCCCTAGATTTCTAACTTGTCTATAGCTTAAGCCCAGAATATGCAGAATTGGTAAAACCCCGTCTGGCTTTTCTGTACATGTTAGAGGTTTGGAATTTATGCGTCAGAGCTGGGACATTTCACATCATGAATTCCATGAAGTGAGGGGTTGTGGAAAAGAGATGCTGTTTTGGCCACTGGAAGGAAGGGTGGTCTTTTTTAGATTTAGTTAACAATGCAAACTGACATGATTTTCATGACTTCTCCTGGCACCTGCCTATCAGAACATCTATGGCAGCAGCACAACTGCCAGCAAGCCTGCATCAGCCACCCCTCTTCTGTGGAGTAATCCTCCTGGTGTTTCTTTCACTCAGGCACTTACAGAGCCATCCAGAAATTATTCTCTTTGGCTTCACATTAGCCAAGTTCATGAGCTACCCTCACTTAGAAGACCGAGAAGCTAAAATCTCTTTTAAGAACTCCATATACACAACCTGCAGGGACCACAACCTGCAGGGACAGCCCCCTGCAAAAAATGTGCCTAAACATATGGACACTTTATTCAGGGAAGCCCAGAGCTATGGCTTTTCCTAATTCAGATACAGTTATATAAATCAATGTTGCAAACTAATTTAGAAGTTTTAGAATTTTAATCAGTTCACCAGAAGATCACAGCTAGAAAATCAACTGAAGGCCAGATTCCTTAAAAACTGAAGGTTAGGTTGGCCTGTTGCCCTTAGGTCAGTCTAGCTAAAGAAAGCAAATTCCTCACTCTGTCAGTCCCCGATAAAGATGGAAGCTGTCGGAAGATTGAATTCGTGTCTCCTGCTTAATGCCTACTCCTAGATCACATCAGAAATATTTTAGTATAAGAATGCTCCCTTGAGGGCCTCCCCTGGTGGTGCAGCAGTTGAGCGCTGGGCTGGTTCGTTCCGTGGCCACCGGACGAGGGTCCCACAAAAAAAAAAAAAAAAAAATGGTCCCTTGAAAAATGGACTGTTTCTGAACTAAAAGAACAGTTTCACCTTTTTTCTAATGTCTCCTAGGTTGGCGAGGATTATAGAATATAGGATATTTCAGTATATTAAATATATGATAGTATATGCTAAATATACCTTTTGTTCCGTATTTAATATTTAAAATTACTGAATTAATTCTTCCTAATAAATAATAATCTTATTACCAATATTCTCCTTTATCTTTCAAATTCCCACCCTTAGAAATAAATTAATGAAAAGTGTATTATTCATTTGTACACTAAGAGAGCAATTTGTATTTCTTTTTAGTGCAAACTCCAGGACCTATTGGTAAGTTACCTATACAAATGTTAATGTATCACTCACATTCATAATAGATAGCATAACATATTTCTAAGAGTTGTTAAAGTGGTTTACCAACAATCTTTAGGAGAATGTTCCAAAACAAAGATGCAATAAAATGAATCTGAGGCCAGATGTAAGAAATGAGCAATAAAATTAAACAAAGGCTGAAAATGTGAAATGAAAGGGTTATGAAGGGGGAAATGTAGGGAGAAATGTAGGGAAAGGAATGAATGAAATTAAAAGTTTTCCTCAAACATCTATCAATAAGATACTAGAATAAAGTCATTGGGGGTGATTATCCTTCCAACTAAAACAGGTTTACAAGTCTCCTGGAGAAGATCTGATTCATATTACAAGGCTATAGTCCAGCAGCAGTACAATAAAAATATTTAATCATGAGGATTGGATTTAGTAATTCCTAGGGGATCATTTTTATTGCTATCCTATGGAAAATATCAATAGTACGTGTGTTTTTCATGCCCAACAAGCACAATAATTTAAGTTTGTTTCTATTTGTAGTGCAATATACTGGACCCAGTAGTAGTAAGTGCCTTATCTATTTTTTTTCCTTTGGTGTTCTTTCATCTTCTACAGTTTCTACAGTGTCTGTTCTGAATTCTAAATATATTTATTGCTGTAAGAACAGTGGTTTCAGACATGATTTCATTCTTTTCCACTTTCCACTGCTGCAAATTTTCCACTTTTTTTTAAAATAAAACTAGTAGGAAATCCCCCCAGTAACAGTCATAATAACCTCCATAATAGTATAGAAATTTCTAAAATAACAGATAAAATAACAAAGGTAGTTTTCTAGTTCAGAAGTGTTTTGTAATTTATATAGAGCTTATTCAATGATTATAGAATAAAACTCCCATGGAGTTTGCTATCATATGAAGATATTTTAGAAAAAAAAAATCTCAAAATGTGGAAAGTAGTTGCCACACAATTTTATTATGACCACAAAAACAAGATGCTGCCTGACCCAGATGCTGGTTCTAAATATGCTTCTCGTTGTAAAGTAATACGACCCAGCATTTATCTATCTATTCCCCTAAATCATCAGCCTCTCTAAGCACTCTTGATTTTTCACCAAGACCCACAGCCTTTAAACTTCTCACAATTCTTTTTTTTTTAAAGATTTATTTATTTATTTTACACAAGAACTGGTGTACAGACCAGATTTGCGGGAGGATGAGAGGATTCACCAGAGACAGAGCGGGGAACAGAACAGGCAAACTGACAAAATATACTGCTGAGGAGAGCAGCAGGTGCGACAGGAGAGGTCTGCGTGCCATGTGGGACCCTCACCTGCAGGCCGGGATCGAACCGGCGCTGAAGAGGCTGCAGACAGCTTCATAGCATGGCACTCAACCACCTGTACCACGAGGGGAGACCCAAAGTTCTCACAATTCTTATAGGAAAAAAATCATAAGCCAGCTCATCTCAGAGTTTCTCACTATTGCCTGAGGAAAGGCCTCATGTGGTCCAAAGACCCATAATAGCCACCCTGTGACTGAGATCTGTGGGAATGGCATTCCCTTTCCAGTCTTTTCTCCCCTGCTTAACTCCTCTCCCTTAGAGTAAACACTTAAAATATATATTGATATATAAATGAAAAGTACATTGCTACATTTATTCCATCCTTGTTTCCCTCTAAACTAAACTGGAAAAAGGTAAAAAATATATTATTTTTTAACTAACAAAATTGGGTGACTCCAAATGGGACTAATAAATAAAAAGAGTGGGAGGAAAACTTCAAATTTAATAAAATGACAGGGAGAAAGTGAAGTTAGTGAAAGTGAAAATGACAGAAGAACAAGGTGAAGGCATTATGAACCCTTGGAGGGTTCAAGCACTTACCCTCCCTGAAGGAACAGGAAGGATGAATGAAGCCACCATAGGGCCATTTTTCTATCCCAGACCAGACTTCAGGGTGCAAAGTACAAGAGTGGGTACGTAAGCCCACACACTGCCCTGAGTTAATAGGCAGGTTTCAGAGCTCCCTGTATCCTCCATAAAGTTACATACTCTGACTTCTCTTTTTTTCCTTCTATTTTTCCACTAGATGAAACCTCAGAAGTGACCAGTAAGTTCTACCCTTGTCCTTTTTTTTAAAGATTTATTTATTTATGCATACAAGAACTGGGGTACAGGCCAGAGATGTGGGCAGTGAGAGGATTCACCAGAGACAGAGTGGGCAACAGAACAGGCAGATTGACTGAAACACACTGCTGAGGGGAGCAGTGGGCAAATCAGGAGAGGTCTGCTGCGCCATGTGGGTAGCTCCCTGGCTGGGAATCAAACTTGTGCTGCAGTGGCTGTGGCTAGTGGCTAGCTTCATAGGTTGCCTCTTAACCCCTTGCACCACCAGGGAGGCCCTCTACCCCTATTCTTATAGAACAGTTGACTTCAGCTTCTTTAAGTGTCTGGGGTCCTTTGTTTCTGTCTTCTGGGTATATATTCTTGTACCCTAACTCTAAGAACTGAATGAAGTGAGAATGCAATCCCCACTCAGAAATCCAAGATAATACATAATATATTAAATATGTATGATATATATTAAAATTATCAGTAGAAACTATATATTCATAGTGACTTGTCAATAAGGGAGGGAGAATACTTGTATCAGTGAATAAAAACTTGCATGGAGAAGACAAGTGAAGGCAGGACAGTTTAAATTACCAATCTGCTATAGGATTTTAAGCACTTACCTGTCACTGCCAAAATGGAAGCTATAACTAAGCCCCCCACCTACAGCCTTCCAGACCAAGCAGGAGACAGAATCCCCAGGGCCTGATGGCAGCTGTGTTCCCCAGCACAGGGCTTTGATGCTCCCCCTCCATTGCCATTCCTGATATCCCCTCTCAGTAGAAACCAGAAAACTAGTTCCTCTTCATCAGCCTTTCCACACTAATTTCTCTTTCTTTTACAGCTGCAGGATCCTCTGGTAAGTTTGACTATTTCCCTTCATGATGGGACAAAATTTTCTCCAGCAATGTCTAACGATATTCTTTTATTTTTTTTGTTTGTTTTTATTTTTATATTGTCATATCATTATTTCATGTCCTTGTTTGTTTCTTCACAATATAGTAACAAATCAAAAACCAAGATTTATCCCTCTATATTGGGATTGCAATAGTCAAAGTTCCTGTTTCTTTGACCCCTTGTTTTTCCACTACTGAGAATTCCACTAGGTTATTAAGAAGTTTCTAAAATATTCATGATTCACATAAATTAAAAAGCAGAGAAAAAAGTTTGTCCATGGTCCTTATTGCCAATAAGGAGCTTTTCATACAGAAGGGGAAAAGTGAATGGGAGAAAAAAATCTATAGTTAATATTTCTGTTTTCTGGCTGGATCATCTATGCAAGCAATTAATAAATTGTTTCTCTGCTGCACCCCTGTTGAAGTCCAGTGGTATCTATTGGAATTTGAGTACCAATAGGGGAACAGAAAACTTGTTTTCTTAGCCTTTTGCTTCTCCATAACATACTACCAGCTGCTTAAAAATTTTCTAGAAATCTCAAATGCATCTACCTTAAAAAAAAAAAAAAGCTGTAATTATATAACTAGGAAATTTACCAATAGGAAAAAAAAATGAATAGGCAAGTAAATAAGAAAGGACAAATAAGCAATTTTTCTTGCTTGTTTTTCAGTGGAGTCAACTCATCAACCAATCAGTAAGTCTGAGTGTTCATTTAATTCTCTGCCACAGGGATCAATTGATTTCTAGCGGGGTTTAAGAGACTTTATCTTACCAGGTTTAATTTTAAAAGAGTTGAGGTACATCTTGGCCTCCTGCTATCTCATTATCAAAATACCTATGAATTATAAATGTACTAGAAAGTTCTAAGCTACTGATATACAAAAATACAATGAATGTATTTACTCTATCTCCTATGTAATAAGAACTATATGGGTGCTTTAATTAAAGAAATCCATTAAAAGAGACTGTCTACAGAAAATGGAAAAATGAAGAGGGGGAGTTAGGGACAAATACTTTTTAAAACAGTTTTCCATTTGGACTTCCTGCCCTACCCTGTTGTTTTTCCACATTTGAATACCAAGAAATCTGAGAAACACTTCCTTGATCATATAGGGATTTTAAGGGCTTAGTAATCCTGTTTCCTTGATATCGTGTTTGACATATCCAGTAGTAAACCGAACTTTTTAATAATTTTATGGACAAATCAAATTTCACTGATTTATATAAAAAAAGAAAGGGGAAATTTTTTCATCAGTTAAAAATGATATTTCACATGGAACTTCACAAATTGAAAAAAAAACAAGTTAATTGGGGAAGAAAAGGATGTAACAATTCTCTCTGTTCTATTTTCTAGCAAGACCAACTCCACATGCCCTCAGTAAGTCTATTTCTTCCACTGTGGGGCCCTGTAACCCCTCCCTCCCCTGGCAGTGCTGGGTTCTGAGGACGGGGGTGCACACTTCCTTCACCAATTTCCTCCCATGGTCAAAATTCCAGTGTTATTAATGATTTTGTTGGAAAATTCAAATCCTGGTGATTTACTTTAAAAGTAAATAAAGGCCAAAGGGAGCATTCTTCCTCATTGTTATAATGGCCTGTCCTGAGGAATTCACTAAGTAGAAAACATAGTGGGAGAGAAAATGGTTGCACAGATACTTCTGCTTGTCTTTCAGCTGCTCCACCTTCAATGCCTGGTGGTAAGTTCAGTCTATTTTTCTATTGTTATCTGCATTTATTGTTGTTGTTCCCTGTAACACCTGGAGACTCAGATAGGCATCCATAGAAGCAATATCATTCCATTCAGATAAATATTCATTGGTATCTAATTTTTTTTTTTAGGTCTGCCCCTGGCACCCATAAGTAAGTATTGCATCTGTGTCTCTACTTTGGTTCACTTTGGTCTTCAAGGTCTAGGGGACTTTGCTCCATTAATGTAATTTGAATCTCTCACTACTCTCGTTTCCTTATTATCCAGATTCCTGTACACTGTAGATAATTTCAGAAATTGGTATTAAAGGAAAAGATAAGCTAGTATTTGTAAATAACAACCCCCAAAAACCTGAATGATGCAGTATAAGAATTGAGGTAGGCAGAATGTTGATTGGGTTTGGGGGTTGTGAGAATGAGAGAAAAAGCCCAAAATATTTAATGGATGTTTAAATGGAGAAAGAACCTGAGTATTCTCTCAAAGATCATGATGCTATTTAAAGGAAACTAAAAGTTCCAGTGGCTATTATTTGGGAATTTACCTAAAGTTATTCAGGTCCAATAATGAAGAAGGTCTTTCAGAAAACCCTGCCTTTGACTTCATCATAACACATCACTCCTTCACCTAACATCTAAGTTTGTATTGCACCTACTCTACAGGTGTAATTTGTACAGGGTAGTTTGGGATGCTTTCTTTCTTATGCCCGCCTAATCCTGCCCTCATAGAAACCAGCAGAATATGTTAGGTAATATATTGTGTTTTTTCTACTTAAGAAAAAAATACATGAATTTCTTTCTGCTTATTCTTCAGTGATTTCACAGAGAACATCAAGTAAGTTCTTTACTTCTCGATTTGTCATATGTGAGACTTTTTCTGAACCAAGAGGCTTCTATTTCTAGTAGACAAAAGAGTGAGACTCACATAGTCATTTATATCTGCATTACACAAAGTGTTCAGATTAGTAATTGAAGGATTTTCCTTTATTTCTGTTCTTAACTCAGTTTCCCAGGAAACAGACCTCAATAGTAATTCAGTATTTAAACCAGATCAAGTAATGATAATAGTGATTTTAATACAGAATTCAGGAAACCACATTTTACACTATGTCCTAGTTTTCCATAATTCAAATCTGATTCTCATACCTAGTTTACAAATAAATTTCATGTAATCCCAGTTTCCTGTGGGATTTCTCAAATGAAATTAAGCCACAAAGCAGATTAGCAAACCTCTAAACAGGCATTCAACTATGGAATAAGTTGTCATATCCTTTCTCACAGACAACCCCGATTTTTGTAAAAAGTTCTCTTATTAATAACCTCAGTTTCTGGGCCTCCTCTGGTGGCACAGGCAGTTGAGTGCAGCGCTGAGAAGCTGTCCACAGCCTCTGCAGCATGAGTTTGATCCCGGCTGGTCAGCAAGAGTCCCACATGGCGCAGCAGACCTCTCCTGGCTCGCCCGCTGCTCCCCTCAGCAGTGTATTTCAGTCAGTCTGCCTCTTCTGTCCCCTGCTCTGTCTCTGGTGAATCCTCTCACCCTCCCGTTTATCTGGCCTGTACCCCGGTTCTGGTATGCATGAATAAAAAATAATTTTTTAAAAAATAATAAAAACCTGAGTTTCTTTTTTTTTAACATTTATTTATTTGTGCATACAAGAACCAGGATACAGGCCAGGGATGCAGAGGGTGAGAGGATCCACCAGCGACAGAGTGGGGAACAGAACAGGCAGACTGACTGAAATACACTGCTGGGGGCTGCAGCCGGTGAGACAGGGGAGGTCCTCTGTGCCATGAGGGCAGCTCCCTGGCAGGGCAGGTATCAAACTTGTGCTGCAGAGGCTGCACAGCCTCACAGTGCTGTGCTTAGGCCCTTGTGCCACCAGGGGAAGCCCAAGACCTCAGTTTCTTACAGAAAAATACTGTGCCTTCTTCTACCACAACATCATTCCCTAGTCAACTACTCACAGCTGAAGATTTCCTTGAATCTTCCCATTACAGTTGTTTGAAGGCATAGAAGAAAGGTGATGTTTGAGATAGATGAACTACTTAGACCATTTGTGCATCTGTGCATTTCAAGCTCCAGGAATTCCTTCCCATTCTGTTCTAGATTTGAGCAACATTTCCTGGGATTAGTCCCACCTCAGTAAGCTAGTGAGAGAAAAGGGAGGTTATTGCTACTTTTTCTTCAATTTTTCCCCTCCTTTTCAATTTTGTATAATACTTTTAGTTCTGTAAAAAATGAATTGGCTTTGTGATAGGAAGTGAACTGAATCCATATATTGTTTTGGATAAGATGGTCATGTTTTTAAGATGGACATTTTAGCAATGTTTGTTCTTTCAATCCATGAGCATGTCATCTCTTTCCTTTAATTTTGTTTCTTCTCCCTCTTCTTTTAATAATATAATATTCAATGTACAGATCTTTCACCACCTTTGTTAAATTTATTTCTAGGTGTGTAATTCTTTCTGGTACATTAATGGGATTCTTTTTTCTACTTCTCCTTCTGGTCATCAGTTGCTTACATGTAGTTGTTTGCATTTTTCTGATAGCCTGCAGAAATTTTTATGTATTTAATTTGTATCCTGCCACTTTACTATACTGATTTATTGCCTCTAACAGATTTTAGTGGAGTCTTTACAGCTTTACATGTGTCATCTGCAAATAGTGATAGTTAATTTCTTTCTTTCCTATTTGGATAAACCTTATTTCCCTTTCTTGCCTAATTGCCCTGGCTGGGACTTCCAATATTTCTTTTTAATTTTTTTTTAAGATTTATTTATTTATACAAGAACTGGGGTACAGGCCAGATGTGGGGGAGGGTGAGAAGATTCACTAGAGACAGAGGGGGGAACAAAACAGACAGACTGATGAAATACACTGCTGAGGGGAGCAGCAGGCAAGACAGGAGAGGTCTGCTGCGCCATGTGGGTTTCTTCCAGGCCAGCTGGGATTGAACTCGTGCTGTAGAAGCTGTGGACAGCTTCACAGTGCGGCACTCAACCGCCTGCATCACCAGGGAGGCCCTCGGACTTCCAATATTATGTTGAATTATTTGGTAAAAGAGAACATCCTTGTCTTGTTCCTGATTTCAGAGAAATTTTTTTTCAGTTTTTCAGAACTGAATATAATGTAACCTGTTAATTTTTCATTCATGGTTTTTATTCAGTTGAGCTACATTTCTTTTATTCTCATTTTATTGAGAGATTTATCATAAATGGATGTGGAATATGTCAAATGATTTTCCACATCTTTTGAATTGTTAATAGATGTTGTTTATGTGGTATATTAAATTACTTGACTTGCATTTATTGAATTATACTTGCATCCATGGAATAAATTCCACTTGGCCCTGGTATATGATCCTTTAAAATACTGTTGAATTCAGTTTGCTAGTATCTTGTAGAGGAATTTGCTCTGTGCTCGTTAGAATGATTGTCCTATATTATTATTCCTGGTAACTTTTTCTATTTTTGGGGGCCTCCCGGATGGCGCAGCGGTTGAGCGCTGGGTTGAGAAGCTGCCCGCGGCCTCTGCGGCGCTGGTTCGAACCCCGGCTGCTCCCCGGCCACCGGAGGAGGGTCCCACATGGTGCGCAGACCTCTCCTGCCACCCGCTGCTCCCCTCAGCAGTGTACTTCGGTCCTTCTGCCTGCTCTGCTCCCCGCTCTGGCTCTGGTGAATTCTCTCACCCTCCCGCGCTTCTGACTGTACCCCGTGCTTGTATAAATAAATAAATTAAAAAAAAAAAAACTTTTTTCTATTTTTTAAAGATTTTACTTATTTTTGTTTAGAAGAACTGGGGTGTAGGCCAGAGGTGTGGGGTGGTGAGATGATTCACCAGAGACACAGTGGGGAGTAGCACAGGGATATCAACTTAAATACACTGCGGAGGGGAACAGCGGGCAAGACAGGAGAGGTCTGCTGCACCATATGTGGGTTATCCCCAACCAGGGAGTGAATTCAGGCCATCTTAGTGCTAGCACTGATACTTAACCCCTAAGCCACCAGGGAGGCCCCTTTCTTTTTCTATTTTTTAATACCAAGATAATATTGACTTCATAAAATGTGCCTAGAAGCATTCCCTCCTCTTCAATTTTTTTTTTTTAGTGTTTGAAAAAGATAGCTCTTAAAACTTCTTGGAAAAAATTAATGAAATGCATTAGTGAAGTCATTTGATGCTGGTCTTTTCATGTTTGCAAGACTCTTGGTTACTATTTCAATTTCCTTGCCTATAATGGTCTCTTCAGATTTCCAAATAAATATACATATATTTGGTATAAATATATGTGGTATAAAGGTAGTTTGGAAAAGAACAAGCAGTTATAAAAAGGGAACAAAGTTGAAATCTTAGAAATAATAACTTACTGAAATTTAAGTGATAAATAATACTGATAATTATTATTAGAGATATATGATTATATATAATAGTTAAATATATTAATCACAATTCAAAGTGAATTAGAATATATAACAGGGGATTTCTTAAAATCATACACACAGAACAGCTTAAGAATACGAAGGAAAAGTAAGAGTCATACTTGAATAGAATGAAGAGTTCAAATGTAATAAATATTCCATAAAGGAGAATTCAGATAATATATGTCAGATAATATTGTAGGATATCATGGCGACAATATTCCACAAGAAAAGAAACTTAAATCTGTGATCAAAAGGGTCTACAGAAGATTGAAAGTAGATAATTTTAAAACCACACACACACACACACACACACACACACACACACTTTCTCTCATGTCAGTCAAAGTCAAAAGTTACTATAGTGACAGAAATAAAAAGAAAAACATAAAGACCACTGGAAAATCATACTCTTAATTTCAAACTTTTAAATTGTATAATTCAAAGCTATAGTAGTCAAAACAGTATGGTATTGACATGAAAGCAGACACATAGATCTATGGAGCAGAATAGAGAGCTCAAAATTAAGCCCAAGCATATATGGTCAATTAATTTACAAATAAATAGTAAGGATATATAATGTGGAAAGTATAGTTCAGTAAATATTGGGGGAAATTAACAGTTACAGGCAAAAAAGAAATGTAACTAGACTACTATCTTATGCAACACACAGATATCAACTCAAGAAATTAAAGACTTAAATATTAAGACCTGAAAGTATAAAACTCTGCAAAGAAAACATAGGGAGTAAGCTCCTTGAGATTAGTTGTGGCAATAATTTTTGGACTTGGTACCTAAAGCAAAGTCAATAAAAGCAAAAATAAATAACTTGGACTACATCAGACTAAAAAGCCCTGCACAGTAGGGAGAATATCAACAAAATGAAAAAAACAGCCAACTGAATGGGAGAAAATATTTGTAGATTGTACATAATACATGTATTTAATATTCAATTATATAAAGAATAAAAACAAATTTAATTTAAAAATGGGCAGATAACTGAATACTTTTCCAAAGAAAATATTCAAATGACAAACAGGCCCATGAAATGTTGTTCAATGTCACTTATCATCAAGGGGATATAAATCAAAATCACAATGAGATGCTGCTTCACATCTGTTAGAATATGTATTATGAAAAGCACAAGAGACTACAAGTTTTGGCAAGGTTATAGATAAAATGGAAATCTTTTGGTGAGAATGTAAATTAGTACAGCCATTATGAAGATTTCTCAAAAAAATTGAAAACAGAACTACCATATGATGCAATGATCCTAAATTTGAGTACGTATCTGTAGGAAATAAAATCACTACCTCCAACAGAGTGATATCTGCACCCCCATGTTCATTATAGCTTTCCACATTTTATTTATAATAACTAAGATATAGACAACAGTATCATTGACAGGTTCATGGATAAAGAGAATATATATATATGAAAAAGAGAATAAATGTGTGATATGTGTACACATGCATATACATATACATATTTATGAGATACCCGCACATTAGATTGTTACACAGCCATAAGAAAGAAGGAAATTCACCTTTTGCAACAACATGGGTGGCCCTTAAGGACATTATGCTGATATAAGTCAGAAAGATACCCTATGTTCTCACTAATATGTGAATATCAAAAAAGTTGATTTCATAGAAATAGAGTAGAATGGTGGTTGCCAGAGAATGGGGACTGGGGAAATGCAGATTGTTGTTCAAAGTTTACAAACCTCCAGTTATAATTTGAATAAGTTCTAGGAAGCCAATATCCAACATGGTGACTAAAACTAGCATTACTGCAATATATTCTTTTTTTTTTTCAATAAGAGTAATTTCATTTTATTTTTTATTTTTTCATTTATATATGTTTTACATCATTGTTCATTTTTATTTTTTTAAGATGTATTTATACATACAAGAGCTGGGGTACAGGCCAGAGATGTAGGGGTGAGAGGACTCACCAGAGACAGAGTAGGGAACAGAACAGGCAGACTAACTGAAATATACTGCTGAGGGGAACCGCGGGCGAGTCAGGAGAGGTCTGCTGCACCATGTGGGTTGCTCCCTGGCCAGCCGGGAATTGAACTCATACTGTAGAGGCTGCGGACTGCCCCATAGTGCAGCACTCAACCCCTTGCGCCACCAGGAGTCCCCATTGCTCATTTTTAAACAATGTTTGCTTCCACCGCATCAGGTGTAGTCCCCATAGAATTTCCCTCACCAATGCCCCCATGCACCATCCCCTCAGCCCCCTTTGCTCCTCTCCCCCTCCCTCCCTCTGATCCCTCTCCATCTGATCCCTCTCCCTCCTCCTCCCCTGCAGGATGTCTCTGATTTATAATTGTCTGTCTGTTTTTATTTTGTTGTGTTTTATATTGTTATTAATTTCCCCCCTCATGTCTTATTTTACTGCATTATGTTCTTGAAAAATATTGAGAGTAGATGTTAAATATTATCACCACACACCAAAAAAAAAAAAATGACAATTTCATAAGGAGCTGGAGATGTTAAATAACCTTATTGTTATAGACAAATCACAATATATGTGTGCATCAAACCATCAGATTATAAACTTAGGTATGTCAACAACATTCCAATGAAGTTAGAAAAAAAAATCTGTGTGACAAAATCAAGAACACAGAAATAGATCCTTATTTTATGAAAAAGTTGATTTCATAACAGATGGCCATATGTCAATCTAGAGTTTTTAGGTAAAAAATAATAGATATTCTACATCACTCTTTTCCTTACCAAAAATTAAGTTAAATAAAACACCTACATATGACTCAGAAAAGTAAGAAGCTTTCAGTTCAAACACCCAGAAATCATCAAGTATAAATTTTGACTAACAAAAATTCAAAACTTTCTATAGACCTAACATACCATACATAGATTATAAAGCCAGAGGCAGTCAGACTGAGGGAAAGCATTGTCAGTGTGCATAACTATCAATGTTATCCCCATTAAAAATACAAATAAAATCTCACAACTAGTTGGAATAGAAAAGAAATTAAATGATTTAAAGATAAGGTTAAACATTTCACAAAGGAAACTGAATGCCTAATACATATTTTAAAAATTACCAAATCTCATTAATGTGTCAAAAAACAATGTAAAAATAAGATACTGCTTTTCTCAAAATGTTTTCTGCAAAATATTTAAAGCCTAACAAGATCAAATATTTGAGATATATAGTGAAAGTGGGAATTTTCCTTCACTAATGAGCAGTTTTTCAGTGAAAACTAAACATCTGCCTGCCCTATGAATTTGGCTTCTGGGCTTAAACACTAGAGAAAAGCCTTGCTTGTGTACATAAGAAGTCATGTACAAAGAAGTCTGTTATGACACTTTAACAATAAGAAATCAGAATTAGGGCCTCCCTGGTGGCACAGGGTTTAAGATGAAACCTATGAAGCTATCTGCAGCCACTTCAACATGAGTTCGATCCCCAGCCAGGGAGCTACCCACATGGTGCAACAGACCTCTCCTGTCTTGCCTGCTGCTCCCCTCAGTAGTGTATTTCAGTAGATCTGCCTGTTCTGTTCCCCACTCTGTCTCTGATGAATCCTTTCACCTTCCGCACCTCTGGCCTGTACCCCAGTTCTTGTATGCATAAATAAATGAATCTTAAAAAAAAGAAATCAGAAGTAATGTAATATAATGTATACCTATCAGTTAGAATAATATACAGCAGTTTAACTTCTCTGAAGAGGAAATGAAAATGGCCAACAGGCATATGAAAAAACATCACTTGTAATCAGGGAAATGCAAATCAAAACTACAATGAGATACCCTTACACCAGTGAGAATGGCACATATTAAAAAAACTAGCAACAACAAATGTTGGCGAGGATGTGGAGAAAAAGGAACTCTCCTGAACTGTAGGTGGGAGTGCAAACTGGTCCAACCACTATGGAAAGCTATGTGGAGATTTCTGGACCTACTAAACATAGAGCTTCCATATGATCCAGCAATTCCACTCTTAGCTATTTACCCAAAGGACACAGAAACATCAATTCCAAAGAACACCTGCACCCCTATATTTATAGCAGCACTATTTACAATAGCTAAGCTTTGGAAACAACCCAAATTCCCAAAAATAGATGACTGGATCAAGATGATGTGGTACATATACACAATGGAATATTACTCAGCATTCAAAAAAGATAAACACATGCAATTTGCAGCAACATGGATGGAGCTGAAGGGATCATGCTCAGCGAAATAAGCCAGAAAGAAAAAGAAAAATACCGAATGGTCTCACTCATAGGAATCTAGAAAACTTAAATAAGGGACCAGGAAAATGAATAACTATAAGAAAGTGAAAATCAAAATCAACAAAAAACTATGAACCAGAGACACTCTATGGGGGGGTGGAGGGTGGGGAGGGGAGGGATTGGGGTCAAAATAAGGGGGTTGCAATTGTATGGGGAATATAAAAATAAAATTTATTTTAAAAAAATATACAGCAGTTTAAGAGGAAAGAACTATGAGTGTCTATGTGAGTCCAAGTGAGGAAAAAATCTTAAATCAGTGTTGACTTAAACAAGCCAGATACAAAATTATATTTATGAATACAAAATATCATCGAAAGATGACGTGCAAATAAATGCAAAAAAAAAAACATTTAAACTAACTGTATTGCTAAAGATGCCACATGTATATGAAAACTTTTTTTAAAAATACTGGTTACAAGGACTCCCCTGGTTGGCGCAGCGGTTGAGCGCTGGGCTGCGAAGCCATCCACAGCCTCTGCAGCACCAGTTCTATCCCTGGCTACTGGTGAGGGTTGAGGGTCCCACATGGTGCTACAGACCTCGCCTGCCGTGCCCACTGCTCCCCTCAGCAGTGCATTTCTTCATCAATCTGCCTGTTCTGTTCCCCGCTTTGGCATATTCTCTCACCCTCCCACACTTCTGACTACCCAGTGCTTGTACAAACAAATAAATAAATCTTAAAAAAAAAAAAATTAGTGCAACTCAAATTCATTCATAATAGTTTTCTTCTGTGCATTTGGATTGTTTCCAGGTTTTACCTATTGTAAAGAGTTCTGCAATAAACATAGGTGTAAAGGTGTTCTTTGCAATCAGTGTTTTTGTGTTCTTGGGCAGATCCCTAGGAGTGGAATTGTGGGGGTCATATGGTAGCTCCATTTTCAGTAGACTGAGGAAACTCCAGACAGCTTTCCATAGTGGTTGGACTAGTCTGCACTCCCACCAGCAATGTAGGAGAGTTCTTTTTTCACCACATCCTCGCCAACATTTGTTGTTGCTTGTTTTTTGGTTTTTTTTTTTTTTTTTGATACGTGAACCAAATAAGACATCAATGTAAAAAAAAAAAAATAACAACAGTACAAAACACAACAAAGCAAAAACAGACAATTATAAATCAGAGACATCCTGCAGGGGAGGAGGAGGGAAAGGGATGAGAAGGAGGGAAGGAGGAGCACAGGGGACTGTGGTGATGGTGCACTGGGGAAGGAAACTCCATGGGGACTACACCTGAGGGGGTGGGGGAGGTAAATATTGTTTAAAAATGAAAAACCATGTAAAAAATTAAAAAATGAATAAAATAAAGAATTTTAAAAATAAAATAAATACATACATCATTTTAAAAAATAGTTTTCTTCTGTGTAGGTTTCTCATTCTCACATGGAGTGGTTTTGTTTCTTAGAGTCATGGTGCATCAATATCTCCTTTTCAAATCTTACTTTTTCACAGATCTCCGCTTTTCTTTTCCATGCTTTGTCTTTCCAGTGACTTCCTAAAAGAACAAGCTTTTGCCCCAAAAGTGAATTACTTATTTCACCTCTTGCTATACAAAATTAAAAATCTCCTTATAACTTTGAAATTATTCCTAGCCTTATCAAGTTTCAAAATCTTATAACTGAAATTCTGCCAGGGCTTAGGCACAAAAGGCCATATGATCATCCTTTCCCAGCAAGTTCTTGCTCACCCTCATGCATCTTGTGTCGGGGTAACGGTCTGTCTTCATCTTGCTCAAATCTGTTTCAACTATAAGACACAAAATCTTGGGTGTATGAGGACAAAGGAAAAAGGCAAATATTCTGAGGCTGGCCACAGCAGAGGGAATTTCTTAAGTGCTTGACTCCATAGAGACAATGCCAAGCATGAGAGATGTGGTAGGGGTAGAAAGGAAAAATAGCAAAGGACCAACAAAGTTACAATTAAAATAGATTGGGGTGTGACACATTTCCTGATTCCACATAGACCAAGATATGAAAAGGAAGAATGAGCTCTCAAGTGGATCCTTTTTCCTTTAACATTCCCAAGACAATTATGTCCTAGCTTAACCCCCGCTTCTTTTCACTACTATTCAGGGTGTGATAGGCATGCTTACATGACATCAGTGAAAATGTAGTTTCTGTTTTTTTCTGACAACCATGCTAATTTGTTTGTGTTTTTTATTAAAGCCAGACCCGAGAAATCTACCAGTAAGTCCTACTTTTTTTTTAATGCTACTATTAGAGTTGATTTCTGGTAGTATCTAGAGACCTTTTTTTTTTTTTTTAAAGATCAATTAGTATTTTTTTTTATAAATTTTATTTTTATATTCCCCATACAATTTCAACCTCCCCATTCTGACCCCAGTCCCTCCCCTCCTGCCCCCCACCCCCCAAAAAATGTTTCTGGTTCATAGTTTTTTGTTGATTTTGATTTTCACTTTCTTACAGTTATTCATTTTCCTGGTCCCTTATTTAAGTTTTCTAGATTCCTGCTATGAGTGAGACCATCCGGTATTTTTCTTTTTCTTTCTGGCTTATTTCGCTGAGCATGATCCCTTCCAGCGCCATCCATGTTGCTGCAAATTGCATGTGTTTATCTTTTTTAAATGCTGAGTAGTATTCCATGGTATATATGTACCACATCTTCTTGATCCAGTCATCTATTTTTGGGCATCTGGGCTGTTTCCAAAGCTTAGCTATTGTAAATAGTGCTGCTATAAACATAGAGACCCTTTTATACCATTTTTAGTATGAATATACCAAGATTTAAGATTATGATTTCTTATTCTATGGTTAACTAATTTTTTCAGTTTTCCTGCCTTCTAATTTCTTGTTTTCCTAGTCCTTTTCCCAATATGTTGCTCCATTTTCAGCTACCAAATCCATTTAGAGGATACAAGGTGCTATAATAACAAATAGTTACCAACTACTTACAATGTGCCAAGAACTGTACTCAGGGCTTTATGTATGCACAAACATTATATCTAAGAAATATATTTATTCTTATTATAAAGAGAAGGAACTAGTAAAACTAGGTAACTTGCCTATGATCCCGTAATTACAAGTAGCAGAAGCAGGGATTCAAATCCAGGTCTGTTTATCTGACTCTGAAGTCAAGCAGTGCCTCCATTCTAGTTAGAGGATAAGAAATATGATCCCCTGGTGGTATAAGGGGTTAAGTCTCAGTACTATGAAGCTATCAGTAGCCACTGCAGCACAAGTTCAATCCCCAGTCAGGGAGCTACCCACATGGTGCAGCAGACCTCTCCTGGCCTGCCCACTGCTCCCCTCAGCAGCGTATCTCAGTCAATTGTCCTGTTCTGTTCCCTACTCTGTCTCTAGAGAATCCTCTCACACCCCCACACACACCCCTCTGGCCTGTACCCCAGTTTTTGTATGCATAAATAGATCTTTTTAAAAATGGCATAAAAATATTATCAACAAATAATTTTTGGAATATTAATTGATAAAAATGAGAAGAAATAGCTTCTCCCAATAATTCACTTTTATCCTTCTTTCCAAAATGTCATCCAAATTGATAGGAACTTGAGCTAATAATCAAGATATTTATTCTCCCACTATATTTGGCTGGTTCTAAATATAGCGTATGATGGTCTTTCAAATTTTGTCACCAAAACTTCTAGCCTAGATTGAGAAATAACTGTTCTTCCAGAAACCTCTCATGCATTCATTTTCTTTTTCACAGTAAGACAACAAAAGCAAAGTAAGTTCTATGTCTGTTCATCAATTTGGGGGCTGGTTGCTATACTGATTATTGCTTTTCTGAACGTGCAAGGCCTTGACATTCAAGTTTTCACCCTCTCTTAATTTTACATTTATAGCTTCTTCTAAAATTAATGATAAATAATTTAGAAAGTAAAAACCCATGGATAGAAAATGAAACGAGTTAGCTACGGGTGGCCTGTAGCTAAAAATAATGCTTTTGAACATTTTGTTTTATAAATTGTCACCTGTAAAAAAAAAGTTAACTATCACTATTTTTATTATTAGAGTTTATAAATAATTTTGGTAGAAAATTTACAAAATAAGTGAAGACAGAAATAAAATTTAATGTGAAATTTACATTTATTGAAAATCTATTTATAAGAGTCTACCATGCTCCGTGCAGTAGGGACCAGAACAGAAAAATGCACTGTCCTCCCAGAGTTTACATGAACTTAAACATTCCTGACATGTTTTTCATCTAGAGATATTGAGAATAGGAAGTAAAAGTAGTTCATTTCTCCCACTTCTTTCAGAAATGGAGCTTTTGGATCTTACAAAAATTTTCAGTATTAATTAAAAGTAAATTTTTGTCCTCACTCACTGAAGAGTATCAGTGAGTGTCATGTTCTCTATACCCACATAAGTTCCCTTTCCATTTGATATTTCTATTGTAAGCTCCCTGTAGACTTTTTTCTAAATGTGCTTGTTTCATTTCAAGGGAAAGAGTGACATTTATCTCTTTCACATCTACTCCTTAGAATTCTGCTAAAATATTTATGATTTTTTAGAAAGCCATAAACCACAAAGATTAGTGAAAAACTAAATGTGATAGATTTTTCCTAGTATGTTCAAATGTCTTGCTGTTACTGGAAAGCTGGTTTTAGTTCACCTAGCTAATAAAAGGAAACAGAGCTTGAAGAGAAGGAAATCTGTTTAATTTGTCAAAAAATTAAGAAGGGCAGCAGACTAGAGTCTGAAAGACCATGGTCCCTCTTTTTAAAAGAGGACAGGGGGATTTATCCAGAGTTACAAGGGAGTAGAAGGGGTAGTGGGCCAGGGTCAGCATGTCCATCCTTGTGATGCAGGCATCTGAAGATTTTGGTTCACACCAGCTTGCTCTCACCATCAACTGGTGCTCAGCAATTCAGATGTTATATTCCTACTGACATTTGCTCTTCTTCCCTCAGAATATAAGAAAACAAAGTTTGTTAAGCTGGGGGGATAAATAAAGAAAGGAAATGGGAGAGTTTTTCTGCTGGGACAGAGAGAGACATATGTATATAGTTTGTTGCTGCATCATTGCTGACAATAACATATTGCACACTTTCAAAGACTTAAGTAAGGACAAAATAGAGGTCACATACTACTGTCCTAGGAGGGAGGCAGGAAAAGTGAAATCTATCCTCACTTCTGACAGGGCTAGAGATGCTCTTGATCATTGAGCTTTGCATACAAATTGATCAACTTGGAATACTGAGAAATAACTGTAAAATGAAACTGAGAAATTATTAAAAGTAGAATGAAAATCTCTTGGCATTGGCCTTACTAATATTTCAATAAAAAGCTTTCATTTTCAACTAAATATAAGGTAGAAATGACAAAGAAAAGTTCCTCAAAAACTCAAGAAAGGGTAAACAGTAAGTGAAAGGAATAGCATGAACACAGAAGTAAAATTTAAAGGTTATGAGGCTTTTTCAGTTCTGTGATATCTCAATTTCCAAAAGAAACTGGATGATAACAGAAAATAACACTTCTTTCTCAATCTTACAAAACAACTGGAAAAGAGAGACTAAGGTATTTTTTTTTCTTCTCCATTCCAGAAATTCCTGTCTGTAAAGAATATTAGTAACAACTTTATTTTCAATGTCAATTCTGTTTTTGTGTCCACTATACTAATAATTTGTGTTTGGATTTTAGCACATGCAGCAGTACCTCTCAGTAAGTTTCTTATCTTTTCATCAAGCTGGTAAAAATTGGGATCCCAGAATGAGGAGAAAATTGTTTCTAATTTGGACCAATTCAATTTAATGTCTGCATCTATAAATATTCCCTCTCCTTATACAGCATCATGCTGGATAATAAATTACCCAATGGGAAGAGTAAACATTTGATTAAGAGACTATAAAAGAGACATTTTGTTTTCTAAAAGAAACAAAAAACCTAATCGATTTTTAATAACAAATAAATAGTTGTCCATACTGCAAAAAGAGAATAAAGACATGTAAGTTAGAATTTACCTAATGTGGAGATACCAGAATAGTATCAGGGAGGAATAGAGGAAAAGTCAGGGAGATTTAGGTGTGGGAGAGGAAAAAAAAATACTATAATTTTCATTCAAACTTGTTTAAAAGTTCTCTGCAGGATTTAAATCCTCCAAACTAAATAATGAAGAAAAGGAAATGTCCTCAGTATATAAGTACTAGCCCACTCTGCTTTTCTATTAGATTGAAATAGCCTGAAGCCTGTCATTTCAGACTGGGACTATTATCTTACCACAAAAGAAATGTTCATCCCTCTTATTCCATCATGATTGTCTTTCTGGGGAAGATTTGATGTTTTTTAAATATCTCTTTGTTAATGCCTTGGAATGGGAAAGGAAGAAAACTATATTCTTGATTCTAAAACTCTGCTAATAAATTTTTGTTTCATGTTGTTCTATCAGTTGCTCCAGTGCCTATTGGTAAGTTTCCATTTCTTAATTCTGGTATACTTTGGAAAATTTTCCATACAGTAAGGAATTACTTTCCCCCTTGGATCCCTGAATAAAATCTGGAAAATGAAACTGATAAATTGTTAAAATTATGAAAATTTCTTGGGATTGGCTCCACTAATATTTCAACCAAGAGTTGATTTTCAACTAAATATAAGGTAAAAATGACAAAGAAAAGTGGGACCACATTTTTATCTCTCCTAAACAAATTTTTCATGTTCCAATTACTCTAAGAGTAGAGTCACCAACTCTACTAGAGAGACCATGTTAGTTAGTCATTCTTTCAAAGAAACAGCCCCAGAGAAAAGCTTTTTTTATGTTTTTGGTACAAGATTCTGAAGTTACTCTAGTAGTTTAGCTCTTTAGTTGGTAAAGAAGAAAGAGTTTCTTCTAAGTTCTCATTAGATAGTGTAATCACTTTAAATTTTATGAGAGAGCTAAATAATTTATCAGGATAAAACATCTGTCCATTCTAACTACTTTTAGCACACTAGCATGTTTTACACATGACATTTCTTAAGCCGACTGCAGTATTCGGATTAAATCCCAAAGATTTTCATAAAGATGAAAAATGGAAAAAAAATCATCATCACAAAAGTTTTAAAATTAATAATTGTAATTAAACTTTCTATACTGCACAAAAGAATATGATGAGAATTGAAATAGTGGTTGGGGTCTGAAAGGGAAAACAGAAAAGAAGGTGAAAAGAGAACTTAAATTAGTAACCTGTAACTGATAATCTGTATCCTGAAAGGCTATGACTCTTGCCTGGTTAAGAATGTTAAATACATATATATATATATCACTGGAAAAAAAAAAAACAGTAGACCTTTACTCATATCAAACAAGCCTTCCAAAATGGCCTGCATATTTAGGTTTCTAAAGTAGAGTTAATATAATTTTAAAAAGAAGCATATTCATTATACAATTCAACAACATTTAACAAAACTAATAGTTTGCTTTATTTTATTTATTAGCAATTGGTCCAGTAGCAGCTGGTGAGTTCTGATTACCTTTCTCAGTTGCCTCTGGGCCTCTGAAGCATCTGGATTCCTTTAATTGCTTGACTCTTTTGACACCTGACCACTCAGAGGGTCAGAATATTTTCCATCCCTTTTCCTGACATTTTCTAGTATTCCTTTAAGGTACTAATAGCTTTGTTTATTTGGAGGAGGGGGTATTCTTGTTTTGTTTTTGGTTTTTGTAAATCAAAGACTCACAGAAGTGGGGAACTACATAGCAAAGATAAAGAAAGAAAATATTTCTTCATTTTGTTAAAGAATCAAGTTACAGAAGGGAAACCATGCTGGCAAAATATGTTAAGGTCAGATCATAGGAAAAACCATGAAAATAATACACTAAGAAATATATATTTCAATGTGAGGCTCCGAGCTCCCAAGACAAATGTCAAAAGATGAAAAGTGGCAAAAATTAAATGAGAAGATGTGAGAGTATAACAACAGACAGGCTGTGCAAATGTAAGCAAAGAAAATACTAACTGAAATAGAGTTGAAGTGAGAAAGATTGATTGTTGTTCTCTCTTTCATAAAATTTACCATATCTAAACCTGGACCACCACTGCAGCTCAGATAACAAGGTTTAGAAAAATTTTGAAAGGCTTTTCTGATTTTCTCTCTGAAAAAAAATTAAATTGAGACTTGCTTTTCATAATAGTCAGGCAAACTGTAAACATTTACTTGTGTTTCCATTGTCCAAAAAAAAAAAAAAACTAAACCAATTAAAAAGCAAAGATTAACACAATAAGATCAAAGAATTAAATATATGAAAAGATGTTTCATTATGCTAAGTGAAATAATTTAAAAAAAAAAGACTAATACAGGATGGTTTTGTTCATATGTAGAATAAAACAAACAAGTGAACTAATGAAACAAAACAAAAATAACTCTCAGATTCTGAGAACAGAATGGTGGTTATCCAAGGGGTGGGAGGAATAGGTAGTGGTGCAAATTTGATAGTGTTGAATGGCAGTAGAACTTTGGTAGAGCATGTAGTGTGGTAAATACATTTATCAAGGTATGATGCCATATTCTTGAAACTTACATAGTACACTAAACCATTGCCATTTATGACAACATGGATGGAACTGGAAGTAATTTTGTAAAGAGTAAAAAGTCAGAGGAAGAGACAAATACCACATAATTTCATTCATATGTAGAATAAAAGATAGAAAAAAAGAAAAGGAACAGACAAAATTAAACCAATACAGATCCTAGAAATGTTGACTACAAAATTGAGGCTCTCAGAGGGGAGTAAAGAGGGGAGGGACCCAGTGGTCTACAATGAAATATTATGGTTTTCTAGAAGGACCAGGAAAAAGAATAACTGATAAGAAAGAAAAAATCAAAATCAACAAACAACTATGAACCAGAGACACACTATGGGGGGGAGTGGGGAAAAGAGGGATTGGGGTCAAAATAAGGGGGTTGCAATTGTATGGGGAATATAAAAATTAAAAAAATAATAATAATTAAATAAAAGGTCCTGCACTGGGAAAAAAAAAAAAGAAATATTATGGATGCTTTGGTGATGGGTGTGGTGTGATAACATGCATCTGTAGAGATGTGAGCCTATACCCCTAAGTCACATGTAGGATTGTAGACCAATACTATCTCAATAAAAAATAGATACAACTTATATAATAGCAAAAAAAAAAGGCACAGTATATGTCTATAGTAAAAAAATAAAAGGCCCAGCCTCCCCGGTGGCGCAGCGGTTGAGCACTGGGTTGCAAAGCTGCCCGCAGCCTCTGCAGCACCGGTTCGATCCCCGGTTGCTCCCCGGCCACCAGAGGAGGGTCCCACATGGCGCACAGACCTCTCCGGCCGCCCGCTGCTCCCCTCAGCAGTGTACTTCCGTCCTTCTGCCTACTCTGCTTCCCGCTCTGGCTCTGGTGAATTCTCTCACCCTCCCACGCTTCTGACTGTACCCAGTGCTTGTATAAATAAATAAATAAATCTTAAAAAAAAACTTTTAAAAAAATTAAGTTAATTAATTAATTAATTGATTAATTAATTAATTAATAAAGAAAAGGCCCAGGCATATGCTGCTCAAAGTTGACTCATTTCAGTGTAAAATACCTACAAAGACACAAAATGAAGGGGTGGGAAGAGATATTTCATCCAAGTGGTAACAAAAGGAAAGTGGATTAGCCATTCATAACTAGAAAAAAATAAGACATCAAGCCAAAACAGGAACAAAAGACAAAGTTCATTATATAATGATAAAAAATCAAACATCAAGATATAAAACAATTGTAAATAAATATGCAACTCAACATCAAAACATTCCATCTAACTGTAGGAGGACACACATTCTTCTCAAGGACATATGAAACATTATATAAGAAAAATCATTAAATAAATCTTAGAAAAATCACTAAATAAATCTTAGAAAATTTAAGAAGACTGATATCATGCCAACTGCTTTCTGGTCTTAAGAAAATAAAATTGGCCATAAGAGGGAAGCCAGAAAACCTACAAGTTTATGGAAGTGAATAGCATATTTTGGAACACCCAAAGGGTCAGAGAAGAAATTAAAGGAAAATTAAAAAAAAAAAAGTTTTGAAACAACTGAAAGGGAAAAACAACATATGGAATGCAGCAAATGCCATTCTGAGAATAAATTATATAGTGATACATGCATATATATATATACACACACACACACACACACATACATATGAAAGATTTCAAATCAACAACTGAAGGGACTAGAAAAAAATTAATACAAAGTTAAAGGCCAGAGCCACAAATAAAAGAAAAAGATCAGAAAAAAAGATGGCATCAATAAAACTAAGCACTTGTTTTTGACATACCTTTAATTACACTAACTTTAAAGAGAGAGAGAAGACTGTAATAAAACTAGAAATGAGAGAAGAGCACTTACAACTGATACTACAGAAATATATCAGTCCACAAAAGACTGTCAAAAAATTAGATAACCTAGAAGTAGAAACATACAACCTACTAATACTAACTCAGGAGGAAATGGAAAAATAAAATCAGGTCAATAACAAAGAGATTGAATTACTAGTCAAATACCTCCCAATATAGAACACCACAGGTCCAGCTGGCTTCCAGAATTTGGTAAATTCTATTAAATATGTAAAGAATTGATGCCAATTCTTCTCAGACTCTTCTATTAAGAGGAGTGCAATTTGCAGCAACATGGATGGCGCTGGAAGGGATCATGCTCAGCGAAATAAGCCAAAAAGAAAAAGAAAAATACTGGATGGTCTCACTCATAGCAGGAATCTAGAAAACTTAAATAAGGGACCAGGAAAATGAATATAAGAAAGTGAAAATCAAAATCAACAAAAAACTATGAACCAGAGACGCTTTTTGGGGGGTGGGGGGCGGGAGGGGAAGGATTGGGGTCAGAATGGGGCGTTTGCAATTGTATGGGGGAATATAAAAATAAAATTTAATATTAAAAAAAATAAAAAAAGGAAATATGACCTAAGACTAGATTTCCAAGAAAAGAATTACAAAAATTATTTAAATATTGGTTTTTGATATTTAGAATTAAAACATTTTTAAGAAAAAAAAAAAAAAGAGGAGTGAAATCTTAAAAATCCATTCTCTGAAGCCAACATTACCCTGTTAATAAATTTAGAGAAGGCCATTCAAGGGAAAAAAGCATAGACCAAAATCCCTGGTGAATATATATGTAAGAATGCTAAACAAATTATTAACAAACTGAGTTCAAATACATATTAAAATAATTAGATAACATGATCCAGTAGAATTTATCCCTGAAATGTAATGTTTCAACATTTGCAAATCAATACGTGTAATACAACACTTTAATAGGATTAAAGTTAAAAATCAAAAGATTATGCAAATAGATAAAAAGATGGATTTGATAAAATGCAACATTCTTTCATGATTTAAAAAACTCTTGACAGGGCCTCCCCCGTGGCGCAGCGGTTGAGTGCTGGGTTGCGAAGTTATCCGCAGCCTCTGCAGTGCCGGTTCGATCCCTGGCTGCTCCCCGGCCACAAGAGGAGGGTCCCACAAGGCGCGCAGACCTCTCCTGCCGCCCACTACTCCCCTCATCAGTGTACTTCGGTCCTTCTGCCTGCTCTGCTCCCCGCTCTGGCTCTGGTGAATTCTCTCACCCTCCCATGCTTCTGACTGTACCCAGTGCTTGTATAAATAAATAAATAAATCTTTAAAAAAAAAATAAAATAATAAAAAAAAATAAAAAACTCTTGACAGACTAGGTATGAAAAGAGTATACTTCAGCATAATAAAGACAATGTACTTACCAAAGTCATCTATAGATTCAATGCAGGGTCCATTGAAATAACATTAGTATTCTTGCAGAAATAATGAAAAATAGTCCTGAAATTTGTATGGAACCACAACATTGTGTAGCCAAAGCAATCCTTAGGAAAAAGAATAAAGCAGGAAGTGTCACATTTCCTGAGTTCAAACTATACTACAAAGCCATAGTTATCAAAAAAAAAAAAAGTGGTACATAGTAGTGGTGTGTAAATACATTGATCAATGGAACAGAATGGAAAGCCCAAAATTAACCCCCTGCCTACACTGTCAAATAATATTTGACATGCACTGAAAGGGAAAAGGTGTTAGAAAAATTGGATAAACACAGGAAGAACAATGAAATTGAATCTCTATCATACACAACTCATATAAATTAACTCAAAATGAATCAAATATATAAACAAAAGACCTAATATCATAATAATTCTAGAGTAAAATGAAGGGAGAAGCTCCAGGACCCTTAGCTTGGCGCTGGTTTTCTGGGTACGATAACAAAAGCAAAAATCAACAAATAGAATTACACCAAATTTAAATTCTGCTGCAAAGCAAAAGAAACATGAAAAGGCAACATAAAGAATGGGAGGAATGCTTTACAAATTATACATCAGATAAGAGGTTAATGCCCCAAAGATATATTTTTTAAAAAATTATACAACTCAATAACAACTACACACACACACACACACACACACACAAACCATGCAGCCCAGTTAAAAATGGTCAAAGGAACTGAAAAGACATTATTCCAGAGAAGGCATCCAAATAACCATCAGGTATTTGAAAAGATGCTTAATATTACTAATTATCAGAGAAATACCAATTAAAACCATAGTGAGATCACTTTACACTTGTTATAATGCCTATCATCAAGAACAATATAATAAGTGTTAGTTGAGAATGCTGAGAAAAGAGACCCCTTGTGCAATGCTGATGAGAATGTCAACTACTGTGGAAAACAGGGGAGAGATTCCTCAAAAAAATAGATTTACTGTATGATCCAGAACTTCATTTCTGGGTATGTAAATGAAAATAGGATAGCAAAGAGGTATATGTATTCCCATGTTTATTGAAACATTCACAATAGCAAGCTATGAAAACAACCCAAATGCCCATCAAAAACTAAATGCATTGGACCAGTTTATTTAATGCAAACTGGTCCAACCACTATGGAGAGCTGTGTGGAGATTTCTGGACCTACTAAACATAGAGCTTCCATATGATCCAGCAATTCCACTCCTAGGTATTTACCCAAAGGACACAGAAACATCAATTCCAAAGAGCACCTGCACCCCTATGTTTATAGCAGCACTGTTTACAATAGCTAAGCTTTGGAAACAACCCAAATGCCCAAAAATAGATGGCTGGATCAAGAAGATGTGGTACATATATACCATGGAATATTACTCAGCATTCAAAAAAGATAAACACATGCAATTTGCAGCAACATGGATGGCGCTGGAAGGGATCATGCTCAGCGAAATAAGCCAAAAAGAAAAAGAAAAATACCGGATGGTCTCACTCATAGCAGGAATCTAGAAAACTTAAATAAGGGACCAGGAAAATGAATATAAGAAAGTGAAAATCAAAATCAACAAAAAACTATGAACCAGAGACACTTTTTGGGGGTGGGGGGCGGGAGGGGAAGGACTGGGGTCAGAATGGGGCGTTTGCAATTGTATGGGGGAATATAAAAATAAAATTTAATATTTAAAAAAAAAAAAAACTAAATGCATTAAGGGCCTCCACGGTGGTGCAGCGGTTGAGCGCTGGGTTGCGAAGCTGCCTGCAGCCTCTGCAGCACCGGTTCGATCCCCAGCCTCTGACGAGGGTCCCACATGGCGCACAGACCTCTCCTGCCGCCCGCTGCTCCCCTCAGCAGTGTATTTCATCAGTCTGCCTGTTCTGCTCCCTACTCTGGCTCTGGTGAATTCTCTCGCCCTCCCGCGCTTCTGACTGTACCCAGTGCTTGTGTGTGTAAATAAATAAATAAATAAATAAATAAATAAACAAATAAATCGAGGAAAAAAAAAACTAAATGCATTAAGAAGAATGAAACATTAGTCAATCTTGAGAAGGAAGGACATCCTATCATTTGTATCAACATGGGTGGGTCTTGGTCTCATTGTGCTAAATGAATAAATTAGAGGAAGATAAGTACAGCATGGTATGAATGTGGAATCTGAAAAAGCCAAACTCATTAAAATAGAAAAGAAAGTGGTGGTTATTAGGGGACTGTTGGAGGGGATAAGATAGGTGTTGTTTAGGGGTACAAACTTGCAGTGAGTATTAAATAAGCCCTAGATATCCAATGCACAGTATAGTGACTATAGACAATATAATATTGTAATCATTAAAATTGCTGAGATTAGAACTTGATCCAACCACTGAAAAGAAAAATCATTATGTATGTATCATGATGAAAGTGCTAATGATCACTCCAATAGCAATCATCTTATAATATATATAAATATACCAAATTAATATGATGTGCACTTTAAAGTTGTACACTTATACTATAAATATGTCAATAAAATTTTAATAAATTTACTAATCACAAAGTCTTTCTAAATTACAATAAAATAAGAGAAGAATAAAGGGAAATGAAGGTCCCCACATTTAAATAAATGGAATTTAGTTGCTCATGACATAGATTCTGTTCACTGTAGAAGTTCAGGATTTGGAAAATGCAAAGCCCAATACCTATTGATGTGCTTGTCTTTTTCTGTTTCAGTGGACAGTACTGGGAAAATCAGTAAGTTTGGAACATTTCTTTCTCTTCCCTTTTTCTGTGTCTAGGATCTTCCATGTTCCCAAATTTGTTTATGTTCCACATTCATCCACCTTAATTAATATTTCTTAAATAAGTAATTTTTTCTCTTATTTTGATTCCTTTTTATCTAATTTCCTTTAATAACAAAATATAATTGCCTTGTTTAATTCTAGTTATTTTCTACCAAAGATTATTGGCAGCATGTATTTCCAGCTTGTCTACCCCAAAGAAACCTGTTTGAATTTTGATAGATTAGATCTCAGTTACACAGGATTTAATCCCATACACTAAGTAAATCTCATCATAAAGATAGCCATCTCTGTCAAGTGGGCCAGAAGCATGTCTGAGAATGAAACCTCCCGGGGTTCCAATTTGGATGATCACCTACAGAGGGCATCACTGGGAACTGTGTTTTGTGTATGAAAATCCCCACTGACCATTCTTCTGTGTTTTATTTTCAGCACTATCTCCTGTGGGTAAGTTCCATATCTATTCCCAACTCTGTTATTTTACATTGTTTACAGTTATTTTCTAGTCCTGGCTGCTTATATTCCCAAAGACAGAGACTTGAGCTTCCAGTGTCATTACAAATGTCCCTATTCTCTAGAATCTTCTAATATTTTAAATAACTATTTTTTGGAGAGATTCCTGTAGAAGAGATAAAGTTCCTACAAGTGTCATAATGTCTGAACATTGTTCAGAGTCTGAAACAGAATCTCTTTACTGACTCTAGCAAAATACAATGAAAAAAAAAAAAAAAGTTTTCTGAATTCCATGAGTTCCTTTCCAGGAATTCGTATCCCTTTTTTTTTTAGTTTAAATTAAAGGCTCAATAAATCATATTAACAGAAAAAAACTGGTTAAAAACAAAATTTTATCTACTTTCTAATGCCTTCTACTTTCTGATAACTTTGAGAAATGCTGTATGTTGAGTACCTACCATATACTGTGCAGTGTTAGGCATTTTCAAAAACAGAATTTCTTGTTCTTGCCATAGCCCTGCTTCATTGCTACTTATTATCCCCCTACTTTACAGATCAAGAAACTGGCTCATATATGTGTCCAAGATTAAAATGATGGTAAATGACTATGTCAGAATTTAAATCCAGGATGTCACTTCTGAAATACTCATTCCAGGGCAACACACTGCCTCCTATACTGAAGCTTCAATGCCTTTTTTGTGATTAATCCTGCATCTTTATCTATAAATCAAATGTTTGTAAATATAAATATTCATCTACTAGAGAAACTATATAATTTATACAAAAGAGTCATATTAAAAATAGAAGGTATGACATTTACTCCTATATTTGGCTTTATTTTCTAAATAAAGCTTTCTCTATATCTGGGTTACTTATTACATGACTCTATTTCAAGAAAAACAATCATTTTTAAAGTTCTGTAAATGTATAATCACAAGAAACAAGACAAATGTAGTGAGATACATTTTAAGCATCTCAAATACAAAATATGTCTTCATAACTAATCATGTTCAGATTCATTCTCTGTCTCATTTGATACTAGGAGGAGGATGATTTTGCGAATGGGGGAGGAGGTGATGTTGAAAGGGGCAATTATTTTCTTTTGATTCAGAGTACAAGGGAAAAAAACGCATTCAGAGCAGTCCTGCTCAGAATGTCTATACCCCTCCCAGACCCTCCCAACATGGGGAAGGTGATGAGACACTGTGTTTTCCTTACAAAAGGGAAGAAGTAGGAGAAGGGATTACAGGTCAATTTCTTTTATGGATATGGATTTTTTTTTATTAAATATGTTTTTAATTGCCAGGGGAAAATCAGTTTAATTTTGAAAAAAGTTTTTCTTGTTAAACATGTATTCTTCTTGACAATATATTAAACATATTTTGTCCAGTTGATATTTTTAGTAAAATGAATTTAAGATTAACTCTTAACTTCTTAATTTTCAACTTAAAGGAAGTTAAGATGAACAATAATTAATTGTTAAAAGAAAGTGTTAAGGCAGATCAACTCACCAAATTTTATCATTCTCTCAATTTCTTACCTCTGCATTTAGCTAATAATATGATCTTTAAAAATATTGATTGATTCATAGCTGAGATCTTTAATGATTCATCTCTGTAATATTTTAGAGTCCAGATATTTTAGTCTGTGCTCCCTGATAGCTACTGGATTAAAAACCTAATAGATTTTTTTCTTAGTTAAGTCCGTTGTCTATCTTCTTCACTATTTTAGGTATATTATAATAAGAATTATTAATGTGGTAGCTATTTGATATTATCTTTCAGCTTTAAAAAAATCCAAATTAAAATTTAAAATAAGCCTGAATACATTAAAATGAGTATTACATCTTCAATAAATCATTTGATTGTGTTAGAGTTCTGTTGTAAATGGACTTTTAGCCAAGCTGTACAACCCTTCTAGAAATTATGAGGTCCAAGGAAAGAAAATATTTATACACCATCTCAAAATCTGGAAGAAGGGAGAGAAAAAAGTTAAAATTCAGTAGACTGATGATTTGTGGCTTATTTCTGTAATAAAAAGTTGAAATAAAAATGAATCTCACTCTATAGGATAACTAGCTTCCTGAAAAAATAATCCTAGCATATCTAATTTCTGTTGCTTCTGTTCAAGATAGAAGATACATAAAAAAATATATTGAAACAATTAAGGATATGAAGATACTGTTATGAGTGACTATAGGTATTTTTCAGGGTAGTGGAAAAAGAATAAAATATTTTAAATTCTATAGAATTAGAGAATGTTTAACTAAAATAAATACTGATAGCTTCATTAATCCTAGTTCATTAAATTTTAAAATACTTACTTTTGAGTAAAAAACCATTTACAATGTAAGAGGTAAATTTAGGTTAAAAATGGGTCATGCAGCACCACACACAGTAGTAAATAAGAAACAAATTACCCCTTTTGAGATGGTGAAACTAAAATTATTCATATATTAGGAAAAGTCAGCTTGTTTAGAATACATTCTGTGGGATTCTCATGGTTACAAGCTTCTATGGAAAAATTATTCTCCATATCACTTTACCCTACCCACACCTGTAAACAAAACCAGTGTCCACTGGTAGTACTATTAGATATCAAAACATTCACAACTCTTTCTCAATTCTAAGTGTGACATATATTACTACTGATTTTTCATTAGAAAATTGGAAATGGATTTGTCTATAAAAAAGTGGCAATACCCATAAATGACACTGAATGACACTAAGGGGGGAAATACACAAATGGACTCAGAAAGCATTACTGCATGATTTATAATGTTATCTATATTTGGTGTCAAAACTTTTAAAATAGCAAAGAGAAAACATCAGCGAACACTGAACTGCAATACCCCTATTGATTTATAATTACCTTCTTACCAAATGCAGGTGTATCTCCATTTTTAAAACTGGTAAATTCGGTTGTCTATGTCCCTTATTCAACCAAAGACTACATGTACTGAACAGCCTTATATGTAAAAAAGAAAGTCAAATAATTAATTTTTAAGCAAGAAGTCTTACTGCAATACAATTCACCATTCCTCTGCATTATTTGGTTGGAACTAAGAATGCCTTGTCTTGATAGATCAGAATTTCTTTGCCATAGTGTCTCATCCATTAGTAGTAATAGCCAATATTTATTGAATGCTCTCTATGTGCCATGGACTGTACTGAGTGCTTTACTTAGATAATATTTAATCCTTATAATACTTTCCATTTTACAGATAAGAAAGCATAGTTTGCCCAAGATCATGCAGATAGTGAGGTGTGGAGGCAGGGTTTGAACCAGGATCTCTCATAATTCTATGCTCCTTAAATAACTCTACAAATAACTCTACAAAGAGTTATATTTATATTATAAATATGGGGAAATTGAGTCTTTGGGGATTGACCTTTATTATATTATTTATTATTAACCTTTATTAATTCAAATAAACCCAGGTAGCAGAATGCTAAACCTAGGTGTTCCTACAATCAAGGCAAGGCATGTGTCTGTTCCATAGCCACAACCTATATAAGTTTCCTGCATTAGCATAGATATGTGTATATTTTCTTAATTCATGGAGTCTAATTGCTAAAAAAAAATCGCAAAAGCTAAAAATTTCAAGTTTATTAGCTCATACAGAAATGAGGGCATAGCAGAAATGGTTTATCTACAAATGTTAAAACAGTCCTGAAATTTATACAAAGTGAACAGATATCATTAGACACCATCTAGGGTATTGATTAAAACTTAATTCTGGAATCTTTAACTACTCAGGTTCAAAATCTAGCTCCACCACCTGCTATCTCTATGACTATATTCACATTCATTTAAACTTCCTTTGCCTCAGTTTCCTCATCTGTAACACGGGGATAATAATATCTTTTCTGCATGATCGTTGTGAGGATTAAATGAATTAATACATATAAAGTGTTCAGTTCAGTATGAACTAAATATGGTAAGAATACGGTAAGCTCAATAATTTTCTATGTATCATAAACTCAATATGGTAAGCACTCAATAATTTTCAGCTAGAATTATTTTTGCATAATAAGGCAAAAATAATTTTTTTTCAATTTGGAAAAAATTTTGTGAGTTTCTTTTTTTCTATTTTAAGAAAGAATCATTGCTTCTTTCCACAATTTTATCTAAAAACAAATTTCATCATTAGAATATATACCCTTCTTTAGCTATTACTATGATTCATTAGCCATAGTATATAGAACAAATGAAAGTTCATTTATAGTACATTTTGCCCTGTCTTTCATTAATGTTCCAATTTACTGAAAAGAATCTAGAATATTATCAATAATACATTATTTGTATGTATAGGTTACACCATTTTATATTTTCAGGAAAATCTCAAGTTATCTCCATTTCATCAGTTTTAAGACAAATAAAAATGATTATCAGGAGAAAAAATGTAGGAATGCAGAGAAAATACTTGGTATCTGAATAGTACGCTTTTTTTGTGTTCTCAGTTATATTTCCAGGTTACATGAATGGAGAATTTGCAAAAAAATCTGATTCCAGAGCCCAGATTCAAAAAAGTGGAAGCATTAAAAAATCTCAAAGTAGCCAAGAAGAAAACAAGGCAAAACTACAGAAGGGCATTGTTTTCATGGATCCTGATGAATCCTTGACATCAGCAAGCAAAACAGAGTCAAAAGGCAAAGCAAAAGGGACCGAGTTGGAGAAAAGCAAGATAGGAATGAAGGTCAAAGTAAAGGAGAGCGATGCCAAGATGCTCAAAAGACAAGAGGCACAAATAAAAGAGAGTGACATGAGAACACCAAAAGGACAGGAATTTCAAGAAAAGGAACATGAGGCTGGAATGCCAAAAGAACAGGAGATCCAAGTAAAGAAGAATGAGGCTGGAATACTAAAAGGAGAGAAGGCCCAAGTAAAGAAAAGTGAAACAGGATCACCAAAAGGACAGGGGACCCAAAGAGAAGAGAGAAAGGCTGGAATATCAGAAGGACAAGAGGCCCTAGGAAAACAGAGTGAGGCTGGGATACCAGAAGGACAGGAGACCCTTGGGAAGGACAGTGAGGCTGGGATACAAGAAGGAGAGGAGACCCTTGGGAAGGAGAGTGAGGCAGGGATACCAGAAGGAGAGGATACCCTTGGGAAGGAGAGTCAGGCTGTGGGGAAGGAGAGGAGGCAGGGATACCAGAAGGAGAGGATACCCTTGGGAAGGAGAGTCAGGCTGCGATACCAGAAGGACAGAAGGCCCTTGGGAAGGAGAGTGAGGCTGGGATACCCAAAAGAAAGTAGTCCCAAGAAAAGAAGGTCAGTTCTGCGGATAATAGAAAGCAGGACAAAGAAAGGGAAAATGCAGGGGAAAATAAAGAAGAAAAAAATACTAAAAACAAGAGAAGTGGTGAAGAAAAGGACAAAGTCAAAGGAAAGAAAAAAATCAGAAGTCAAGGATAAAAAGCAGACAGGCCAGTAAAAAGCAAAAGTTAGTAAAGGAAAGAAGAACAGATGACAGAAGAGTAAGAATAAATACAAGGAAGGCCATACGACAGCTGATTATAAAGACCCCATCCTTCAGACCTAAGTCATACCCTAGTCATTGCCTAATGGATCCTATTTACCTAATTCCTTAATGTATCTGCTGACTTTCTGCTTGTTGGAATTTTCATCGTTTTTAGACTTCTCAGCACAGATCTTAGCTTCTGATTTTTTGTTTTATAAGTTGATAATTACTTAGTCATGAAAGACTGGACACTTTCTGAAAGAAAACATTTTGATTAAAGAAATATATGATAACTTCCTTTGATAAGTATTAAAACTCTGATAACCTGACCAATTAACCATCTAATAACTCTTCATAGTGAGTCTAATATTTACATGGTGCTGTTCTAGCAATAAAAGATACACAGAAATGGATGCCAGAGTCTCTACAATCAAGTAGCTTGTAAGACAAGTAGTGTGTGTAAATAATGTGTGTATATATGACATTTCTTAAAAGTAAAATCTAAGTGTCAAAATGTAGTTTAGGTAGGCAGTATAATACAAGTTATCAGTCTCTTATAATGAAAAGGTAAAGGACATAGTTTCACAGGGCAGGGAATGGTTTAAAATGTGTCTTAAAGATGGATAAAATGTTGACATGCTGAGTGAAACAGAAAGAGGACAAGAAAGGCAAAGGGGTAAAGACTGGCATGCCACACTGTGGCAGGAGGCTTGGGAGAGGCTTTCCAATGATACTTTTGAAAAGGAGAGCTAGAAGGAGATTCCAAAGGGATTTGAAAAACAAATCAGGACTTTATATTTTATTCTTCAGGAGACTGGATGCCTTCTGGGGTGTCTAAGAAGGAAATTGAAATGAACAAGATTGCTTTGCAAAAACTGTTAATCTTGTGATTGTGCAAAATAGACTGAGGAAGAGAAAAGTCATAGGTAGTCTGTAAATCAAAGTGCTTGGAGTAATAAATGCTTGACAGAGACTACATAGAGAGGATAGATAGGGTTGTTTTTGTTTTTTTTTTTTTTCCCCAAAGACAAATCACTATTTTGTGATGATTATATGTGAGTAAAGAAAAGGAAAAAAGCAAAATCAAAACAATTGATTCCATAACTTTTAAAACTGATTGGGGCTGGGGTGTTAAAACTGATTGGGGCTGGAGTGTAGAAAATCAATAGCAAACTAGGACTTAGTTGTTGGAGACAAAGACATTTGTCATTCCAGAGAGGTCTGGAGCCAGTCCAGCAGAGGTAAGAGTTGAAGCCATGAGTGAGCTCCTCAAAGGAGAAAGTAAAGCACTAGGAAGAGCAGAGGCCCAAGAATTGGCAGTTATATGTAGCAAAAAGCTGAAGAAGAAAAGTAAGGTTGAAGCATCTGGGGGTGGGGAGAGGATGAAAGAAGGATAAGAAGAAAAAGGGAGGAAAGTGTGATGGACTATGGTGGTGGACTAGGGGTGAGTTGGTGGTAGGTGTGCTATAGTGCCAATACCTGATAAGAATATCCCAATATTATCTCAATTAAAATATATATTTTTTAAAAGAAAAGATAGACTTCAAGGAGAATAAAAACTGAAAAAGACTGGCATACTGATTATTTAGAGATGACTGATGAAAGAGCAAAGAAAGGGAGCTGGCAAGAGTGTCAGCAGCAGAATATAGAAATGCAAGGAAGTAGCTGCAGAATATGCCCTCCAATAAAGTAAATTTTTAGTCATCTTTAAAAGTATAGCCCTTAGGATTTTTATATTTTTACTAGTCTATTTTTTGCTTCCTCTCACATACTCTGTATATTATGTTCTGTGCTGCTGTTGGATATGGATAAACTGGAGCCCCTCCAAAGAGAAACACTAGATGATAAGGGGTCTCACTGCATTTTAATTGAGCAGGAAATAGCATTTGACAGGAAATAAAAAAAAAGAAAAATGAGATAAGATAATTTTCAAATAAATGAAGGTTCAATATTAATTAAAATATTTTGTAAAGTCCCTAAGAAAACAAGAACAATACCTGATGGTCTCACTCATAGCAGGAATTTAGAAAACCTAAATAAGAGACCAGGAAAAAGACTAATCAATACAAAGTAAATAATCAAAATCAACAAGCAACTATAAACCAGAAACATACTGAGGGGGGGGAAGGAGAGAGGGGTGAGGAGAGGAAGAACTAGAGTCAAAATAAGGGGAGGGTGCAATTGTATGGGGAATATAACCAAAATGAAAATGCATACATTGTGCAAAGATGAAAAATGATGTAAGAATTATATAAAATAAAATATAAAAAAATAAATAAAAGAAAAGAAAAAGAAAACAAGAACAGTGAACGGAAAGTTCAAGGTAACAGAATTGAGAGCCTTAGTAATCAACTGAGTGGCTGAAAAAGATTATCTTTATGGTCCCTTCCAAATGTGAATCTATAATTCAAAGTATAAAATTCTTTTGGACTATCTAGCTATCTTTCAAGGAATCTCTTAAATGAATTTCTATGCTTTGATCTCTAAATTGTAGGGAGAAGAGTGGGGGGGGTAGGAGAAAAAATATTGAATATGAAGTTTTTATATTGTGCATTAATTAGTTCTATCTCCCTAAAATATACACATTTAGAGATTTTTTTTTTTTACCAGCCTTAGTTGACTTATTTCTTGCATATATTATGATATTACCAGGGGGAAATGTGACTGGTGATCTTTTCATGTAGTTAAAAACATTTAGGGTTTCATGATCCTATGTCACTTTTCTCTCTCACTGGTCCAGCTGGCTCATAGGTTTTCGAAGGCTATGACAAAGATAGCTTTTCTCAAATTTATGCTCAGAGGCAGGGACCCTGTCATGTCATCTACTAAATAACAGCAGACAGATCAGCAATCCACTTTAACTGACTCCATATATCTGATTGTCTATCCAAGTGCACCAAGGATTAGGAAGAAATGCACCCATAGAAACCTTCATGTATCTTCTCCATAATTTCTAACTTGCAGTCAAAACATTTTCAGTCCCACAAGGTCCTTGAAGGCAAATAACTGATACAATAGAAAACTCAAAACTATAAATTTCAAACCATTATCCAAATGCCAGAGAAAAATGGTTAGAAACATTAATCCTTCCTTAAAGATACAGAAATCTAAAGAGTATCCCAGAAGATGAGAGAGGAAATATGAGCTATCAAAATGGCATGATGTTTAGCAAAATGATAACAAATACTAATAGAATTAATAAGCTGATCTACTTTCAAGATAGTTTAAAGTCAGGGATATGAAACTAAAGGGACAACATCAGTGTTAAATTTTGTTTTACAAGTTAGTTAATACAAGTGCCAAATGTCCTATTCACAAGGACAAGCAGAAATGTATCAAAATCTTCAAGTTGGTTGCTAACAAATATCTTAAAAGTTTTCATCACAAGGAAAAAAGAAAATTTATAACTATGTGAGGGAATGGGTGTCAACTTATTGTGGTAATTATTTCACAATATATACATTTGTCATTAATTTGTACACCTTAAACTTAGACAATGTTGTCAGTTGCATCTCAATGAAACGGGAACACTTTCATATATATTAAAGGTATACAATTACTACTTGTCAATTATAATTCAATAAAGATGGAAAGAAATACAATGTTTGTCATTGTATGTTTAGGAATGGGATAAGGAAAAAAGAGCAAGAAAGTGAGTTTAGTGATAAGCTGAATAAGGGCCTCCCTGGTGGTGTAGGTATTAAGTCTCACCCTGATGGCCTGAGTTTGATCCCCTCCAGGGAGTTAACACACATATGGCAAAACAGACCACTCCAGTCTCATCTGCTGCTCCCCTTAGCAGTATATTTCAGTAGATCCACCTGCTCTGCTCCCCACTCTGTCTCTGGTGAAACCTCTCATCCCTCAAACTTCTGGCCTATGCCCAAGTTCTTCTATGCATAAATAAATAAATCTTTAAAACAAAAAAACTGAGTAAGAATTGCAAATATAATAGGAAATCGACAATTTATAGAAATTTGTGTTTCCTCTCCCATTTAAAGATTTTTAGGTTAAAATTGCATTAAGTATCCAATTTCCCATTGCCTGAACATATCTCTCATCCCAGGTTGTAACTGACAGATCTAAGAAATAAATACGGGAAGTTGGTAAAGGGAGAAATGTGTAGAATTTAAAAAGAAAAACTGAAAAGATGATCAAAATATTCAGTATTATATTTGATGAAGTTCTATTTTAATCTCCTAAAATCATTAAGAAAAGGAAAAACATAAATGGATGTTAGACTTTGTTGAGTGCTTTCTCAGCATATATGGATATGATCATATGGTTTTTATTTTTCTTTTTGTTGCTGTGTTGGATTACACTTATCGATTTTCATATGTTGAACCATCCTTGTGCCCCTGAGATGAATCCCACTTGATTTTGGTGTACTATCCCTTTGATGTATTGTTGGATTCTGTTGGCAAGGATTTTGTTGAGGATTTTTGCATCAGTGTTCATTAGGGAGATTGACCTGTAATTTTCCTTTTTTGTGCTGTCTTTTTTTGTTTTGGTATTAGTGTAATGTTAGCTTCATAGAACATATTTGGTAGTATTTCTTCTTTTTCAATTTTTTGAAAGAGTTTGTGTAGGATAGGCACTAATTCACTGCTGAATCTTTGGTAGAATTCATTTGTGAAGCCATCTGGGCCTGGGCTTTGGTTTTTGGGCAGTACTTTGATTACTGCCTCAATTTCTCTGCCTGTAATTTGTCTGTTCAGTTGTTCTATTTTCTCTTTGTCCAGCTTTGGATGATTATATTGTTCTAGGAATTTGTCCATCTCTTCTAGGTTGTTGAATTTGTTTGCATATAAATGTGCATCATAATCTCTGATTAATCTTTTGATTTCTACTGAGTCTGTTCTGATTTCTCCTTTTTCATTTGTAATCCTATTTATATGTGTTTTCTCCCATTTTTTCTTTGTGAACCTGGCTAGAGGTTTGTCTACTTTATTTTTTCAAAGAACAAACTTTTAGTTTAATTGATCTTTTGGATTTTTTTTAATTTCCAATTCATTTATTTCTGTTTGATTTTTATTATTTCCTTTCTTCTACTGGCTTTGTTTTTTGTTGTTGTTGTTGTTGTTCTTTTTCTAACTCTTTGAGATCTGAGATTAAGTTGTTTCTTTGAGTTCTTTCTTGTTCGTTGATGTGAGCCTGTATTGCTATATATTTTCCTCTTACTAATGCTTTTGCATCATCCCATACATTCTGAAAAGTGGTGTCTTCCTTGTCATTCAACTAAAAGTATTTTTTAATTTCTTCTTTGATCTCCTGATGAGTCCAGTAGTCTTCCAGTAGTGTGGATTTCAATCTCCATGAACTGGGAGGGTTCCTTGTTTTCTTTTCATGATTTATTTCTAGCTTAATGCCTTTAGAAGATAGTTGGAATGATTTTGATCTTCATGTATCTGTTGATGTTTGTCTTGTGGCCCAGTATGTGATCGATTCTGGAGAATGATCCACGCGCAATTGAGAAAAATGTGTACTTGGATTTTTTTGGGTGCAGTGTCCTGTAGATGTCTGTTAAGTCCATGAGTTCTAAGTCTTTATTTAGCGCTCTAGTGTCTTTGTTTATTTTTTTGTCTCGTTGATCTGTCCATTGGTGAGAGTGGAGTGTTGAAGTCTCCCACTATACATGTGTTTTCTTTAATGTCTGTTTTCAGAGCTGATAATAATTGTCTAATATATGTTGGTGCCCCTTCATTTGGTGAGTATACGTTGAGTATATGTGTTATAGCTTCCTGATATATTGCCCCCTTGATCATAATGTAGTGTCCATCTATGTCTCTTTTTTACGTTTTTTAATTTGAAGTCGATTTCATCTGATATAAGTATGGCTGTTCCTGCCTTCTTTTTTGGTCCATTTTCTTGTAGGATTGTTTTCCAACCTTTTACTTTCAATCTGTTTTTATCTTCTGTGGTTAAATGTGTTTCCTAGAGACAGCAGAAGGATGGATTTTGTTTTCTAATCCAGCCTGCTACTCTGTGTCTTTTTATTTATGAGTTTAATCCATACATATCTAAAGTTAACATTGATTTTTTAGCATCTGTATTTGCCTTTTTTTGGTCTATTTTGTGATTTATTCCTCACTTTATTCGTTTCTTGATTATTCCTCTGTTGGTTTTGGCTTTAGGACTTCTTGTAGAATTTTTTGGAGTGGGGGTTTAGTTGTAATGAATTTCTGGAGTTTCTGTTTGTCTGGGAACGTCCATATTTTTTCTTTATAGAAGAAGGTGAGCTTTGCAGGGTAAAGTATTCTTGGTTGGCATTTGCTGTCTTGAAGTGTGTTGAATATGTTACTGCATTCTCTTTTTGCCTGTAGTGTTTCTTCGAAGAAGTCTGAGCTAAATCTGATTGATTTTGCCTTATAGGTTATCTGTTTCTTCCCTCTTGCCAGTTTCATTATTTTTTCTTTGTCTTGAACTCTTGCAAGCTTTACTATTATGTGTCTGCTATAGTTTTCTTTTCATTTTGGTAATTAGGTTTTCTTCTCCCTTCTTGTATGTCTATATTTCTCTCATTTTTCATACTTGGGAAGTTTTCTTCAATTATCTCCTTGAATAATTTCTCAGATCCTTTTTCTCTCTCCTCACCTTCTGGAATGCCTAAAACTCTTATATTACCTCTCTTCATGAAGTCTGATAATTGTCTAAGGGTATTATCATTCTTCTTCCTTTGCACTTCTCTCTTTCTCTTTTGGTTCTTTTTATTTCTGTATCTTCAAGAATACTGACCTTTTCTTCAATTTCCTCAGTTCTATTTTCAATGCTTTTCCAAGAGCTCTTTGTCTCCTCCAGTAATCATTTAGCCTCCTCCTTTTCTTTTTTTTCTTAAGGTCTCATTTTCATTCTTCAGTTCATTGATTGTTTGCCTCATCTCATTATACTTTTTAATCATGATGATTATTAATTCTCTATTTGACAGAGAAGTTCTTCTGGTGTCTGATTTTCTTTTTGTGTTATGTCCTTCTCCTGCAGGCTTGCTTGGTTATTGTATTTTTCCTTCTCCCTGCTCTTTTCTTTCTTATTTGTTCTATGCATTTGGACGTTCTAGTGTTGGCAGGCATCTGTTTGGATTGCTCCTTAAGGGTTGTTGAAAACTGTTTACCAGACTGAGACCAGTGCTGGTAGGCCAAAACTCCACCAGGGTATTGATGCTGTGGCTGTGTTGCTGGGCACTGTCTCTTATAGTTCCCTTCCTCCATATTTACTCAGTTACAGCAGGGAATCAGTTAGTTGGTGATTTTGCTTTAGTCACTAGGTGGTGCTAGAGACCTGTACTTGCTGACCTGTGCTTTTCCCCTGTAATTCTTTGAAAAATGGAGGGGGTTAGGGGAACACCTCAACTCAGGGGCTATTGATCATGCTGGGTTCTGTGTCTGCCCCATGTTCACCCGGTGCTGTGCCCATGGCTGTGTGGATCCCATGCTCTAGTTCTCAGTGGATCAGTGGATCCCATGCCCTCTAGTTCTCAATTTCAGGGTCTCAGATCCAAAATGATGTCTGTCACCCTGTGTAGTGCCCACTGTTATGGCACTTCCCAGGCCCCAAATCCTGTGTCTAGCTCTCAGTTCCAGAATGGGGTCTTACTCCACACCTTGTTTCCCTTCTTACCCCTGTTTGCATGGCCCACCCACTCTCAGAGCCTGAGGGTGGTTTTGGAAACCCTGGCTTGGTGATTTTGTTCTGATCACTAGGTGGCACCAGAGATCTTTCCTAGCATCCTTCCAGAGCTGTGCTTTTTCCCTGTGGGTCTCTGGGGAACTGATTGGGCTTGGTGTGGAATGACTCAACGGTGTGGGTTGCTGTGTCTGCCCTGTACCGCATGTCATGGGGATCCCACACCCCGAATTTCATGCCCCCGGTCTCAGTTCTATAGCCCTCAGATCTGGAACAGGAGCGGTAGCCCAGTTCAGTGTCTGCAGATATGGTACCTTTTGCACTCTGCTCCAGTGCCTGAGTGCCTGGCTTTTGATTACTCAGTGAGGGTCATTCATCTCATTGACAGTTCCCAAGTGTCTCTCCATGAACCTAGGTCACGGGCATGGGAACCTGGGCAGACGTGTATGCTTTTCAAGCGCATGCACTTTTCCACACAAGCTTACCAGCTGGCCTTGGGCTATTTGCAGGTCTCTCCACAGAGTCCTTATCTTCCTCTAATAGCACCCAGAGCCATTTGCTCACCTCCGTGGTGCTTCCTGCATGGTTCTCCACAGTTCCTGTCCACAGGGTGTGGTGCTTGCAGTAGTTCCTTTCCACTCACAGTCCTCCTTGATGTGTAGTTTGTTCTCGTTGTTGCTGTTGCTGTTTTTCTTTCTGTTGGTCAGAGTGTGCTGGCTTTGTGGGTGGGGGTGGTTAGCAGGGTTCCTAGCTTTCCTCTCTTTTCGTCCTCTTTTATGGCAACTTTCCTCTTCGGGCAGTTTGCCAGAGTCGCCCGTTTATCTTCCACATCCTGGATTTTGCAGGGACATGCCTCTTTTCCTCCCCATTAACTTTTTTTTTTTAATGAGATGACTTACTCGCAGTGTTTCCCTGCCTCCATGTTGATCTCCTCCATGACTCCTTTAATTTAAACATCATAATTTATCTTTCCCGGGGCTTCAATTCCTCTCCAATATAATCAAATTCCATGATAAGTCTCTTTTACAATTTACAGAACAAAAGTTTCAAAGCCCCTGACCCATTGTACTTTCATCACAACAGCTTGACAAAACTAACCACTGGATCAATGTAAATATCTCTTCCTGTATACTTACAAATCAGTGGCTATGTCCTACAAAATATAACATTATCATGCAGAGTATTGAATACACTGTAGTAATTATATTTTACATTAAAATTTCCTCTTCTGCTACAAATTTTCAACTTCAAATGTATTTGTCATATATTGTTTTAGCAACTTTGAAAAGACATTTTCTTTCTTATTTTGTCATCATGTAACTATGAGGTAAATATGACCAGTATCATTAACTTCATTGAATATATGAAAATTTTAAAATATAGAAAGATAAAGGATTTTGGTGAAGATCATGTAAGAAGTAATAGAACTCAAATATTTTAACTCCTTATCCAGTGATATCTGCACTTTCCTGAACTCAGTCTAATAAATCTTCCCTAAACACAAAAGAAGCCTGTTTCACAGTACCCTGTTCCAGACTTGAAGTCCTGTTGAGGATATTCCTCCTCATGAGCCTCCCCCATCTTTTTATCTCCAATATCACCTCTCAAGTATCAAAAATTATGATTGCCTAATGCTTGTTTTCACAACTTTCAAATCTCTATGTTTTTCAGCTCCCCAAATATTAACTTTCCTTGAATATTAATACAGAAAAGAGAAATATGGGGATGAGGTGCCAGGTACATATAATGTAACCATCCAAGCTAAAATACTTATCAAGATTCTAATAAAAAGGAAAAGCCAATTATAGAGTATGTCATTCACAAGTTGACAGAATAGTTAATAAATCTGAGTGTCTAAAGCCAAGTATCAGGGACTCCTATCAAGGGATGCCACTATGAAGCATAATGAAATGAGTTCTCATTAAACTCTTGATACACTCCCAATTTGGGAAGATCCTTATTCTCACTAATTGCTTAAATTATATTTTCTATCACATTTCAGTGACTTCTGGTTCTATTGCTAAAATAAAGAGACATTGAAACATGATAGAAGCACACTCAAGATCAATAAAAAGATACATTCAGCCTTCCCTGGTGGTATAGGTGGTTGAGCGCCACACTGTGAAGCTGTCCACAGCCACTGCAGCGCCAGTTCAATCCCAGCAGACTGATGAGGGCCCCACATGGTGCAGCAGACCTCTTCTGTCATGCCTGCTGCTCCCCTCAGCAATGTATTTCATCAGTCTGCCTGTTCTGTTCTCCATTCTGACTCTGGTGAATCCTCTCACCCTCCCATCCATCTGGCCTGTACCCCAGTTCTTGTGTAAATGAATAAATAAATCTTTAAAAAGATACATTAATCACAAAGTGTAAAGTTATCTGGATTTCAATAAAACAAGTAACCATTCTCTATTTTTCTATTTATAAAAATATTAATTATATAATTATTATATGATAGAAGTATTATCATGTAAGTGTCATGTAATAATAAATATCCCTACTATTAGCACAAGTATGATAAGAACCAGCTGTCTTTCTACCTAAACTAATGTTCCCATCCCTAAATAATTAAAAATGAAGCTCCATGAAAATCTGTACAATAGCTAAAGAAAGCCCCAACTTCTTTGTCAAATTCCTGGGTTGGCAACTCTCCTTATCACTCAAAGAGAGAGAGAGTTTTCTTAAGAAATCACAATATTTGGACTTCCCCTAGTGGTGCAGGCAGTTGAGCGCTGTGCTGTGAAGCTGTCCGCAGCCTCTGCAGCACTGGTTCGATCCCGGCTGGCCAGCAAGGGTCCTACATGGCACCACACACCTCTCTTGCAGTGCCCGCTGCTCCCCTCAGCAATATATTTCGTCAGTCTGCCTGTTCTGTTCCCTGCTCTGTCTCTGGTGAATCCTCTCACCCTCCCACACATCTGGCCTGTACCCTGGTTCTTATATAAATAAACAAACAAACAAATAAATAAATAAATAAATGGATGAATGAATAAATAAATAAATCTTTTTAAAAAATCACATTATCACATAATTTTCTCAAAAAAAGTTTAGCTTTTCAGTCTACACCACGATTAATTTTAATCATACATTCTACTCATATATTACTGAGCAATTACTAATTTCTTTCTTCTGAACTGAGAAATCAGTTCAGTTCTTGAAAAGTCTGTATTTCAAGGACCACTTCTCTTTTCCTTTGTGTGTTTACAGTTTCACAAATTTATATTATTGGGAAAACAAAGTCATTGTTTCAAACATACTGCAAAGTAAAAGTATAACAAAAGATGACAAGAGAGAAGAATTATTTAATATATGAATTATGTAATTTTTTAATGTTTATTATATTATATTTTCAGGTAGTTTGAGAGAAGGCTCAAAAACAAAGGCAAAAAGTAACTCTAGAGAAGCAAGGAAAACTACCCCAAAACAGGATATTCATTTGAGAATTCAAACACTCCCATCACAAAATCACCAGAGTCACTAAATACTCACATAAGGGAGAAGTAAGTGAACATGGAAAGGGCCATGAAAATTGGATGGAAGTTGAAGAAGTTCCTGAGAAAATTCAAAGTAAAGAAGAGAGAAGAAGGAAAAAAAAGCAAAAGGAAAGATGCTGAGAAACACATGGACAAGGAAGAGAAAATCAATAAGTACCAGTCAAAGCAAAGAGATGATGAAAAATATAAAAGTGGAAAAATGGAACAAAGGGACAACATTAAAGGGGAGGACGATCAAGACAAGAAGAAAAAAGACAATAAGGAAGTTGAAGACAAGGAGGAGGAAAGGGACATAAAGGAGGAATATGTCAATGAGGGGAATGAGGAAAAGACAGAGAATAAAGACATGAAGGGAGATGAGAATAAGATGGAGAACAAGGACATGGAGAGTGAGGGGGAAACAATAAAAGACAATGATAAGAAGAGAAGAAGGATAAGGACATTAAGGGAGAGGAGGTCAAGATAGAGAACAAAATTATAAAGGCAGAGGAGAACAAGACAGAGGACAAGGACTAGTAGGGAGAGGAGGAAAGGACAGAGAAAATGGACATGAGAGGGGAAGACGATAAGACAGAAAAAAGGACATAAAGCGAAATGAGCACAAGACAGAGGGCATGGGCAAGAAAGGAGAGGCAGACAAGAGAGAAGATGAGGATGGGCAGGAAGAGGAACACAAGACAAAGGAAATGAACATGAACAGAGATGAAGGTGAGACAGAGGACAAGGACATGGAGGGAGATGGAAACAAGACAGAGGACAAGGACAAGACAGGAGATGAGGACCCAAAGGAGAACATGGATATAAAAGGAGATTCTGTTTTTACAAAAAAGGATAAAGTGAAAGTAGGTAAAGAGGTCAAAGAGGATACAGACTAAAAAGATGCTGGGAAGAAAATAGGCAGTAAAAAAAACTCCACACTGAAGAAAAAATAACATCATGTTTTATAAATGTAACAAAATACAGTTGAATAAATTCACTCCAACACACCAATTTCATGTCAAGCTCCCAGATTTCTATGGTATAGATTGCATGCTATGTAATCATAAATTCACTGCTTCTTTGCTTATAATCTCAAGAAAAATGAGAAATTTAATTAGGTGTCTCAATCTCAAACTCCCAAATATGAGTTTTTCAAAATGTGTATTCATGATATATCATTGTCATGAAAATACAGTTTTTCTAAAATAAAACTCTGATTATTTTAGAAAATAAAACTCTGAACTATTTTTCTCAGAGAAGTATGGTATTACCCTGTCTAACCAAATATTAACTTGCATAGTTGATATTAAGTGCAATATTCATGGAGTGCAATATCCATAGCGGAAAGTAAATATATCTTCATCTAGAAGGAAAACACTAAAATAATGTTTGAAAATATAAACATGAAAAAAATCCAGAGCATGAAATACAGTAGAAAAATTTCAAAAAAGGAAACTCCCTTTGAATAGGGCTAATATGTGAGGAACTTTCACAAGCAGAATTTGAGTTAGGCACCAAAAAGTAAAAGGTACAATTTGTTCATCGTTTGGGCCCCCCAGATTAGTAATCACTTATCAGAGTATAAACTCCCTGAAGGAAGATCCATACCTTAACATTATCTCCATTAGCTCTCTGTGCATGTCACTATGTTTACAAAGTTGAATTTCCTGGAGAAAGAATAAAGATAACAAAAATATTAGAATGTTGAAAGTGTATTTTAAAGATAAGGGTAAAGCACAGAATTGGTGTACAACAAATTTCCCAGATCATCACTGATCTATAAGATGATTTCAGATGGAACCCAAGTAAATAGTTGATAGAAAGATTTAATATTTACTTTCATGTGAATTAAGAATATATATATCCATAGTATTGAAGAAATTATAGCTTAGGAAGAGGAAAAGTAAAAAAAAAGTGAGTCAGTTTTTAAAAAAGCATTAAATAAAAAATAGTATGTGTTTTATTTATATATGTTGAAAATTATGGAAAATGGTAGAAACTGAAAATTTTAATTTTGCCACACATGGAAGGTATTTGCAGAAAGCAAGATTAAATAAATTAACAAATTTCTGTAGGAATTTGATATTTTATTTCATTTATTTGATAGGCAACAAATATAAACTGGTTTGTCTTTCTGAAAGAATAACATGGTGGCTTAAACAAGGAAAAGGAGACTGAAAGATCAACTAGAAGACTGTTGTAATTATACATTAATTAAAAGGGAAAAGTCTAAGCTAGATTGGAGGCAATAAGAATTAAATGAAAAGAACAGATGTATCATTTTGAAGAAAAAAAAAGTGAATGGACTTTGAGAACTAACAGAGTGTCTGTAACATGGAGAAATTCAAAGATGACTCCAAGGTTTTGACACCTGGTAACTGATAAGATGAAGGGACCAGTCATACAAGGGAAGTCCAGAAAGAAAGAAAATAGTTTGTTGAGACTGAAGAGATATGCAATTATAATAGATTTAAATCATTGTAATATATATGAACTAAAACTCATAAGTGAAGGGGATACAGAATAAAGGGTCCTTTCTTTATGAAGGATATTCAAGTAATGAAGACTAAATCAGATCTCCAGAAGAGAGACTACAAACTTAGACACTTGTGCTTTGTTGAAATATAGTAATTAGGAATAAGAAATAGGACCAACAAAGAAATTGGTAAGTATGCATTAAATAATAATAAAAATAATAAAAACTCAAAAAAATTCTAAAACAATTTCAATTAAACCAATGAAAACATTTTAGGAGCATAATATTATTGTTAGGGGGAAAGGATGTCCTGAGCTAATTCCATACAGGCTTTGTGAATTCCACCCCTACTCCAGACCAAAGCCATCAAAACATTGGGAAAGACAAATCCAATCATCACCAAAAGGGTTGCTGGGACCTGAAGGTGGAGTTAAGCAGCCAGGGTTGGTATAAAACCAGACATGTGGGTCTTGGGGCTCTCTCTTGGCCTCCTGGCTCTTGGCTCTTCAACAGCTCTCAGGGTGCCATTGGGATTCCAGGTCGGCGGAACTGGTAGGACACATTTAAGACTTTATCTCCCACTTTTCTCCCTGAGTTGTACATTTCCTCATTTCTCCCTCCCTTTTAAGTAAACCTTTTATTAACCTTTTGTGTGTGCCTGCAGTTGAGTATTAATAAATCCTTTTTAAGCGCGTGGGTGAGGACCCACGGTCAGGCAACCCATTGTACATCAGGGCTGCCCTGTAACTTTATGATAACAAATAGGAGTGAAGTGACGGCAAATGGGATGACAGTGACTACCTAAAAAGATAGATCAGTCTTAGTATGTACTTTTAGGACTACAATAAGCAGAAGCAAAACGAAGTAAACCTTTATTCTACATCTAAACTACCTCTAGAGATTTTGGAACCATACTTATTTTAAAGTATGAGAATAGAATAGCTTATCTTAAAGTATAAAGAGAATAGCTGAGATAAGGAGAGAAGTGAACATTATTTGAAGGTTCAATTTCTGCTTCTGGAAAGAAGAGTTGACTTACTTTTCCCAATTCCATCCACTAAGTACAACTGAAAACTGGATCATGTATAAAACAAATATAACACTCTATTAAAAAAAAAGTGAAGGCCTCCCTTGGTGGCGCAGCAGTTGAGCACTGGGCTGCAAAGCTGCCCACAGCCTCTGCAGTGCCTGTTCGATCCCCGGCTGCCAGCGAGGGTCCCACATGGTGCACAGACCTCTCCTGCCGTGCCCACTGCTCCCCTCAGCAGTGTGTTTTGTCGGTCTGTCCTGTACCCTGCTCTGGCTCTGGTGAATTCTCTCACACTCCCATGCTTCTGACCATCCCCAGTGCTTGTGTAAATAAATAAATCTTAAAAAGAAAAAAAAAATGAAGAGGACCTCCCTGATAGCCTAAGTGTTAAGTCTCAGTGCTATCACTGCTGCAGCCTGAGTTCAATCCCCTACCCGGGAGCTAACCCACATATGGCATAGCAGACCATGTCTGTCTTTCCCACTACTCCCCTTAGCAGTATATTTCAGTAAATCCACCTGTTCTGTACCCCACTGTCTCTGGTGAATCCTCTCACCCTCACCCCCTGCACCTCTGGCTTACACCCTAGTTCTTCTTTGTAAAATTAAATAAATAAATGTAAAATTCTTTTTAAAATGAAAAGAAGGTAAATCAACTAGGAAAGCTAGAACCAAAATAACATCACAGTAATGAGTTCCTTGCATTTTCTTCTTGCCCCATAGATCTCAGACTTTGAGCTTAAAAATCTGGGACTCCAGAAACACCATCATGCATAGTCCAAAAAGAGCTGTAGCATAAGTGTAAAAAGGGCTCTTTAGCAAGACAGACATTTTTTTAGACCATAAAAGCTCTACTCCAGTCAAATGCCACAGAAAACAATTGTGGCTTCACCCTCATCCTCATAAGCAAAAGTTCCCAGGGAGCTTGTACTTCCATCCTCTTGACATTGAACTGAAGTTCCTCAATTCTTCTACCAGGGTAGTATCAGAGAAAGGTTGATACACACAGGAAGTCAAGATTTTCTTCTCCACTGGCTGGTAAATGACCTATCTATGGTGTCAGTGGAGACTACATGGGAAATCTGAACTCCAACCCCATCTCACATCAGGTAGTAATTCATCATACTGCACAGTATGATTCCATCTCTTTCCTGCTAGGATTGCATCAGAGGAGGGCCAGTAGAAAGTCATCCTGTCATTGCTACCCTTTATTAATAATGCAATTTTCACTATACTATCACTGGAGAACAGGTGATAGAGGCTGTTAGACGGTCTACCAGCCTAACAGAAAAAAGGATCATCAAGTGTCAGTAGCTGTCAAGAGAGGACCATGTGTATTCATTATGCCCCCTTACTTCCCCTGCCAAAGCAGTGTCTGAAAATGTCAGCTAAAATAGAAATCACCAACCAAGAATACTCTATCCCGCAAAGCTCTCCTTCCTCTATGAAGGAAGAATAAGGATCTTCCCAGACAAACAGAAACTCCGGAATTTCATTACGACTAAACCCCCACTCCAAAAAATACTACAAGGAATCCTAAAGCCAGAACCTCAGAGGGACGAATAACAACGAAAGAAGACCAAAAAAAAAGAATTTATTAAAAGAATAAATAAATAAAATCAAAGGAAAGACAAACAATGGCAAATACAGATGCTAACATATCAGTATTAACTCTAAATGTAAATGGACTAAACTCTTCAATAAAAGACACAGAGTTGCAGCCTGGATTAAGAAACAAAACCCAACCTTTTGCTGTCTCCAGGAAACACATTTAGCTACAAAAGATAAAAATAGGCTCAAAGTTAAAGGATGGAAAACAATCCTACAAGCAAATGGACCAAAAAGAAAGCAGGAACAGCTATACTTATATCAGATAAAACAGACTTCAAACTCAAAAAAATAAAAAGAGACCCCAACGGTCACTACATTATGATCAAGGGGACAATACTTCAAGAAGAAATAAGACTCATTAACATATACTCACCAAACGAAGGAGCACCAAAATATATCAGACAACTGTTGTCCTCTCTGAAAACAGACATCAGAGAAAACACATATGTAGTGGGAGACTTCAACACACCACTATGAAGCCAATATTACACTAATACCAAAACCGAATAAGGACAACACAAAAAAGGAAAACTACAGGCCAATCTCCCTAATGAACACTGATGCAAAAATCCTCAATAAAATTTTAGCTATCAGAATCCAACAATGTATCCATAAGATAATTCACCACGACCAAGTAGGATTCATTCTAGGGACACAAGGATGGTTTAACATCCGAAAATCAATCAACGTTATCCAACACATCAACAAAAAGAAATATAAAAACCATATGATAATATCAATAGATGCTGAGAAAGCTTTCGACAAAGTGCAACACCCATTCATGATAAAAGCCCTTGAAATTCTTGGGATACAAGAAACATACCTCAACATCATAAAGGCCATCTATGACAAGCCAACAGCCAGTATCATTCTCAATGGTGAAAAGCCGAAAGCAATTCCATTAAGATCTGGAACAAGACAAGGATGTCCACTCTCACCACTGCTTTTCAATATAATACTGGAAGTCCTAGCCAGAGCAATAAGACAAGAGAAAGGCATCCAAGGAATTCAAATAGAAAAAGAAGAAGTCAAACTATCACTATTTGCAGATGATATGATAATATACATAGAGAACCCCAAAATCTCCACAGAAAAACTAATTCAACTCATCAATCAATTCAGTAAAGTGGCAGGATACAAAATCAACACTCAAAAGTCAAATATATTTTGGATAATTAGTCAAAATCCATTTTTTTTTAATAAGTGAGATGAGATCAGAAATTTGTCTACTCCTCATAGGAACATGCCAAAATGAAAATGTCAATTCTAGTATAATGGCATTTATCCTTATAAATAATGTATATAAGGCACACATTACAACACCAACACTTTATCGGCAGAGGAAGGAGAGATGGTAAAGAGAATCATCGGATCCGCATATTAACAAATAAATCCCAAAAACAGTGAGACTCTCAAAGAAGGGTTTCTCACACGTCTGGTCCCCCAGCCTCCTTCACCCCAGGGCTCACCCATCCCTCATGCCTGTTTCTCAGAGTCTATATCCCTGACACAAAACAGAATCATCCAGAACAAAAAAAAAAAATGGAAAACTACACAGACTGGGAATACATAGATCCTCACACGCTCAGCCCTGCTAGTCCTCAGATATTTCTCTACAGGAGGACCCGCAGCTCTGTCCATCTGACTGCTGTGCAGGCTGAACTGGGCCCACTGTCAGAGGCAAGCCAAGTTTGATGGTTACCTCAAAAATGGCTTAAATAAGTCTTTACTGAAATCTCTCAAAGAGACATTAAGAAGTTGATTACATTTCATGCATCCAAATAACTTACAAACCCTTTGTATCCTTCCCAACTCAAACCACCATGCTGTCACCTGTGGTCCCACCACTCCCAGCCAGATACATCTGTGTAAGGCAATGCTTACAAGTCTACTCTCTATCTCATCCCTCCACTCTTCCCACTGAATCTTTCCTCTTTCTCCCCACTCACCCGCACCAACCATTCTTATTTGCTCTCCATACTTTCCCTTGTAATCAATTTTAGCTCTGCTAGATTTCTTGTACAAAATCTCACACAATAAATCCAACTAGAACCAAGTAATATCTTTCTCAAAGAATCCAGGAGCCATCTCATGGAAATGTTGACATCAAAGGAAATAGCACTCTCTGTCCCCCTTCTCATGGGGGGAGGCACCTAACTTCTGTGGGCACCTTGCTCCAAGTTATAAAGTCACTTCTTGTCATAAAGATGTGGGAATTTATTTTTCCTCCAAATAAAGCCAATTAGCTAGAAGTCCCCAATCACCAGGTAAGTTTTGAAATGAAGTATGTGGATAAATAGTGTTGTCAAGTCCTTTTATATGAGAGGTGATGATTGTACATCTTGAAGACATGTATGCAATGCATGGTGTCTTGAAGACAAACTCTCTTTGTCTTCACAATCTCTTAGATTAGATTGGGATGCACATCAAATCTGAATTAATTCTTCTTCAAGGATAAAATTGTTTTCCTTCTCTACTATCTTTGTGATGAGAATTTCTAATTAGGAGACTTTTGTTTTATATTTTCTCAGCATGACCAAAGATATATGAATAAATCCAGTAAACACTTCCAAGTGAACCCAGATTAGCAAACTTCCTTAATGCCTGATTTAACTAAATAGTTATGGCTCTATATTTCATGGCTGTTTGTGGTAAAGCATTATTATAACAATATGTGATTAACACATAATCACATTTATTCCTGTCACCAAACATCAAAAAGTCAAAACAAACCCTGGAAGCCTGCATTCTCCTGTTCCCCCTACAAACTCTCTGTGGGCTCAAATTTGCCTACTGAGTGCCATTTCTAAATTCATTGACATGTAACCCTCATATCCACACACTGGTGCTACTGAAGTTGGATGGTCCTCTTAGGCAGGCCTCCCTCTACTGTGACTGTGCTCCACGCCTCCAGCCTTGCTCACCTGCCATCCATCCTCCTCTCAGTTGCCACAGTGAACATCCCCAACACTATTCTGTTTAAAATTTCCTCAAGTTTTCACCCAAACCCCTTAACAGTACGCAGTCTTCCATGACCTGGCATCTCTCTACCTTCCCCCACCAAATTCCTTCTCTCTATTGACTCCCCAACTTATACACCCTGTGCCTATCAACACCCAACACTCAGGCCCCAGTGAATATTTCTCAACTGCGAATAACCACAATTACCATGCTGGGGGCCCCTGCCTCCTGGTGCCCAGTCCACCAGCCACAAGGGCTCTGGGACCTTGTCAGGTGGCCTCCAGTGCCTGCCCAGCTGTGTACCTCCAAACCTCCCGACCACCACAGGCAGCCAAACCGCTGCTCTCTGTGTACCCGGTACCAGGAACATCTCATTATTCCAGGGCTGTCCCTGCTATACCACCCTCTCATTCATTCATCTGCCAACCACCATGGGCTCCTCTTGCTCCAGACACACCAGCCCACTCCTCCCATGGGAATATCACCATGTGTGTCTTTTGGGCTTGGAACTCTACTCCCCCAAGAGTAAATACCTGCACTCCATTCCTATATCCTCTGAGCCTTTTCTCAGATAATCAAAAGGCCCAAGCTGAGCCCCTGTATTACACAGAAGCCTTCTGTCCCTCCTACCCCATTTAACTCCCTTTTCCTTGGAATGCAAGAAGACAAATCTATTAAACAAGGGGTGGATTTGCAAAGAGATGGGGGAAGACAATGGTGTTAATGCTTACCTAAAAGACCAGTCATTTATAACTGCATCACAATGAATACCATTCAGTGATCAAAAAAGACAAACTCATGCTATTTGCAGCAACATGGATGGAGCTAGAAGGAATTATACTAATCAAAGAAAGTCAAAAAGAAAAAAGGAAATATCAGATGGTTTCATTTATATGTGTTCATTTCTCAACAATAAAAAAATATGAGTTCCCACAGGGGAGCACAAAGGCAGTCAGCAATTGTTTCCAATTAAGCCTCACCCATTGGTCTATTCCATGTGCTCCCCATTTCATAGCTTCCCTGAGATCTGAGCATGAGGGTCACCCTTTCATGGAACACAACATATACACACACCCACTCTTCTATCTTCAAGTCAAATGTTTTTCTACTCCACCTGACCCTCTCTTCTTTCCCTCAAGGAGCCCCTATTGGAAGATTGGAGGACTCAGTCCCCCACTCACTTGTCAGTGGACATTTGTTGACAGCCTGCTGGGCTGGGAAGGGGGGTAAGTCTCACAATCTGGCCACATGCAGGACAGAGGGTCAAGAGGAGAAATCACAGACTTAAGTGAACCAGAACCTCAGACACTCAGGGCAGCAGGAGGGAGGGAAGGAGATATTGCTCCTGGCAGAGATACTGATGATGTCATTTTTGGAGTTGTTGGGTTCGGAGAGTGGGGTCCTTGGTTTCACTCTAGTAATGATTGTTACAGGTAGGGAGAGGGGAACTCTTTATTCCAAACCTGACTGCTCTAAATATGTTCTGCCATCCACCACATCAAAACAAAACATATAGGACCTTTAATGGAAAGAAACTGTAATACAATTTGTGAACAATACAGAAAAGACAGAGAATATAGTTTCTAAATCAAGCACCCAGTGTTACCCATCCCCTCGTGGGTAAATGTCCAGCCAAACAGGGTTGGCTCACAGCAAGGCCCAAAAGCCTGCCAAGAGTCTAAAGCACCTTCTGGCAGGGACCCGTAGAAAAGAGTCAGAAGCAGCAAGACAAGTCTGGGAGAAAAAGAGCAAAACCAAGATAAAAGCTGCCATTGTTATCCTCCCCACAGGCCTCTCACCCACATCTGTGTCACCCAGTCCACGACCAAAAGGCAAGCACAGTTTCTCCACGTGTCTCTCTGCTCCATGTGCCTCCTCCAGGTCTCCTTCTGGCTCCATCCTGCTTCCTTCCTTCCTCAGTCTACTCTGTAGCTTCTTTTCTTCTCTTTAGCTCCACCCTCCCATGGGTGGAGCAGGGAACCTGGAACCTCCCCTTTTGCTGGGGACCACCCTGTTACAATTTCACCAGAGCTCCCCTTTCATCAGCACTGGCTAGTTCCCATGTGTGTTTCTCCATGACAGAGCCATTAGTTATATCCAAAAGGCAGGTTTATTATAAAAGGGAAGAAGAATAAAGGACACTTGCAGAGACACAAATGGTCAGAAAGAGCTGCCCTGAAAGGGTTAGGTTTGCTATGTGCCCCTCCTGCTGCTACACTATCTCAGGCGGAGTATAAGGATCAACATTCTTTTTAGCAACAGACTTTCACAGACTTCACTTCCTTCCTCACAGTATGCTTTTTTTTTTTTTAAAGATTTATTTATTTATACAAGCAGTGGGTACAGTCAGAAGCACGGAAGGGTGAGAGAATTCACCAGAGCCAGAGCGGGAAGAACAGGCAGACTGATGAAGTACACTGCTGAGGGGAGCAGTGGGCAGGAGAAGTCTGCGCACAATGTGGGACCCTCACCCAGCAGCCGGGATCGAACCGGTGCTGCAGAGGCTGAGAGCACCTTTGCAACCCAGTGCTCCACCGCTGGGCTACCGGGAAGGTCCTGCTCACAGTATGTTTTTCCTGCTGTAAAGGACAGGAATGGTCACAGTGCAGATTTTCTAGGATCCCATGCAGACCGGGTAAAGGAGGAGTCAGAGTCCTCAGTGGTTTTGCAGATTTTTATCGGGATTACCAGGTACACAGCAGTCAGGGGTGCTGGGGGGCCGGGAGGCTGGCAGGCCTCCCAGCCCCCAGCAGGTCATCACTCTGGACTCTCCGGCCTTCTCTCAGCTTCTGCTTCTTTGGCTTCTCTCTCGACTTCTGCTGCTTCTTTCTCAGCTTCTCTTTCAGCTTCTACTGCTTCTTGACTTCTACTGGCATCCCCATGACACCGCCCTTAAAAGCACAGTCTTAGACCAGGTGAATCCCATCTACCTATGCCCCACCCTACTCCAGGTGCCTGCCATCAGGCATGCATTCAGGACCACAAGGATCCATCATCTATCCTGATGGCGGGAGGGCAGAAAAGCCTGACATTTTTTCCTTACCCTACAGTCCACCCCCTCAGGGTTTTCTGCCATATAGTCTCTATATACAAGTCATAAACACATGTCTCTTGGCAATATGAACACTGCAGCCATGGCCCACGAAAGTAAATGAAATACATCACAATATAACAACAAAATACAACAGAACACAAATAAGTCCAGGCAGGGCCCCAACCTAGTGGCAAAAGACAATTATTGGTACCAACAGATGATCCACCACTTCTGCTGCCAAAGGCACTGCACATACAAGGGAGGGAAACCACTCACAACATCTACTGTAACACACCAGGAGCCGTCAGGCTTCCTGGACTTCTCTGGCTGTAGTCTCGGCTACAAGCCACACACAGCATCCACCCCCCAGTATTCACACACTCTGGGATTGGTGATTCTATTCTACTATTGGGGTAATCGCCAACCCTCAGGATTTCTGTCTGCAGTCACTCCAACATTCGGCTTCCATAGCCACCAATGAGACTCGCAGACCCCTGAACTCAGGACAACCCACTGCACAAGCACATGGGTTGGGGATCCAAACTCTACATTCGGATTGGCCTCCACCCCAAGCCACGTTCCCCACCCATCCCCCAAGGACGGGTTCCTCAGCGCCTCACCCTCACTTGACAATGAGCAGGGCATCGCCCACAGGTGATTTTACGAGACTCACAGGGCTTCAGCATACTCGGGCTGCTTAACAGCCACTCAGGGCTTCTCAACTTAGCATCAGCACCAGCTTTTGCCTTCTCAGATGGTTTTTCTCTCTGCCTGGCTGCTGGGCATACACAGGCTGCTTTTGGCCATCAAGGTCCACTGGCCATCCCCAGATTCTCAAAAAAAAAAATAACCTGCTGTAGGGTAAGGAAAAATGTCAGGCTTTTCTGACCTTCCACCATCAGGATAGATGATGGATCCTTGTCCTGAATGCATGCCTGATGGCGGGCACCTGGAATAGGGTGTGGGTATAGGTAGATGTGATTCACCTGGGCTAAGACGGGCTTTTAAAGGCGGCATCATGGGGATGCCAGCAGCAGCAGCAAAAAGCCGAGAAAGCAAGCAGCAGAAGCCGAAAGAGAAGCCGAAAGAGAAGAAACC